>NC_056666.1:77048505-77411005 GCF_018350195.1 Panthera tigris | reverse complement strand
TAACACTGCAAATCAACTATTCTTCAACTGAAAACAAATACGCAAGAAGTGACTGAAGATGCTGACAATTTCTGTGACCGCATTGCACAACCTGGGTTCTTCACCGCTCACCCTATCCAAGGCTAAGTTCTCCACCTTTCTTCCTGCCTTCTCCAACACCATGGTCCCTCAGTGATCCCAGCTCCCCCTCACATTCTCAATCTTCACTCTTCCTCTCCTACTTCTGTATCTTCTCCCTTTGTATCTCCTGCCCTGCTCTCTCTCCATTTGGTTTAAGTGATCTTCATTGTATGTTATCTTGGTTCTATCCACAACTACAGTCTCTTCTCTCGGGGCTAGCCTTCTGCAATCTCTCTGCAACACTCTTTCAGGGATCTCATCTACTCCAAATAATCTGTACCTGGGTGATTTTCAGATTTCTAGCACCAGTCCTAATTGCTCTGTTGACCCCCACAGCTGCCTGTCACCACTTCAAAATTAAAGTATATAAAACCACTCATCTCTTGACTTCCCAAACTGATTCTTTCTCCTGGCTTTCTTAATTCTGTTATGAGAACCATCGTTTTAAAGAGCAAAACAAGAGGGGCTGAGTGGCTCAGTCAGGTAAGCATCTGAGTCTTGATCTCAGCTCAGGTCACGATCTCACTGAGGGTTTGTGAAATTGAGCCCTGCGTTGGGCTCTGCGCTGACAGTGCAGACCCTGCCTGGGGTTCTCTCTCACGCATATGTCTCTGCCCCTCTTCCACTTGGTGTGCGCTTTCTTCTCTCTCAAAATAAAAAAAATAAATTAAAAAGATGTTTATAAAAACAAATCAGAAACAAACAAAAAAGAACCATCGGTTTTCCAGCCTTCTAGCACGGAATCTGTCATCTCTGCTCTGTCACCCTTTGCTGTCCTTGCCCAACCAGTCACCAGCCTTACTAATCCTTCTTTCTTCTGAGTTTCCATTTTCAACAGCATCACCATCACCCAGGTCCTAATGCAACAGCCTCACTTGTAGACCAGGCCTCAGTCCAACAGGCACATCTCTGCTTCCATTATGTCATTTCCCTCCCTCAGGCCTCAGGTTGTCAGAGGAGACAACCCACACATGCCACTCCACCGCCATTCAAGGTCTTCTACAACCTTATGCTTCTCAAACGTTCTCTTCTACTGCTTCCCCGCAAGAACATCTACACTGGTGACTGTTTTTTGTTTTGACTTTCTAGGGTTTTTTTAAAGGTGGAACATAATAAAGTATATAGATCTCTAGTGCACGGATTGGTTACTTTGTACAGATGTATACATCTGTGTAACCACCATGCAGCTTAAGTAATGGAAGATTTATTCCAGCATCCCAGACAGCTCTCTTGAACTCCCTTGTCAATAACCACCATCACCACCCACACCCAGTAAAGGCTGTTCTGACATCTATCTCCATAGATTAGTTTGGCCTGTTCCTGAACTTCATGTAAATAGAATATAAAATATTCTTCAGGGTCTGCCTTCTTTCACTCAACATTATTTCTGTGTAACTTATCTTCGTTGTGTATGTACCAGTGGTTCATTCTTTTTATTGCTGGGTAGTATTCCACATATGAACACAGCATGGTTTATTTATCCATTTTACCTTGATAGACAGTTAGGTTGTTTATGGTTTTAGGCTATTATGGACAAAAGCTGCTAAGGATGTTTTTGTGCATGTCTTCTGGTGGCCATATGTGTTCATTTCTTTTTAGCGTATAAACAGCAGTAGAATGCTGGGGTCAGAAGAGGGCATGTGTTTGTCTAGCTTTGGTGATACTCCCATTAGAAATGTAAGAGGGTGAGGCGCCTGGGTGGCTCAGTCGGTTAAGCATCCAACTTCAGCTCAGGTCATGATCTCATGGTTCGTGAGTTCAAGCCCCATGTCAGGCTCTCTGCTGTCAGCACACAGCCGGCTTGGATCCTCTGTGCCCATCTCTGCCCCTCCCATGTGTGCGCTCTCTCTCTCTCTCAAAAATAAATAAACATTAAAAAAAAATCACAGTCTTCTTTATTTCCACCCATTCTAATGTGTATATATAGAGGTACTGCAGTTTCGTAAAAAATAATTTACTGAGGTGAAATTTATATAACATAAAATTAACCATTTCAGAGTGACCAACTCAGTGGCAATTAATACACTCACAGTGTAGTGCAATTACCAAGTCTATTTAGTTCCAAAACATTTCCATCAATCCAGAGTAAAATGCTTTACCCTATTAATTAGTTTCTCTTCATTTCTCTCCCTGTCCACCCCCCACCCCCCCTTGTCCTGAGCTCCTGGCAACAGGAGGTGTCTGTCTGTGTTCTGTCTCTGTTGATCTTTTCTGGATATTCATACAAATGGGAATTATATAATAAGTAACCTTTTGGGTCTGGCTTCTTTCACTTAGCATCATGTTTTTGAAGTGCATCCACACTGTAGCATGTGTCAGGACTTCAACTCCTTTCTATGGGTGAGTAATGTTTCGTTACACGTATCATAATTTGTTTATTCATTCATCCATTGATGGGCATTTGCGGTCTTCCCATTTTTTGACTATTGTGAATAGTGTGTACATATGTACTTATTTTAGTTCCTGTTTTCAACTCTTATGGGTATACACCTAGGAGTAGAATTACAGGGTCATATGGTAATGGTATATTTAATTTTTTGAGGAAATGCCAAACTTTTCCTACAGTGGCTGAGCCATTCTGCATTCTCATCAGCAATGTAAGGATCCAATTTCTCCATATCCTAGCCAGCACTTGTTATTTTCCTTTTTAAATTCTTTTCTAAATTTTTTTATTACAGCCATCTTAGTGGGTGTGAGTGGTGTCTGATTACGGGTTTTGACTTGCATTTCCCTAATGACTAAAGAGGCTGAGCATTTTTTTCATGTTTGTTGGCTCAGTGGAGTTTTAATTTGCTTTTCTCTGATGGTATTGAGCACCTTTTCATATGTTTATTGACCATTCAGATACACTCCTTTGTGAAATGAAGTCTTTGGCCACTTTTTTCTATTGGATCATCTGTATTTTCTCATTGATTTGTGGGAATTCTTTGGATATTTTCCATACAAGTCATTAGTCAGATATATTTCAAATGCTTTTCTCCTTTTTACTTTCTTAATGGTGTCTTTTGATCAACAGTAGTTCTTAATTTTGCTAAAATCCAACCTATCAATCTTCTCTTTCATGTTTTCTTTGTTCTGAGAAATCTTTGCCTATCCCAAGGTCATGCAGTTATTAGCCTATGTTTTCTTCTGGAAGCTTCACTGTTTCACCTTTCTTATTTAGATTTCAAATAATTTGGAATTGATTTTTTTTATATATAAGCTAGAGGTCAAGGTTCTTTTTTTTTTTTTTTTTTTCCTACATGGATATCTCATTGACTCAGTATCACTCAATAAAAGACTAGTCACTGGGGGGCCTGGGTGGCTTAGTTGAGCGTCCAACTCTTGGTTTCAGCTCAGGTCATGATCTCTTGAGTCCCAGGACAGGCTCTGTGCTGGCAGTGCAGAGGAGCCTGCTTGGGATTTTCTCTTTCCCTCTCTCTCTGCCCTTCCCCTGCTCACACACTCTCAAAATAAATAAACATTAAAAAAAAAAAAAAAAAAAAGAAAGGACTGGTCACTTATTTTCATTGACTCCTAAATATACTTTTCATTTTCTTGTTTTAAATCTCCTGAAGTCATTCTTTCCTCCTCTTCAAGGTTCTAGCTGTCCCTTAAAACCAGCTTAAATTCCTTCTGCTGAGGAAACTGTGATGCAAAAAGTAAAAATAAACTTTTTGGATTTAGAAGGAACCTTAGAGACCAGCGAGTCCAACTTTCCTTACTTTACAGATAAGAGAACTTTGCAAGAAGCAAGAAAGGCTGAGTTATCTAACTGCTAATTAGTGACAGATGTAGGGCTAGGACTCAGGTCTCTTGGCCTCCAACACAACACTCTTCTCACTATAGCACACAGTCTCCTGGGTAGCACACCTTGCCCATCAGACCACCCCAGCCTCAGCTTTCTTCGTCCTGCAGTGATGCGATGAGACAGTCAGCCCAGATGACAAAGGAACAAGAAAAGCCACGTTTAACCCTAAGAGTTCTGAAAGAGACTGAACTGGACTCAAAGTTAGGAGAAAGAGATGGTTAGGATTCCCTTCTCTTGGTCATCCAGTAGGATTAAGATCTTAAAACATTAGCTGTGGTCTGTAACTACAAATAGAAATGAATCTAAATTAAGGGGAGAGGGAGACAAAACTGGCTTTGGAGTGGTTGTGACAGGGATGAAGGAAGAAAAGTCATGCAGGAGGAGTTGCTAATGGAAACATCACAGGCAAGGGTACACAAGAAAAAATGTTAGGAGGAGGGCCAAATAGCAAATAGTATTAAACACTCGTCTGACTTGAAAGAAAAGAACGAAGTTGGGAGACTTATACTTTCTGATAGCAAAAATTACTACAAAGATACAGTTACCAAAGCAGTGTGGTACTGATGAGGGATAAAAGCAGAAAAATGTTCATCTTTAGCCCTGAAGGCTGACTTATAGCCTGCACAGTTCTGATAAGGATCACATATATGCTGGTTGCTACATTCTTAAAGGGTCTCATGACAGCCTGTAAATCTCACTGATAGCTGATACTGAACTGAACAATAAGCATCAGAGAAATCTTGTGAAAGTAGTTTTATGAGTAGAAATTTGAAGAAGACATTTATGATCTAATACTCCCTGCGTGTCCCCATCCGCTTGAGCATGAAGCGTCACAGAGCCTCGTGAGCAAAGCCTCACTGAGCAAAAGTGCAGCTCTTTCTGTCCAAGGGACTCTTGTCCCCGTGCTACTTAAACAGACTAAGTTGCACCATACAACATCGCAAGAATTCTTTCTTGGCCGTTGCAGGGGGTGATCCCGCAACAGTAGTGGCATAAGACAGACATATAGGCCAATGAAATAGACAGCCCAGAAACAAACACTTATATATATCGTCAAATGATTTTCAACAAGGGTGACAAGACCCTTCGATGAGGAAAAGGAGAGGTTTTTCAAAAAATGGTGCTGGGAAAACTAGATACCCACATGAAGAAGAATGAAGTTGGACCCTTATCTTACATCACATACAAAAATTAACTCAAAATGGATCAAATATCTAAATGTAAGAGCTAACCCTATAAAACTCTTGGCAGAAAATGTAGAGGGAAAGCTTCATGACATTGGGTTTGGCAAGGATTTCTTGCATAGGACACCACAAGCACGGCAACAACAACAAAATAGATATAATGGACTGCATCAAATAAAAACCTTTGTGCATCAAAGGGCACTCAAGAGAGTGAAAAGGCAACCCACAGAATGGAAGAAAGTATTTGCAAACCATATATCTCATAAGAGACTAATACTCAGACTTTATTAAAAAAAAAACCCTACAACTCAACAACAAAGCAACCAACCTGGTTAAAAAAATGGACAGAGCACTGGAATAGAAATTTCTGCAAAGCAGACATACAAACAGTCAATAACCACATGCAAAGATGCACAACATCACTAATCATTACAGAAATGCAAATCAAAACCACAATGAGAATGAGATACCACCTCACATTCACTAGAATGGCTGTTCTAAAACAAAACAAAACAAAACAAAACAGAAACTAACAAGAATTGGCAAGAACATAGAAAAACTGGAAACCTTGTGGAAAACAGTATGGCAGTGCCTCAAACAATTAGATATAGAATCACCACAAGATTTGGCAATTCCACTTGTAGGATTATACCCAGAGAATCGAAAGCAGGGACTCAAATAGTTTTCTTCTTTCTGTGACCCATGGTCACAGTGGCATTACTCACAATAGCCAAAAGGTGGAAGCAACCCAAATGTCCATGGATAGATGAATGGACAGAAAAGATGTGCCATATTCGTACAATAGAATATTATTCAGCCTTAAAAAGGGAGGGAATTCTGTCACATGCTACAACATGAATGAACCTTGAAGACATCATGCTAAGTGAAATAAACCAGACTCAAAAAGACAAATATTGTATGATTCCACTTATATGAGGTACCTACAGTCAAATACATAGAGACAAAGTAGAATAGCGGTTACCAGGGGCAACGGGGAGGAGGCAATGGGAAATTATGTAAATGGGTTCAGAGTTTCAGTTTGGGATGATGAAAAAGTTCTGCAGATGGATAGTGGTGATGGTCGTACAATGTAAATGTACTTAACACTGCTGAATTGTACATTTGAGGTGGTAAATTTCGTATTATATGTATTTACCACAACTTTTTATTTTTATTTTTATTTTTTAAGTTTATTTATTCATTTTGAGAGAGAGAGAAAGAGAGTGCAAGCAGGGGAGGGACAGAGAGAAAGGGAGAGAGAGAGAATCCCAAGCAGGCTCCGCACTGCCAGCATAGAGCCCGACTCAGGGCTCAAACTCACAAACTGTGAGATCCTGACCTGGGCCGAAATCAAGAGTTGGACACTTAACCAACTGAGCCACCCAGGCACCCCATTACCACAACTTTAAAAAAAAAAAAAGCAAATGATAATTTACTGTGCTCCCTACCATATGCCAGAAACTGTACTGATGATCAATGTAGCTCCCTGCCTTTAAGGGACCTTTAAAGTCTTCTGGGGGTGGTAGACAAGTAAACAGACAAAGTACCATATGATAAATCCAATAAAGTAAAGCAGGTTTTTATAGACACACACAAGTGAGACCCCTAACCTAGTTTGGAGAGATGAGGGAAGGCTGTCTGGAGAAAGTGACATCTCAGCTAAAGCCTGAAGGATGGCTGGTGGAGTAGGGGGTGACAGGAAAATGGAGAAGCTTTGCAGGAAGAAGAAACAGCATGTACCAGAGACCTCAGACAAGGCAAAGCAAGTCACTTGGGTACTGCAAACAGTTCAATGTAAGCCGACTTCAGAAAATTAACAGATAAGCAGGTGCCACATCAGGAAGGCAAAGACGTTATCATGGGAAGGAGTTCTGATTTTATCCTGAAGGCAATACGGAGATGCTGAAGGTTTTTAAATGGGGAATGACTTGATCAAAGTTGCACTTCAGAAAGATTATTCCAGCTACAGTGTATAGAATGAGGTGGGCAGTGGGGAGATGGGTGGGGGAGGAGCATGATCCGAGGGAAGAAGACCACGTAGACTGCTGTAGTGATTCCGGTGAGAGACAACGGCAGCCTGAATCAGGCAGCAGCAGTAGGGAGGATACTCCACACTCCTGTCGACTACTTGAAGTGGGAAGTGAAGGAGAAGGAAAATCAAGAAAGAAGCCCAGAGTTTTGTCATGGGCAAATGGAGGGAAGGCAGTAAAATTCAGTGAGACGGGGAATAAGGTGTGACGCACACCTTGGGGGTTGAGATGATGATTTGACTTTTAAAAGAGTTGAGTCTGAGTTGCTTTGGTACATCCAAATGGAGCCACACTGATAGGCAGTAGATACGCAGTTCTGAAGTTCAAGGGAAAGACTTAACCCCACGAACTAAAAGAAGAGAAGTGTGGTGGAGAACACGAGCTAGCCCCCGAGGACTGCCAGCCAGCTCTCCGCATGTTGATAATATGGTGCAGGTGGGATCAGCCAGAGGAGCACTGCAGCGCTGCACTGGGAGGAAGGTGGGCGGCTCTAACCACCCAAGAGAAAAATGCAGCCAGATGGATGGAGTTTACACTGTCCCCACTCCCTAGGCCCCTCCTTCCTCAAGTGACAACTAGATGCTAGGCTGCCAATTTTCTTTGTCACTTACAGATTTCATTTTGGGAACTCATATAACAGTTCTAGAAATTGAAATAAAAACAATTTGGTCAAACCTTCATTTTACTCATTTGAAACATAAAAAATTGCAGTCCTAACCCTCTCTTGATGGCATCAAAATCTGGCTCTCCCTCCTACAAGATCTCAACAGCCCAGGCTCACCCTGGTGACTGTCAGCACCCATGCTAACGGAGAGCGGCCTTAAGCATTCTGTCGCAATGGCTTTCCACCTCATGAGGCCACTCTGAGGTTTGTTCTTCCTAAGCCTCACACTCATCAAACTCTCCCAAAGCTGACCTATTTCTGCTTCTGATTCTCAATAATTGGTGTCTTCCTAATCCCTTTAAGACAGTCACCCTTCCGTGATTTGCATCTATGTCTTCCAGCAGATACCCTTTGAACGGTCTGTTTATAGAATATTTTGAAAGAGGCCTAATATGGATATAAACATAAAATTGACCATGATAAACACATCCAGGATTCATAAATAACTCTACCAGGAAAGGCTTGTGAAGCACTTACACTTTGAGTACTTGAATATCTTGATGTAAAAAGGCATTTAAATAAGGTCAAAACCAATTATTACCATGATTGTAAATGGATCCAAATGTTTCTCGGAGCAGGTCCCGTCAGCCCAAAATGAAGACAGGATTCCGCCATGTCTATAGATCCATACAACCATAAAGCCTACTCTTCTCTCTGCTTCTCAAGCTATGGCCCAATCAAGAGGTCATTAGACTTCACCTCTCTGGCCCTGCAGACACTACCAGTCAAAATTTTCCTCAATTTCATCACTTATCCCCTATCACCAATTTTCTTTTCTTTCCTTTTTTTTTTCAAATTTAACTGGCTTTCCATGTTTCCTTTATTTCTTCCACAAGGCACAGGAGCCTTTTCCCTTTATACCCCACACACTAAACCCTTTGTAGATTGTGGTTGTTGCCCCCACATCTATTGCCATTCCCTTCACTAGTCTCCTGATTCAAGTGACAGTGCAAACAATTTTTTTCTTGTTCATGGCATTACAATTGAAATTTGCAATCGGTGGCTCTCTACTTCTTTTGGTCTCAATTCCAACATGCACGTTAGATTTTAACCTCAATTTCCTATGCCTTCCCTTCGTAGTCATACTGAGACTCTCCTCTCCACTCACTTGATCCTTCCTCCCATCCCCAGTGGTCTAAAGAAAGAGCAGATGTTGTCTTATTTTCCACTGGATTGCTTCCATGTTTTTCAGAGAACTAAACTATCGATACTTGTTAAGCATCTAGAAAAGAAACGTCACTTAAAAGGTGCTCATACTTCTAAGGAAGACCAAAACATTTGGGAAGCTGTATTTCATTCCAAGTATCTTAGGTTTCCAGTACAACTCTAGAGCCCAGATAAGAAACTCACTTTACACACTCTCCCATCAGCATTTATTGGGCCAGGTGGGAACAGGAAAAATCCTTCCATATGAAGAAATATGGTTGGGGGTGGAGGGAGAAAGTAGCTGTACACACAAAAAAAGATTATTATTTTTAAAAATTATGTTATTATATAACTGAGGATAAGAAATCAACACATCTTATGGTTCATGTTGTTCTTTTCCTTTACAACTGGACAGAGTTCATCAGCTCAAGTCCACTGAATATATGATTTGGGTTAGAGATTCACAGCCTCTGACCCAAAATCCAATGGTTTTAAGCTATATCTCTACTATATAATGACTATCAGCCCTACTAAAATGACAGAGAAAGTACAGGGATAAACACAGTGTCTAACAAGTAAAAGGTGCACAGTAAATATTAGTTAATACCACCTGCATCATCAGTTTAATTTTTTTCTCACTTTGTTCAATCTTCATAAAATAAATAAAAAGCCAAAACAATGTCTGAAAAATCATTGCCTAAATCTTGCTGAACAAAGATGGCATCACCGTGGAAATAAATTTTTGGTGGGCAGTCAGTGACACAAAATACTATTCATAAATGTTCATTTTTCAGTTGATACCAAAAAAACGCCAATGTGGATAATAAAAAGGTGGCTAAGGAGCATCAATATGTAGGCAAGATACTCTCTACTCCGTTATAGATTATATACAGCCAGAGGCATGCCTGCCAAGGTCAGCTGAGGGACGAAGAGGACTTCACTCTCAACAGAGAAAGAGATGGTAGAAATGCTTGAGGGACTTGGCAACAACTTTCACAAGTGAGGATGAAGGTACGGACTAGAGTAACATCGGCCTCGTAGGGGTGTTGTGCTTTTGTCTGCATATACTTTTTTGTTATACAGATTTTAGAAGTCACAGTATTTCACAGCTGGCCTTATCTTTGCCATCTTCAAAACTAGGGCATCTGAATATAATAAGGGTTATGAGGTTTCTGCTCTCCATGATTGGTTAAGACCCTCGCCCACATGCTTCTATAGCGCTTGACAATTTCCAATCATACTACTTCTGGACAGCTAACGTTACCTTTGCTATAGAGATTTTTTTGTTTTTTTTAATTATGACATCAGATCAAGACCTCTACTACACCCCCAAAAGAGAAACAATGTTAGGCCAAGAGTGAGAAACTGAGATTACAGTTTGGATATTGTCACTGACCAGCTGTATGACCCTTAATAATTCAATTCACCTATCCAAGCCTTGGTCTTATTTACAAAAGGAGGGAGGTAAGTAAGAGGGCTCATAGAGCCAGCGCTGTAGTTTGTCAACTAATTGACCTTGGGCAAATTACATAATCTTAGGGAGCCTCCAGTTCCTCATTTAAGGGTTAAATGAGATAATGCATGTGAAACAGGCCACAATAAATAAATAATGATGATCATAATACTACTGATAATTATAGTTAACACGGAGCATTTACTACATCCTCTAGGCACAGTTCTAAGAGCTTTTATACCCTTTTCATCCTTCCAACAACTCTGTGAAGTACTTATTGTTATCATTCCACATTATCTTTTTAAGTTTATTTTTTATGTTTATTTTGAGAGATGGTGAGCGAGCAGGGAAGGGGCAGAGAGAGGGAGAGAGAGAGAATCCCAAGCAGGCTCCGCACCATCAGTACAGATGCTGATGTGGGGCTCAAACCCATGTACTGTGAGATCATGACCTCATGACCTGAGCCAAAATCAAGAGTTGGGACGCTTAACCAACTGAGCCACCCAGGCGCCCCCAATCCCACATTATTGACAAGGAAACTGAAATGGAGAGGTTCAGAAACTTGCCCAAGATCACAGAGTGGGACTCAAACCCAAGCTGCTTGGCTTCAGAGTCTGTGTTCTTAACTATTTCACCATGCTACTTCTTATCAGCACTCTTCTCCCTTCACTGAACCTGTTCGAAGATCCCTTTCAGTTCTATGATTCCATAAACATAAATTAATTAGCTGCTGTAGACTCTGACAGGCTAAGCAAAGCTGGCTTCTCTGAGAGAATTACCGAGGTTCTGAACATATAGGCTTCAATCAGAAAGAACTGTGTCCTGACTCACCTAGCATCAAATAACTATATGTCGAATAAAGGAATGAACACGGAGGCTAAGAAGAGGTCTAGTGCTATTTGGTTGATCCTTGCCACAACAATGAACCAGAATTCACTCCTTCAATTAAGCACTTCTTGAGTGTCTACTATGTGGCACTAGAAAGCTTAGTACTTAGAAAACAGGTATCACAACACATTCTCCCAAGTCACTATCTGTCATTCCTGCTGTAAAGGAGATTCCTGCACCGGATGGTAGAAAGTTGGATTAAAATGTTAAAGCTTTCGCTTTCAATCATCGGAAGTCTTCTTCAAATAAAATCTCAGATGAAACATCAATAACACAGACACAAGTATCTCTGCTCTAACTGATGCAGGGAGTGGGCACAAGGTCCACCTCACTCCTCTCGGATCACCCCTGCAGAGTGCCAGGATGGCCCCAAAACCATTACTCAAAATAATGACTGGGTGTCTTTCAAATCCAGAGCTCACTGGACAACAAGCACAATGAATCTGGGACTATTCACTAATAAAGCTCACTTGATACGGACATACAAAAATGTATGAAAGTGGTTATGTGCAAAGCTGCAAAGCTGGTGTAGTAGCTATAAAGATTGGGATAATATATATTGCCAGGCACTTTATGAACACTACCTTTAATCGTCACAACAATCTAGTAATGCAAATATTGTCAGCTTCATTTTACAAATGAGGAAAGAGAAACTCAAAGGAGAAAGAAAAAGTAATTCCCAAGGTCACACAGGAAGTAGCCTCCCTCCAAAGCCCACATGCTTTCCCCAGTACCATGGTGCCTCTGACAACGACTAAGGTCAAGCACTCGCCTACTCCAAAGAGCTCTACAAACAAGAGGAAGACTTTTAACGAAACCATGAGAGTTGACGGCTTCCACGGAGCTTTGCTACTCAGGCAACACACAGGTTGCTTCACTGGCCAAAAAGGGTGACACCCAAACTGGGTCACACCGTATGGCATTCAAAAGGCACGGAGCGCCAAGGCCTTGGCTGTGGCTAAGAGGTCGGAGTAGAGGAACCACAAACATCTTGCCGAGCTCCTATGGTTTTTGCTCTTCACTTGCTGCATCAGTCACTAGTGGAGAGCAGGGCAGATCCACTACGTGGTTATCAGAAGACAGGGTGCTGACCAAACTCAGAAGCATCACTCACACTTCTTCGAGGCTGTCAGGGGAAGGGAAGATGGGCCACACAAGCAGCCACTTTGGCACTCACACATGGTGACTACAAGCAGGGAGACACAGACAAGGGGATGGCCATGGGGATAATAAAATCATCTTCCTCACACAGGGTTACCACAAGGAGCAGAAGAGAGAATATCAGGAGCTCGCGGTGTCGTACAAATGACAATACAGTAATACGCTGCAGCCTCGCTGTGAGCTGTGAGGAAATCATCGCAACAAACAAGCCAACGTGGTCAGCCATGATTAAAAACAGGATAGATCTTTCCTGAACGAGGTTTCAGACTTGTTAGGAGTCTCAGGAGACCGGGCTGACAGCGATAAACTGTCAAACAGTTGCTGAGGCTACAAACGAACGCCACCTCTTATCTGCATAGCGCTCTAACGTCTATAGAGCGCTCATCTCATCCTCACTTGTGAGATGAGAAAGCGCTCACTTTCTCATCTTTACCTCATCTCATCCTCACTTGTGAGGTTCAACGAGAAACGAATGCTAGACCCCACTTCCCGGAAAAAGGTATCCGGGGTTAGAGAGGTTAACTGACTTGCTTTGTATCCAACAGCCAGTGGCCAGGGACAAAATAGCAAATGGTCCCCTGTCCATCTTCCAAGGAGGGAGAATTTCTTTCCTGTTGAGACTAGCTATCTTCCTCGCTGCTGAACAGAACAAGGAGTAAGAAGGGAAAGGGGGAAACTACATAATAATAATGATAATGGTGGTGATGATAAAGAGGCCAGGCAGGAAAGCTCTGGGAATACAGCTGATGCGGGAGATGGGTTTCAGCTGGGGCTGGGAAGTTTACAGACAGAACAAAAAGGAGAAAGCAGGAGACAGGACAGCGATTATATGGAGTGGCTAACGAATATCTTTTAGCAAGTCTAGTGAATTAATGTCCGATACATCCTGCTAATCTTTAAAAAAAATTTTTTTTTTCTTTTGAGAGAGAGTGTACCCGTGCAGGGCGGGGCAGAGGGGGAAAGAGAGAATCTTAGGCTCCGTGCTCAGGGAGGAGCTGGACACAGAACTGGATCCAGCAATCCTGGGATCATGACCCGAGCCGAAAACAAGAGTTGGACGC
The DNA here is from genome assembly GCF_018350195.1 of Panthera tigris. Classification (NCBI taxonomy): domain Eukaryota; kingdom Metazoa; phylum Chordata; class Mammalia; order Carnivora; family Felidae; genus Panthera; species Panthera tigris. The sequence goes on along the minus strand of NC_056666.1, from coordinate 77,397,508 downwards.
TCAGCCAACTGAGCCACCCAGGCACCTCTTTCTTCCTGCTCATCTCTTTAAGAATCATCTGGTAAACATGCGCATTACTCATGAAGTCTTTTGGAATTGAGTGTTTTGCTTCAGTTGTTTTGCGGTTGTATGGTTTAGTTTTTTGGGTGCCTTAAGACGAATGCAGGGTAGCTTACAAAAGCAGGCAGTTACATCCGAGGGACATGGGCAAGCGGCAGGGCATGGCCTGGCACTGGGCGCTTCTTTCTGCCCCACTGCTTTTCCCCTGCGATAACACACTGCCGCTAGGCACTGTGGACACCACGTGGGCGGGGACTTCACAGAAGCATCCACGAACACGGCCCGCATGAAACATCACCTCCAAATAGAAAGCACAGCAGCTCGCCGTGTTAGGAATACTATTAGTAATGCTTTCACAACCACTTTCCAACTGGACTTTCACAACTGCCCTATGGCAGCCCCACAGAGGTGAAGTGACTTGCTTGGGGTCACAAAGACGGCACATAGCACAGTCAGGACTTAAACTCATGGTGTGGCCCTTCATCCAGTTGCGTTCTTCTGTAGTGCAACGTTTCGGGAAAAGAACGTTATAATGGGACAAGCACAGTGGTAGCAAGATGAGAAATCTATTTCTAATCTCATTTCTAATAACATTAACAAAATTTAATCTTACACTTTTCCCTGAGACGTCCCAAGTTCTCTCTATCTACTTAGAGGAGGTGGGACTAGCCAACATCCTGTAGGAGACATTAAAACAGAAAATTGTTCGTAACTGTTATGATACCCTGACTATTGTTAACCACTTCACCAACGACAAATGAACTGACTAATCCTCACAGCTGTTGGCACAACCCAGGCAGCCTCAGGGACAGTACAGTCGTTCTAAACTGGAGACGCAATCGGAAACTGAAATGAAATTTAGCTTTGATGGCCGTGGCTCCCTTCTGCTCAAAAATCTTCAGACTCTCCACTGCTTTTTGATTAAAATTTAAATCTTTAAATGAGCAGTCAGGGCCCTTTTCAGCCTATTAATAGCTATTCTCTGCTTGTAGCTTCTGCTTCACGAAACCACTCCTCGCTCCTACTGTACTTTTCCATTGCCACACCTTTGCTTGCGCTGTCCCCTCTGCCTAGAATGCTATCATGCCTAACCTTGCTGGGGACAGCGGTTCATATTCCCCCTACTCAAGACAACTTCTCCTGCCCCTCAGTATTTTATATCCCCTCCTCAAATAGTATTTTATGTGTCTGTGTTTCATTTTCCTTAATTATACGTGCCTCAAGGGCAAAGGCCATGCTTATTAACCACGGCATCCTCTCAATGCCTTGCCTGGCACTGGGCTTTGTCCACAAAGAAGAACAGAGTAGGACATGGGATAAGCATTTGCAGCATAAATGGAAGAATGGTATTCAGCTTTTGTCTTAAGTCAGACAACAGCTATATTATAAGGCAAATTGACTTTCATACCCCTTAAATAATGCATCTAACAGTTTTGAGATCTTCAGTAGTCAAGGGAACCACAGCTCAAATCAACTATTGAACTAAATTTCTGCTAATCACACCATAGTCAATGATCTCTGTGCTAAAGGTTAAGTGATAATTTGGGAATATGACTTGTGGTCAATAAAACGAAGCATCCACTCGGGCTAAAGTTACCATGCCTTCATTCAGACCACCAGGTGGAAAATGGCAACAATTTGAACTGAGTCCTCATATTAACAGGACTATGATAGGCTGAGGCATTCTACAAAAACTGTGTGAAAAAATGAATACTCGGGATAGTAGTTCCCTTGGAGAAAGGTAGTAAGTGATCAGGAGAGGCAGGAGGAGACTACTGGGTTGCTGGGTACACAGGTGTACTCACCAAAACTTGATCAGCATACGCCCGTGATTTCTGCATTCTTCTGTATGCATCTTGTATTTCAATAAGAAGTATTTATAAAATGAATACTGATAAAACTGGCCTATATTAAGAAATCAGACCATTTAAAGCAAGAGTTAAAAACTGCACTTAAAATCCGATAAGAGGAAGGAACAACCAATTTAACAATTTTTTAATTGTTAATTATCTCAATCCTGGGTGCGCTTTCATCATTTCCCTACTTCCTCCTTTGTTATTTTCTAGTAAGATGCTGGCATTTAAAACTCTGGCTTTTCATTTCTCTACTTAGAGATTCCAGGGAGAATTCTCAAATTCTTATTACTCAATTATTTCTCTTGTACCTATGAGCAAAAAAACCTACTTTAAAGTTTTCCATCAAATGGGTCAGTTTCCAGAAGGTCCCCCTCAGCTGTGACCTTTTCATCCATTTGTTCATTCAAGAATTATCTACCGGTGCTTTCTTCTATGTGCCGGACGCTGTGCTGGATCCCAAGGAATGATTCAATAATGAACAAAATCTCTGCATCCTATCCTGTGGAACTCACACTGCGGTAGAGACAGATGGATTACCGGCCAATTACAATGCAGGGACACAACAGCATTAAAATACCAGGTACCTTAGGTACCAAAGAGTCACATAACCCAGAATGAGGGGCGGAGGGGGATGGGGATGGGGTGGATTGTTCTACGAACATGTGAAATGGGTGACAGGGACAAGGAAAACGGAAAAGTTTAACATGAAGTTTATTTCTCTGGTTTGATTCAGCCTATCTCTAACCCCATGAGACTTTCTTCCCACTAGGAAGTGGTTAGCTTGGTAACCATGCTGTCTGTCTTAGAGAATCATTATTTGTCTTAACATGATTGTATACAATGCTAAATAGCATCCTTTGGCTTTAAAAATCCTAGCAGTTTTTTCCTCTAAACCTAATTCCTTAAAAACAAAAACTTTTTAAAGCAAAGAGAGTAGGAAAACACTCATCACATGAAAGTGTGTGAAAATTATGCAGCCAGTTAAAGTCACTGTAAAATGCTTTCAGGTCCAGACTGGAGCAAAAGCTCTGAGCAGCTGTCAGTTCCACTTTACTGTCTTGTGTTGATATCCTGTGACCTCTTTTTAAAAAAATAACATTTATTGTTATTTTCCTGGTTATACAAATAATACAGATTTCATTGCAGAAAACTAGGAAAATATAAAAAACAAAAACCATCTATGAGCCTCATACCCAGAGAGCTACCGTTAAATCTTTCCTTTGCTTATAATTTTCCAAAGCTGGGGCCATACTCTTTATACATTGCTATAGACTGAATATGTCCCCCCACCCCGCCCCAATTCATTACAAAGACAGAGGCTCCTGTAAAAGAGAGCCCAGAGAGCTCCCTGGCCCCTTCCACCGTGTGAGGTCACAGCGAAAAGACGGCCTTTTACCAAAGGAAGGAGACCCTCACCACACACTCATCTATGGATTTCCTAGCCTCCAAAACCGAGAAATACATGTCTATTGTCTTTAAGCCACCCAGTCTGGGGCGTTTTTATTATAGGAACCTAAATGAGATAAGACGTACATTTTGAATTCTTTTTATTACAGTTGACTCGTTTTATGAAATATTTCAGGCATTAAAAAAACATACAGATAGTAATAGAACTTTACGGATAACTTTAATCATACCCCTTTGTATTCTTTTTTTTTAACTTTATTTTTTTATTTTTTAAAATTTACATCCAAATTAGTTAGCATATAGTGAAGCAAGGATTTCAGTAGATTCCTTAAAATTCCCCTTACCCATTTAGCCCATCCCCCCTCCCACAACCCCTCCAGCAACCCTCAGTTTGTTCTCCGTATTTAAGAGTCTCTTATGTTTTGTCTCCCTCCCTGTTTTTATATTATTTTTGCTTCCCTTTCCTTATGTTCATCTGTTTTGTATCTTAAATTCCACATATGAGTGAAGTCATGATATTTGTCTTTCTCTAATTTTGTTTAGCATAATACCCTCTAGTTCCATCCATGTAGTTGCAAATGGCAAGATTTCATTCTTTTTGATTGCTAAGTAATACTCTATTGTATATATATGCCACCTCTTCTTTATCCATTCATCCGTCAATGGACATTTGGGCTCTTTCCATACTTTGGCTATTGTCAATAGTGCTGCTATAAACATGGGGGTGCATGTGTCCCTTCGAAACAGCACACCTGTATCCCATGGATAAATGCCTAGTAGTGCAATTGCTGGGTTACCCCTTTGTATTCTTATCCATACAATTCCTCTCTACCCTCCTCGAAGGCAACCACGATCCTGAATTAGGTGTTTCTCACTCTTGCACTTCTTATATTATTTTATATTATTGCCCTCTAAACAATCTATCCCTTATAATACATTGTTTTGCATGTTCTGATATTTTGTATAAATGCAAAATACTGATATTCTAAAACTTGCATGTTTCCACCTCACATTATGACACATTCCTTTTGACATATTTCCCTAATTCATGCATTTTCATGGCTTCACAGTTGTAGTTCACTGTTTGACGATATTACAACTTATCCTCCTTACTGTTGCTGAACCTTTGTTTTCAACAATTGCATGCTATTGTCAACAATGTTACCATAAACATTCTTGTCCAGGTGACCATGTGCTCAAATGAGGAAGTTCTTTTCATGTATACACCTAGGAGTTCAATTACTGGGTTCCAGAGCACAAGCATGTTTAATTTCCACACTTGAATCTTAACATTCACAAAATTTTTTTTAATGTTTATCTATTATTGAGAGACAAAGAGAGACAGAGCATGAGCATGGGAGGGGCAGAGAGAGGAGGAGACACAGAATCCGAAGTAGGCTCCAGGCTCTGAGCTGTCAGCACAGAGCCCGATGCGGGGCTCAAACTCACAAGCCACGAGATCATGACCTGGGCTGAAGTCGGATACTTCACCTACTGAGCCACCCAGGGGCCCCTTAAACATTTTAAATAATAAAGCTGAAATTATTACTACAGTTATACAGGAATACCTTCACCTATGTACCACTTATCTACCTTGGGCCAGAGTACCATAATTAAATAAAATCAAATGATTAAGTAAATATGGAAGGCTGAGAGACAATGACCAGCAAGAAGGATCTATTAAGAAACCTACACACAGTGGCACAGAAATGATCAGACAGTAATTACACCTGACTGTCTTCTGGTTAATGTGCTATAAAGGAACTGTTGAGGCATCCTTAACTCTTGCACAGCAGGAGAGCCCTCTTCAGACTCCATTCAGTAGAAGAGACAGAGCACAAGGGAGAGAAAGACATATTCCAGGGTAATAAAGAATTGTTGGCAGGAATTTTGCAAAGCATGCTGGTGAAAGCAAACCTCTGTAGCCAAACAGCTGATGAAGATTCTTATTGAAAATCTGAACCTTCAGCAGAGGCAGACTAAGACATTGATTTTTTTAAATGGCCATTCCAGTGCAAAACAACGTGGGAGATAGGTCAGAAAATAACAGAGAAGCTTGTAAATGATAGAAGAAAGGAGTCCAGATAGAGAGGATTTCCCCTGGCCTGCACCTTCAAAGTATTTCCAATGATATGTACATGTGCATATGTGCGTGTATACACATACAAGTGAAAGGCAGATGTGTCGTAGTTTGGAAAAGCCCCTGGGGATCCTGATCCATCCCTTCCCTTGGCCATCTCCCTCCCCCCAGCACCCTTTCCCACAGCCTTGGAAAACACTGCTGTAGGTACTCCATATGGACGACTGACGCCACATGTAAAACATGGTGCTTTACAAACCACTTCTACATACATCACCACACTCGACTCTCAAAATAACTTGGAAAAGGCAGGCGTTGCTATTATTCTCACTTTACAGATGAGAAATATAATAGAAAGCTCACAGAGGTACAGCAATTTACCCAAGGTCACAGTGAGCGGGGGAGGGAAGCTGTGAAAGCACTTGAAGAGACAGAATACTGAATATAGGTCGCAGAAGGCAGGCCTCCTCCAGGGACGCCAAGCACTCTGCACTGTGCCTTAGACAAAAAAGTTGGGACTGGGGGTGAACATGGTGCTTCTGGGCCTTCAAATGAATCCATGGTAATTTCTTACATTGCAAAAAAGAGCGACAGCAAATATTCTATTATTCTCTATATTTTTCTGTATGCCAAAACTATTTCATATTAAAAATAAAAATTCTTGGGGCGCCTGGGTGGCGCAGTCGGTTAAGCGTCCGGCTTCAGCCAGGTCACGATCTCGCGGTCCGTGAGTTCGAGCCCCGCGTCAGGCTCTGGGCTGATGGCTCGGAGCCTGGAGCCTGTTTCCGATTCTGTGTCTCCCTCTCTCTCTGCCCCTACCCCGTTCATGCTCTGTCTCTCTCTGTCCCAGGAATGAATAAAAAACGTTGAAAAAAAAATTTAAAAAAATAAAATAAAATAAAATAAAAAAAAAAATAAAAATTCTTTTGGCAGAGTTTAGAGATGCCATCATATTGAGGTTAGGATCCCAAGGAGTGGATAATACCCGAGGCCTAAGTAGAAAAGAGTTTACTTTTCCAGGGATCAGAAGAGGTGAGAGACACAATTATGCCTGGACTGCCAGACACAAGAGCACACCTGCATGGGGGAAGAGCGCCGTGGAAACGCCAGACCTACGGGAGAACTAGGGAGCCCCCAGAGAAACCGACGTACCTTAAACCGGGTGGATCTGATCTTGGTAACCTGAGACCACACACCTGAGGCCTGATTCGTTCTATACATTGTCTGAAGTAATTCCCCTACTTAACAGAAAAATCGTTTTTGCTTTTTAAAACAGATGAATGTACCCAAGCACCATGCAGTGAGTACTATGGGAAACAGGCATTATGGGTTTGAAAAAGAACAAAGACTAGGAATGCTGGGGCTTATCTTTGGAGGTGAAATTCCTCTTTATCTTACAAGCAGAGGCTGTGTGTGGCAAGTTACTTGAGCAAACAGTGGTGACACAACTCGGCCAACCAGGGAGTCATGGGTTTGTGGGCCATACCTCCTTACAATCTCTCTGGGAAAACCATTAGAAGCAACTCTGTTCTTATCTGCCTTGTTGGTTTTATTTCCCTGATCCCCACACTGGGGTAGGGAGAGGGATGTATCTTGCTGAAGGTGCATAGCTGGGCCAAGAATAGAACTCCAGCATCCTGTCTCTCGGCTCACTTCTGGACCATGCTACCTCAGGAAGGAACATTTGAAAATAGTAATTCTCTCCCACCTTGCAACCAAGCTGTGCACAAGCACATGATCGATGAATGAAGTTGGCTAAGTGACTCAGCACTGGGCTGGCTCCCCTGTGAGTCAGGCCCAGAATCTTGAGTGGTTGGAAGCACAATCTCTTTAAATAAGACTTTAAAACCAAGGTCTTTACCACCCAAGATCCCTGAAAGATTTCAGGGGTATTTTATTTTGTTTGGACAAGGATCAGGATGTCACCTCTAGCCCCTTAGACATGAATCAGCTTGAGTAATTATATCACCCATAATTTTCATGGATGTTTCTTTCATTGTACACTGTAGGCTGCGCAGGTAGTAGTCTTAGAGTCCAGAACCAGTTGAGGCAGATAGAGGCAAGAGCATAGACCAGACAGACAAGCGGCTGGACCACAGGAATTAACTAACAATTTAGGATCACATCTGCATCTCTTCTTCTTTAATGCGGAAAAAGACCACAAAGTAAGACCTTCTCATATTCCTCTGAAGGATAACGGCTATACACACAGCTTTGGGGGCATATTGGTAAGATGCCCCAACCTGACCCTGTCAATAGCCGTGGGTTTTGACCACCTGCTCCCGGCAGGGAAGAAGCTAGCCTCTGAGCAATGACCCCTGTGACAGATGGCACAGCACAGACAGAAAAGGGCCAGCCAAAAATATTCCTTCCCACAGAGGGAGGGAGCCTGGGTGTTTAAAAGCAGGAGTCAAAAGAACAAAGCAATGAAATTCACCAAGTGTATCTAAAACTCGCCCTCAGGATATCAATAGTCTTTTGAATGACAAATGAATCAAAACCCTTGATGAAGGGACCTCAGGACCCTGGGCACAGCAAGCTGTCATTAGCAAGGTTTTGGAACAAATTATCTTAGGGAAAAAGTGTGACAATGAGTTTAGTGAAGGACTCTCAGAGCCATTAAAAAAAACCTGAACTCTTAAGGCAACCTTAGAATCAAATTTCCGGAGATTCACTAGTCTTGAAATAACACAAACGGTTCAGAGAATATTGATTGCAAAATGTCAGTACGAGAAAGGACTTTAACTGGCAGGAAAAAAAATCCATTAGCCCCTGTTTTGGTTTGGTTACCAGTACTGGGTGGGGGGACATGAAAGCAGCAGAAGCGAAAAAGCTGCATAAAAAAGGGTGAGGAAGGAAAGTTCCACTTATCACGTGCTAATGTCCGGCACTCCGCAGGGAACCTTTACAGAGAGCTGCCAAGATTCTACGAAGGAAGCGCTTTTTGCCGTTTTTAAATGAAAAGAACAACAACAACAACAAAAAGACAAAAACAACCCCCACAGCAGCATTATTCACAGTAGCCAAAAAGGAGAAACAACGCAAGTGTCCACTGACAGATGAATGGATAAACACACTGTGGCACGTACAGACAGTGGAATACTGTTCGGCCTTAGAAAGGAAATTCTGACGCAAGCTACTGGGGCTGCAGCTTGAAAAGACTATGCTCAAATATGCCAGGCACAAGAGGGTAAATACGGTCTGCTACTTCTTGTAAGAGGCGCCTAGAGGAGTCAAGAGAGTAGAATGGTGGTCACCAGCGGCCGGAGGCAAGGAGGAGAGAAAGTTTTCGAGATGGGGGTGGTGATGGCAGCTCCACAATGTGAATATACTTAATACCACTGAAGCGTATACTTTAAAATGGTCAATTATACGTTATATATTTTACCATGGTTTTTAAAAATGAAAAAAAGTAAGGCACCGTGAGATTTAAAAACTTGGCCAGGTCAAAGCTAGTAAAGGGAGACAAGAGTCAAGCCAAGCTAGGTGGCTCAGTTGGTTAAGTGTCCGGCTCAGGTCACGATCCCGCGCTTTGTGGGTTCGAATCCTGCGTCGGGCTCTGTGCTGACAGCTCAGAGCCTGGAGCCTGCTTCGGATTCTGTGTCTCCCTCTCTCCGCCCTTCCTCTGCCTGTGTGCTCTCTCTCTCTCTCTCTCTCTCTCAAAAATAAATAAATATTTTAAAAAAAGAAAGAAAGAGTGGGACACTTAACCAACTTAACCCAGGAGCCCCTGTCTGAAGACATTTTTGACTGTCGCGCTTGGGGGAGGGGTACCGCTGGCATCTAGCGGTAGGCCAGCGATGCTGCTAAACACCCTATAATGCGAACAGTCCACCATGCCAAAGAGTATCCCGTTCAAAATGTCAAGAGTGCTGGGGTGCCTGGGTGGCTCACTGAGTCGAGCATCGGACTCTTGGTTTCGGCCAGGTCATGACCTCACGGTTCACGGGTTCGAGCCCCATGTTGGGCTCCACACTGGCGGTGTGCAGAGCCTGCACTGCTTGCGATTCTCTCTTTCTCTCTGCTTCTCCCCTGCTCGCACTCTCTCTCTCTCTCTCTCAAAATAAATACCTAAACTTAAAAATAAAAGTCAACGGTGCCAAAGCTGAGACACCCTGGCAGCCCAGCCACTCACATGACACTTGCGCTTCCTTTACAAATTACCAAGAGAAGATAGCCTCTGCTATGATACCTACGATGGACAGAGGACTGTGATCTGAGGCAGTTAACATCTGTTAACAAGTAAGCGGATGCCTCAAATTTGATCACCATTTGCCTCTGCGAGCTTTCGCCCATCAGTCCTCACGCTAATTCTGAGGTCCAACAACAGTCAAATATCCCTGTTGTACGAGACAGCTCTTCAAAATCAGAAGACAGTAACAATATCTTATGCTATAAACACAGGAGATGGGCATTTATAGAAATGTCTTGACATGCTTTTATATTTAGGTTTAAGAGGCCTGCACTGAAATTCTCAAGAGCAGGTAGCATGCCTACATTGCGTTGCCCAGACTGCCAGCAAAAATATCATCCAGACTAGTACTTAATAGTATATAACTAGTACTTACTAACATAGAACTAGGTTGATGGTGAGCATGAAGGAGATGGGCACCTGCCAACCTGCTGTAGTGTCCGGATAAGAATAGAACATTTTCTTTAGGGGAGAAGTGCCATCACTATTCCACACAAACACAAGTCTGCTGATACCAATACTCAGCTCTTCTTTCCACTTAATTATTTTTTTAATGTTTTATTTATTTTTGAAAGAGAGAGAGAGTGTGTACTAGTGGGAGAAGGGCAGAGACAGGCGGAGACATAGAATCAGAAGCAGGCTCCAGGCTCTGAGCTGTCAGCACGGACCCTGATGCAGAGCTTGAACTCACGAGCTGTGAGATCATGACCTTAGCTGAAGTCAGACACTTAACCGACTGAGCCACCCAGGTGCCCCTTTTTTCCACTTTAAATGATCTCTACCTGCCACCTATAGCTGGGGGCCAGCGTGCCGTCTCTCTCTCTCTCTCTCTCTCTCTCTCTCTCTCTCTCTCTCTCTCTCTCTCTCTCTCTCACACACACACACACACACACACACACACACACACACACCCCAGCTGGTGAGAATCCCTACACAGTAAGAATCCTCTTTATCCTCTAGAAGGAAAGTAACCCAAACTTTGGCACAGCTCCATAAAAGGATGCTAATTCCTGGCCTAGGTGCTTAGCTGGGCTACGAAGCTGCTAAAAACTTCTGACGTTCTACATACAGTATTAATGACATCAGCAGCCTAAGAGACTGGCTCTGCAGAAGAAAGATGCTTTGTAAGCATTAAGTCTCAACCTTGCAGAGTTAGTCTACACAGTGACAAGGACTCACTTCAGAACAAAGCTGGAAGGTTGCTTGAGTCTGATAAATGTATAGCCCCAGGGAATAAATACAATTTAAAAATTATTCTAACAACTCACCAGTTTGGCCTTCACTCCTGTTCTACCAGTTCATTCACTTTCTCGTGTGCCATTCTCATTCCTCCCTGTAATCCTATCTTTCTTCTTTCCTTTCCCAAGCAAAACCTACTGTGACTTTAAGCTGAACATCAGGACCTCTCTCAAACCTTCTATCAAGTCTTTTTTATTAACTCCATTCCATGATGATCTCTCCCAGTCTGTATACCAACTCCTCAGTCCCCTTATATATATTCTGCTTTAGAATGAATCCCCAAAGGTTTTATTTAGATATGCAAAACATTCAACAAGTATCAATCAATCAACAAATATGTACTGAGTTCTTACAATGTACTCTTGGTTCTGCAGGAGATAGAAAATACGGATACTCTTTTGTTATGCTCCGTGAAGTGCCAAGACTAACCCATTCAAAACCATCACTAAACTTAAAGCATGTATTTACTAAGTTACGGCTATAGATGTTAAATACTACACAAGTTCAGAAAATAAGTTCAAGATCTCTCCCCGTTCTCATTTCTTAGAGTGAAATGTCAGAAACAAACAAAAAGGGATATTTTCATTCATTCTCTCCATATTTTGAGGCTTTTTATGTATGAGACATTACAACATACACTACATTTGTTTTTTTGTTTGTTTTGTTTTTAATGTTTATTTATTTTTGAGACAGAGACAGAGCATGAACGGGGGAGGGTCAGAGAGAGAGGGAGACACAGAATCCAAAGCAGGCTCCAGGCTCCCAGCTGTCAGTACAGAGCCCGACGCGGGGCTCGAACCCACGAACTGCGAGATCATGACCTGAGCTGAAGTTGGATGCTTAATCCACCGAGCCACCCAGGCGCCCCACAGCCCACAGCTTCTAACTCTCTTCCCACAGTCCCTCCTCCTGCCTCCTTTAGCCACACATATGACTGTGCAACCTTGCCCATTCCTGCTTTTGAGACACAGCAGTATAAAATCAAGACAACTACCTAAACAAAGCTTTGCATTTTTATTCTTTTTTTTAACGGTAGGCTCCACACCCAACATGGAACTTAAACTCACAGCCCTGAAATCAAGGGTCACATCCTCTATTGACTGAGCCAGCTGAGCGCCCCCCAAAGTTTTGCATTTTTAAAATATCTGCTCCAGGAAAAAAAAATCTGCTCTAGGTCCTTAAAAGAACCTATCATATGCCTTTTCTTATACTTTTCAAGAATGTAAAAACTCAAATCCATAATCTAAGTTCCTCTAAATCTAAATGTATGGTCTAGAAAACAACTGAAAAGTGGGGTGGGGGGGGTAAGAGGGAAATAGAAACAACAAAATGAGAATATGTATTTTGGTATTAAATATTAACATTTATAAGGGAGAGAAACCTACTCTATTTGGTTATGCACTTTCCATCTATTATATTAAACCCTGTATCTTCAGAGACTAGCAAGTGCCTGGCACATGGTAGATGTCCAATAATGCGTAGTGAATGAATGAATCTGTTTTCCCTGATATCATGAGTTCCTTGAGGGCAAAGACCTCATCTCACACATTTACATACCCCTGTTTCAAAGTAGGCAGTCAGTACCGCACTGAATTAAAGTATTCAGCTGGAAAGCACAGAGAGCTCCATGTAGGAAGGTTGTGTTGGTATTCTGTGTTTTCTTAGATTCTGTATTTGTCTACTTGTCATCCATTAATCACAGGGCCAAACTAACAACCAGAATTGTTTCTACCTCCCTGCCATCCAGAGTCCATACTCTGAGCTACATCCTTTATCAACTCACACACCAAGCCAGTATTCTCCTTGCCCTAAATCAACTCAGGTCCAGGTACCAGACAATGAGGAATGGCCCTTCTATCCCCAAGCCCATCAGAATTATTCAAACTAGCTAATCCAATGTCGCTTCCCCTGCTCTGCCTTGCCTTTCCCATAGAAAACACAATAAAGGCTCTGGGCCATGCTTTCTCATCACTCTCTCCTCCTGACCAAACCTGGTGCTTCCCCCGCAGCCCTGTGTGGTGTGGCATCCCTCTACTTAGGAAGTCTTAATAAATTCTTCCTTTAATGGCATTTACCTCTCCGTGTTGTCAGTCACCTTTATAGATTAAGACCCAGACACAAATCAGTTGGATACTGTCATTATCATCACCACCAGACACAAAGAACTAGAACCCAGGCTAATCCTAAATGCTGCCTTACGCCACTGCTTATAAAAACCTACCCTCCCTAGAAGATGGCAAACTCCTTTGAAGGCTTAAACAAGATCTTCTCTTGTATCACCTATTCACCAAATTTAATGCTATGTACAGAGCAGCCACTTGATAAGCTGAGTGATACAGATATCTGAGTGAACCTATGCTTAACTGCTTAACACACACACACACACACACACACACACAAATACACATGCACAGATGAATCAATTCAGGAATAATTATAAATACTATACATACATGGGTTGGTTATACAACATGTGTATTTCCTAGCTCTATCCTCTGAGAGGACCTACTAGTGATACACACACCCTATCAGATCTCGCTTTCTCCAGTGAAAAGAACCAGCCCTCCTTTCTAAGATGCCGATTCTAGAGTAAGGACAGGGAAACTATAAGATGGGCCCGGAATCTCTTCTAGTTCCAGAAAGTAAGGAAGTGCTCAAGTAACAGAAGAATGAGGGCGTGTCAAAGGGACAGAAGCCAATCTGGAACAGACCCCAGTGGCCAAAACTGGACCAATTTGAGCAACCAAATACACAGCATGATTATAACCCAAAATATATACTAAATATGTGAGTCCGTGCTGATATAAATTAATGACAATAAAAAACAGGGGAAAAGGAATAAATCTTCCTTTACAGAAGGATTCCAAATAATGTATGTAGATACTACCTTCTCCAGGAAGTGGAGCTTAATTCTCATCCCTCCTCCCCCCAAGTGCGGGCTGGACTTAGTGACTAATTTCCAAGGAATACAGTATGGAAAAACAGTCACTTTATAGTGGAAAAACCTGGCAAACATTACCTTAACCAAATGACTATGGTTAACATCACCAGTGGTAAGTCATGTTAATACCATATACTGCCGATAGGATGTGATAAAGAGGACACTTCACCTTTACAGTATTCTTCAAAACCCATAACCTTAAGTCTAATCCTAAAACTCCAGACAAACCCAAACTGAGGGATAAAATAGCTCACCAGTTACTCCTCAAAACTGCCAATGTCATACTAAACAAGGGAAGTCTGAGAAACTGAGGGAACCAGAGACTAAGAAGACATAATGACTGAATACAATGTGATATGTTGGACTAGATCTTGAAAGAGAAAAAGGACGTTAATATAAAAACTGGTGAAATCCGGGGGCACTTGGGTGGCTCAGTTGGTTAAGCACTTGACTCTTGATTTTGGTTCAGGTTATGATCTCACAGTTCATGGGACTGAGCCCTGCATTGGGCTCTGCGCTGACAGAGCACAGCCTGCTTGGGAGTCTCTCTGCCTCTCCCCCACTTAGCAGTGCTTTTTCTCTCTCTCTCAAAATAAGTAATAATTTTTTTAAAAAAATTAAAAAATAAAAACTGTTAAAATCCAAAGAAAGTCCAGAATTTCACAATGATGCACCACTCTTGGTTTCTTAGTTTTTTGATAATTATACCATGGTAATGTAAGGTGTTAACATTAGGGGAAACTGAGTAAGGCATATACAGAACTTTCTGTATTTGCAACTTTTTTGTGAATCTAAAATTATTCCAAAATAAAAAGTTGATTTTTTAATAATATAATGCTGGTTTAAGGTCAAACTAGTGTGAAAACTAATTAATATTTTATCTGCAAAATTTCTGTGTGACAAAAGTATAGGATCACAGTATTAGGCACATCTGTTACAGAGAGGGAATAAAGTGCACTTGACCTACTATCTGTTGTAAACTAAATTTATTGTAATAATACTTCTGTTGATGAAGATAATGCATTCCCCTGGCACATTTCTGGTCAGATGCTTCTTTACCAGAGGTAGAATCCATAAAATACAGAACTACATGCTCTTTCTTTGATGAGGACTTCTTCCTTCCTTTCCATGCCTTCAGATGAGATTAACTGGGCTTCTCAGGCCTACATAGCAGAACTCTGGCCTCTCTTGGGACTCTCACCTTGTCTGGTCTGGACACTGGCCAGCCTTTAAAATGCCAAGGGCCATGGCTAAGACTCTGTCCCTTCCTTCTTACTTGCGATTGGCTCTGACATAGAACGAAAGAGATCTGAACCACCCCAGTATCTCCACTTCCAGATTAAATTATTCCAGAAGCAACACTGTGTATATGAACTGATAACAGCAATGTCCCAGTCTATAGCCAAATAACTGCACAGGCTCTTCATAAGATATCAGCTCTGGTGAGTAACACCTGACACTCATACTATTACCATCAGTGTTTTGAGAATTCACCATCTAAAAGAGGTCATCAATACAATGCACTTTGTATTCCTGAATGAAAATCAGCACTACATGTTTAAGGTAATGATGTAAAATTCTAAGAATTCAGGGCACCTGGGTGGCTCAGTCAGTTAAGCAATCAGCTCTTGGTTTCAGCTCAGGTCATGATCTCACAGTTTGTGGGTTCAAGCCCCTGAGTCAGGCTCCATGCTAAAAGCACAGAGCTTGCCTGGAGTTCTCTCTCTCTCTCTCTCTCTCTCTCTCTCTCTCTGCCCCTCCCCTGTGCATGCAGGAGCTCTCTCTCTGTCTCAAAATAAATAAATAAACTTTAAAAAAAAGAAAGAAAAAAGATACATTAGTAAATAAAATAAAATTCTAAGAATTAATTGGCTGCCCTCTGGGAAAGATGTATACTGGCTCTGATCTCTAATCCAAATTCAGAAAATAGCATTCAAAAGGGAATTTCTAGACCCAAAGACATATGATAAGTTTATAGTTGGCAAGGGCCACACTTGCTTAACTTGCTTTATATGCTAAACAGAGGTCACAGAACTTTATGAAGATAAAAAGTAAAAGATACAGCATTTAAGCAATAAAAAGTTTCTTGACAGTCTTTCCTCTGTCACATTACTCTATGAAACCACAATGTGAGATAAGACCAAGGATATCGTGTGTGAGTCCTTTCTTAGTATCTTCCAGTAAGCCTGCTAGTCATTATAAGAACCATCGACTTTTCCTTCCCAGTCTGCCCCATAGTGGTGTCTGATCATACAGAGCGGGTTTTTTGTTTTTTGTCTTTTTTTTTTTATTTGACTGATATGGAACAGATTCAGAAGGCAAATCAAACACAAAATTCCAACAATATTTTATGTAATAATTGCTTTACTGTATTAAAGTGCACAGTCTCCCAAGATAACTGTTTTTGTTTTGTATTTTCTACTGCATTGTATTTCTTCAAATAATGAATACATGCTCATCCTTATTTCTCAGATAATATGGGGTTAAATACCTAAAAAATTAAAATCAGGTGACTATTTGAAGAGCCACCCAAACCAGTTTTATTGCTTAATAATTTACCCAAGTAGGGTCCCCACTTGGAAAGAACGCACCATTCATTCCCTTTAAAAAGTCTTTTTTTTCATATTAATGTTCTAGCTAATTTTATTATTTACTAAAATTAATTGAAGCAGATACTAACACAATTAAAGCTAAGTAAACATGAAAAATTTTAAGTATCTCATTGATCTGATTTTTAGTCTTACATACAAAGTCACAAAGACTGTTATTAGGAAAATGCTACACCTGAAACCCTTGTTTTCAAACCAACACCATAAACCATTAAAAAAACAAACCCTGGGAGGCGTGCCTGGGTGGCTCAGTCGGTTGAACGTCCAATTCTTGGTTTCAGTTCAGGTTGTGATACCAGGGTTGTAGGATCAAGCCTCACACTGGGCTCAGAACTGATCATGGAGCCTGCTTAAGATTCTCTTCTCTCCCTCTGCCCCTCTCCCCTGTTCACATGCACACACTCCCTCTAAACAAACAAACAAACAAACCCTAACTGATGACACTTTGGTCCCCATGATATTAACTGTGTCTCCAAGACCGCTTCTTCCATAAAACTTTCACATCACATAGGCTGATCTAGAGATCAGAAAAAAATGATCATTGTATTTGTATGGTTTCTGTTCCCCCATAAATATAGTAAATGACAGCAGCCTGCTCCATGGACATAGATAGGCATGGTTGTGCAGGTGGAAATACATGGTGGACAAAATGTTCCTCAAAAGAAAAGCCTGAATTCAAACCAACATGCGAGGATTAGGAACTGACTAATCATGGGCCATCCAAGTCCTCTTGACTGTCATATTTACTTTTCCTTTTGGCTGTTTACTAAATAGTCATCTTACACTATTTTCTCTACAGCTTGTTGGCACATCTCTTAACAGAAATAGAAGGAGGAAATAAGGTAAATGCCAACTAATCTGCTTTCTTTTGCTCCCCACACGATTTTGGTAAATTACCTGGCAGAACCAGAGTTAGATGTTAACCAGAATTAGAAAACTTAAAGTTAAGATTATATGAAGGTTTCTATTACCTATTCTAATATGCCTCTACTCACCAAAGCTTAAAAAGTTGATGGGTTATTTGCAGTAGCATGAAACAAGACACCAACATGCTATTAAAAATTTGGCAATTTTAAATGGACATACATACTCTTTACTCCTAGGTACCGGTTCACATATGTAAAATGTGTGTACAAGGATATACAATGAAACTTTCCTATAATAACCAAAGGACTGAAATCAATAGAGTATTTATTTACTAAATAAATGTACATTTATGGATGCAATAACACCCACTAATAAATGACTTAGTGATAAATCATATTATATTCACTCAACAGTATTCTTCACTACTGCTAAAAATAATGAGGCCTCCTACAGACACTGCTGGAAAGGTCTCCAGGACATATCAAGTGAGAAAGCTAGGCATGGAGCAGTGTATACAGAACATTTGTTAATATATGCACACTTATTCCCACTTTATGTTTGGTAATGTGTGGAATATCTCTGCAAGGATACAAAAGAAACTGGTCACTGGGTGTCTCCAGGGGAAGGAACTGGTGGCTAGAGTAAGTGAAGGAAACTTACCTCTCTCTCTTTGTTCCCCTGCAAATACATTATCTACTCAAAAATTTTTTTATTTTAAAATTAAAAAGATGGGGGAGAGAGCATACCACCCCCAAAATGCTGCAGTCTTACCCTGAGGCACCTCCTCCACCAGGGACCGTGAGGCCTGTTCACCCGGTCATTTGATCTTTTGGGACTGATAACCCTCCTTGAAACCACCACCTTTCTCACCTCATCTCAGCATGTGTTTAATAAATAAGCCAAATTTCTGGTTCCAGTTAAGATGGAATAAAAGTCCATTCCACCCTCTCTCTCCCACTGAACTCAACTAAAATCCCTAGATACAGCTACTCCATGCTTTGTCTGAGGATTTAAAAGTCACTGATCGCCAGAAGGCTGGGAAAAGAAACCAAAACTCAAAGTATTGTGAAATCAACAGAGAGTTTTCCTTTTTTCTTCTTCTGGGACTTCCTGGACTGAACTCAAAGGCAGCCCAAACCCAGAACTGTACACCAGATGCAGACAGAAAGAGCTCCAAGACCTCCGTTTTTGGTGCAAAACAAAACAAAAAACAAAAACAAAAACAGGAAAGGGAGCCCCTAAAGGCCAAAGAAATAGAGGAAATCCCGATTTTGTTCCTCTCTTTTGTTTCCTCCTGCTTTACCCTAAACAAATAGGCAGTGATGGCAATGACAACAGCAGCAGAATAGGAAAAGCTTTTCTCTGACCAGAGAAACTGCAATCCCAAGAGCAAAGAGGGTATCTCCATTCTCTTGTTTTCTTTCTCTACCCCCTTGCCATTTGGTTCTCAAGGAAATGTAGTTCCAGGAAGTTCAAAGCAGAGCAGAAAGCTAAAGTTTCAGCTTTTTAGTGAGAGGAGCAAAAAGGAGAATGCTTTGGGTCTTGAAAGTTTGAGAGAACAGGAAGAGGAGGGAGCTCAATAAGGCTGGATGTGAACTCCAGGGCTCATCCCTAAGCTGCACATGGCATGTATCTGACCCTAAACACATACCAAAGGCTTTGACAACTCATCTATTAATAAATGGTATACGACTGCCCAGGTCTGAGAATGGCCACTGACTGGTACCCACATGGAACAGACACAAATAGCACTGCAAATACTTTGAAAATTGGACAGATACTGAACACCAGCCCATAGAAGACAGGTAAGTACTTATAGCCTGAACCTAACAAGACTGGTGGACTGCTCAAACAAGCAAACAGAAACATTCTCTATAAAATTTACACAAGACTCAAAGTCTCACAACATAATATTCAAAATATCCAAGATACAAATCCAAACTGATATAAAAAAATCTGAACATCTCACACAAGGGAGAAGACAATGAACAGACACCAACCGCAACATATGAAATTATCAAAGACTTTAAAGCAGCTATTATAATCATACACCAGGAAATAAAGGCAAACACTCTTTAAGTAAATGGAAACATAATCTCAACGAAGGAATAGAACATACACACACACACACACAGGAACCAAATAGGGGGGGAAAAGTTTTTTTGTTTGTTTTACAGTTTTGTTTTCACTGAGGTTTTATTAAATTGCTATAATTTTCCAGTGAACAAGGTCATCTACATCAATTGAATTTCCAATCACACATAAGAATCTAAGGAAGTTGTTTGTGATGTTATTATCTTTAACTATTTATGGAACTAAGAATTCCGGGAATAATTCCACCAGCAACTCACTGGATGGTCCTTCTGCATATTACTCCATATTTTCTGTCTCATTTCAGAAGCTGCTTTAGAATTTGTCTTCCCTGGTTTCATTATCACTTTATCTACATGGCTTTTTGTGGCTTGCAACACATTTTCCGTGGTGGGCCAAAGGTCATTAGGTTTTGAAAGATCCAAAACAAGAACAATAGAAAACGTCCATAAAGTATCACTTGTGATGAGTATGCTGATTAAGTCCTATAAGGAGGTTCCTCCACCTAGTTTCCAAAAGTGAGCAATATCTTTTGGTATATTATTCCCTTTTACTTTTCTTCCATATGTATATTCCAAAGCTAAGGTTGGTTTTAGTGGCTCATCCCTGTCAAGCCACCTCAGAATAATAGTAGCCTTTCCCTGGGTATCGTGGCTTGACCACCCTAGTGTTGTGGGCTCAGCATTGGGACCAGCCTAAAATCAGGAGACCCATGAGCTCCAAGGTGGGCCGAATTTTCAGGAAAAAATTATTTATTTTGAGAGAGAGAGAGAGAGAGCAAGTGCACATGAGCAGGGTAGGGGCAGAGAGAGAGAAAGAGAGAGAATCCCAAGCAGGCTCCATGCCATCAGCATGGAGCCCAACATGGGGCTTGATCTCACAAACTATGAGATCATGACCTGAGCTGAAATCGAGAGTTGAACACTAAACCAATTGAGCCATCCAGGTACCCCCAAATAGAACATTTTAAATTAGAAAATACAATAACAGAAATTTTAAAATCTGCTGGGTGGGATCAAAAGTGGAATTAAGATGACAGAAGAGTCAGTGAACTTGAAGATGGAACCAACAAAAATTATCCAAGCTGAACAATACAGAAGACCTAACACTTAATCATCAAAGGCCCATAGGGAAAGGAGAACGAGTATGGTCCAGGAAAAATATTTGAAGAAATAATAGCCAAAAACTTCCCAAAGTTGGTAAAAGACATAAACTACATTCAAGAAACTCAGTGCATGGCAAACAGGATAAACTTAAAGACATTCTTGCCCGGTGAAAACTAAAACAAAGAAAAAAAATCTTGAAAATAATCATAAAAATTATGCATTACTTATACAGGAACAATAATGCGAATGATTCTGGATGTGTCATCGAGGACAGAAGGCAATGGAACAAGATTTTTAAGTGCTGGGAAAAAAAACAACTGTCAACCTAAAATTTTATATCCAGGGAAAATATCCTTCAAAAATGATGAAGGAATGAATTGTCACATGAAGAAAATCAACAGAAGACATTACCAGCACATCTGCCAAAAGAAAAGCTAAGGGGAATTCTTCAGGAAGGGAAATGATACTTAAGGAGAACTTAGAATTTCCGGAATGCATTAAAACAGAAATGATAAATATCTGAGTAAATGTCATAGACATTTTTACTCCTCTTTAGTTCTTTAAAATATAAATGATGGTAAAAAGCAAAAATTAAACAATGTCTGATGGTGCTTTCAATGAATGTAGATGTAATGCATATGACAATTACAAACATAAAAGGAAGAGGGTAAAGAGGTAAATCTAATGGTGCTAAAGTTTCTACATTCCATTGTAAGTAGTTAATACCTACTCTAAGTAGAATGAATAAGTATGTATATTGTAATCCTCAGTCAAAACTAAAATAACTATACAAGATAGTAAAAAAAACTTAGTAAGTAAACTAAAATAGAGTACTAAAAAAAATATTCAAATAATCCAAAAGAACAGAAGGGAAGTAAATACAAAACAGAAGGAGCAAACAAAATAAATAATAAAATGGCAGACTTGAATCGAAAGCAATAATTATGTTAAATGCAAATGGTCTAAACACATCAATTAGAAAAGAGATTGTCAGGGGCACCTGGGTGGCTCAGTTGGTTAAGCGTCCAACTCTTGGTTTCGGCTCAGGTCATGATCTCACAGTTCATTAGTTTGAGTACCATGTCGTGCTCTGCGCTGGCAGTGCAGAGCCTGCTTGGGATTCTCTCTCTCCCTCTCTCTCTGCCTCTCCCTCATGCTCTCTTTCTCTCTCAAAAAAAGAAAAAGGATGCTAAATGCAATATGAATTGGATTATGGGAACAGAAAGGGGACATTACTAGAAAATCTGGCGAAATCCAAATAAAATCCTGAGGTTACTTAATAGAGTACTAATACTAATGCTAATTTCTCAGTTTTGATAAATGTACTAAGGCTATATAAGAGGTTAATATTAGGGAAAGCTAAGTGAAGGGCACATAGGAACTCTGTACTACTTTTGAAACTCTTTTAATAATTTGAAATTATTTCAAAATTTAAAAATGTTTAAGAGAGGAAAATATATACATGAAAATATGATCAATAGGAATCTGGAGTGGCTATATTAATATCAGACAAAGTGGACTTCAAAGCAAGGAAAATCACCAGGAATGAAAGAACATGAAATAATGATAAAAGGGTCAATTCACTAAATGTATATACACCCAACAAAAGAGACTCAAAATATATGAAACAAAACTTGACAGAACTAAGGGAAGAAATGGACAGATCTACAATTACAGTTGGAGATTTGAATCTTCCTTTCTCAGTAATCAACCAGACAACTAAATAAAAACCAATCAAGGATATCAAAACATAAAGTTGTATACCTTAAATATACACAATTCCTATTAGTCAATTATACTTCAAAAAACTAAAAACAATAAAAAGGTAGAATATAATGTTTCAATTAAATAATCAAATCACCATTTTAGAAAAAGAGAGAGAGGAGAAAAAAATTAAGGATACAGAAGAAATGAACAGCACCATCAATCAATTGATATAATTGACATGTATAGAACATTCCACCAAACAACAGCAGAATATACATTCTTTTCAAGTGCACATGGAACATTCACCAAGATAGACCATATCTTGGCTGGTAAAACAAATCTCAACAATTGTAAAAGTACTGAAATCATACAAAGTATGTTCTTTGACAATAATGGAATTAAACTAGAAATCAATGAATGAAAGACTCTGGACTACCTCACATCAACACATTTCCAAATAATTAACTGCTCAAAAAGGAAGTCTCAAGGGAAATAAAATTTCAACATACCAAAATTTGTAAAATATAGTCACAGCAGTGTTTACAGGGAAGTTAGGGAAATTTAGAGTATTAAAAACTTCTATTAGAAAATTAAGTCTCAAACAATCTAAACTTCCATCTTAAAAAAAAAAAAAAAAACAGAAGAGGGGTGGCCAGGTGGCTCAGTTGGTTAAGTGTCCGACTTTTGATTTTTGGCTCAGGTCTTGATCTCATGTGAGATCAAGCCCTGAGTTGGGCTCTGCATTGGGCATGGAGCTTGCTTGGGATTCTCTCTCTCCCTCTCTCTGCCACACCTCCCCTTGCACTCTCTCTTTCTCAAAACAAAAACAAAAAACAAAACAAAAAAACTTATAAACAAACACAGAAGAGTAAATTAAAGCATACAGAAGGAAGAAAAGAAATATAAGAAAAACAATATAAACAGAAAACAATTTAAAGAAAAACAGTAGAGAAAAATCAGTAAAATTAAAAGCTGGTTTTCTGGGGGCACCTGGGTGGTTCAGTTGGCTAAGTGTCCGACTTCGGCTCAGGTCATGATCTCACAGATCATGAGTTCAAGCCCCTCATCAGGCTCTGTGCTGACAGCTCAGAGCCTGGAGCCTACTTCAGATTCTGTGTCTCCCTCTGTCTCTGCCCCTCCTCAACTTGCACATGCTCATGAACACACACTCTCTCTCTCTCTCTCTCAAAAATAAACATTTTTTTAAAAAGCTGGTCCTTTGAATAGGTGGATAAAATTGATAAGCCTCTACTCAAAGAAAAAAAGAAAAGAATGAATACACAAAATTATCAGTAACAGGAAGGAAAGAAGGAATATCACTATAGACCCCCACACATTAAAAGGATAATAAGGGGGGTGCCTGGGTGGCTCAGTCAGTTGTGCATCTGACTTCGGCACAGGTCATGATCTCGCGATTTGTGAGTTCGAGCCCTGCTTTGGGCTTTGTGCTGATAGCTGGGAGCCTGGAGCCTGCTCCGGATTCTGTGTCTCCCTCTCTCTCTGCCCCTCCCCCACTTGTGCTCTGTCTCTGTCTCTCAAAAATGAATAAATGTAAAAAAAAATTTTTGTTAAAGGGTAACAAGGGAACAGTACATGGAATGTACATTAATTTCACCGACTTATATGAAATGAAACAATTCTTTCAAAGTCACAAAGTATCAAAATTCACCCCAAAAGAAATATGCAACCTGAGTTGTTTTATATCTAATAAAGAAATCTAGGGGCGCCTGGGTGGCTCAGTCGGTTAAGCATCCGACTTCGGCTCAGGTCATGATCTCATGGTTCATGAGTTCAAGCCCCGCATTGGGCTCTGGGCTGACAGTTCACGGTCTGGGGCCTGCTTCAGATTCTGTGTCTCCCTCTCTCTCTGCCCCTCTCCGCACGCTGTCTCTCTCTCAAGTAAATAAACATTAAAAAAATTAAAAAAAAAAAAAAAGAAATCTAATTTGTAGTTAAAACCTTCACACACAAAAAATCCTAGGCACAAATGCCTTCACTAGAGAATCCTACCAAATACTTAAGAGAAGGAATTCTACACATTCTATTCCAAAAAATATCAACAGAAACACTTTCTAACTTATTTTGCAAGACCAGCATTATCCTGATACCAAAAACTAGACAAAGACAGCACAAGAAAAAAACAAAACTACGGACTGATAATATCCTCATGAACACAGATGTAAAACTCAACAAATTAGCAAATCAACATTATAGAAGAGTACCTCATCACAACCAAGTGATGTTTACCCTAAGAATGCAAGGCTGGTTCAATATTAAAAATCAATCAGTGTAATCTATTACATTAACAGATTAAAGAAGAAAAAAAAACCTATGATCATATCAATTGATACAGAAAAAACATTTGACAAAACTCAACATCCATTCCTGAAAAAAACTCTCAGCAACTAGGAATAGAGGGGAACCAAGCCTTATAAAGAACACCTACAAAAACCAACAGCTACCATCATACTTAATGGTGAAAGACTAAATGCTTTTTCCCTAAGAACAGGAAGAAAGCATGAATATCTACTCTCACTACTCTCATTCAATATCCTACTGGAAGCCTGTAAAGTCTATAATAAGGGTGGAAGAGAGAAAGAAATAAAAAGCATATACATTAGAAAGGAAAAAATTAAGCTGTCACTATTCATAGATGACATAATTGTCTATATAAAAGTCCCCATAATCTATAAAAAGGCTTCTAGAACTATTAAGTGAGTTTAACAAGGTTGTAGAATACAGATTCAACATAAAAAATTCATCATATTTCTATACCCTAAGAATGAATTAGAAATTGAAGTCTAAAACAAAAACTTTAAAAATAGATCAAAAAAAAAATACTTAAGAATAAATCTAACAAAATAATGTGTAAATCTGTATGCTCAAAACAATAAAATGCTGATTAATCAAATGCAACCTAAATAGATGAAGACATACATCATGTTCATTGATTGGAATATACGATATAGTTAAGGTATCAACTCTCAACTTATTTACAGATTTAATGCAGTTCTAATCAAAATGCAAGCAGGAGTTTTTGCAACATATAGACCAACTGATTTTAAAATTGATATGGAAAGACCAAAGGATTAGAATAGCCAAAGCAGGGGCGCCTGGGTGGCTCAGTCGGTTGAGCGTCCAACTTCGGCTCAGGTCATGATCTCGCAGCTCATGAGTTCGAGCCCCACATCGGGCTCTGTGTCGACAGCTCAGAGCCTGGAGCCTGTTTTGGATTCTGTGTCTCCCTCTCGCTCTGTCCCAACCCACTTGCATTCTGTCTCTGTCTCTCTCAAAAATAAATAAACATTTTAAAAAATTAAAAAAAAAAAAAAAAGAATAGCCAAAGCAATTTTGAAAAAAAGAAGAAGAAAGCTAGAAAGCTCACACCACACAATTGTCAGTCTTGCTACAAAGCTACAGTAGTCAGACAGTTGGTATCAGCGAAAGGGACAGACACATAAATCAATGGAACAGAATAGAGAGTCTAGAAAAAGACCCACACAAATATAGCCAATTGACTTTTGACAAGGGTGCAAAACAAATTCAATGGAAAAAGAATAGTCTTTCCAATAGCGGGAATAACCACACATCTATCTGCAAAAAGTAAATAAAAATGAACCTGGGTCTAAATTTCATACCTTATACAAAAATTAACTCATATGGATCATAGACCTAAATGAAAAATGGGAAACTATAAAACTTTTAGAAGAAAGCAAAGAACATCTTTGTGTCATATATAAGAATTCTTATGTATGATCTCAAAAACACGATCCATAAAAGAAATAGACAAATTAGACTTAAAATTGAAAACTGTAGCTCTATAAAAGACACTGTTAAGAGAAGAAAAAGAAAAGCTACAAACTAGGAGAAAATATATTCAGGTAATTTATCCGATAAAAGACTTTCTATCCAGGATAGAAGTAATTTTTTTAAACTCAAAAAACACAGTAAGAAAATAAATAATCCAATTTGTTTAAATGTGCAAAAGATCTGAACAGATGCTTCACCAAAGACACCAAGTGCAAATTTACACCTGGCGTAAATGAACTTTCAAAAATTGCTGGTGGGAATACAAAATGGTATAACCACTCTACAAAATATAGTTTCATAGTTTCTTATAAAGGTAAACACACACTCACTATATTACCTAGCAATCTCACTCTTAGAGATATCTTTGAGAAATATGAATTTGGGTTCAAAAACCTATACACGAATGTTTACAGCAGCACTATTCACAATTGCTTGGAATTGGACACATCTCAAATCAAACACCGGTCATCAAATGAGTGGATAAACAAACTGTCACATAACCTCCAGTAGGCTACTACTTAGCAATGAAAAAGAATGAACTATTGATACACACAATATGGACACATCTCCCAGGCACCATGTTAAGTGGAAGAAGCCAGTCTCAAAAGGCTATGTACTGTAGCAGGTAGGATTCCATTTACATGACATTCCAGAAAAGGCAAAACCCTAGGAATGGGGAACCAATCAGTGGCTGGTAAGGATTATGGCTTAAGGAGAGTGTGACTACAAAGGGACAGCAGTGGGGAGACTTTCTGAGGTGATGGAACTGTTCAGTAGGCTGAATGCGGAGGTGGTTACATATATGAATCCAGACATGTGTTAAAACTCACAGAACTATATACCAAATTTGTTTCAACTGTACTTCTTGTAAACTTTAAAAATAACAATAGAAGAAAAAAATAACTAAAGCTGTTAAAAATGTTAAAAGGAAAAAATTATATTTGCTATACATGAGCAAGAACCTCAAAAACTTTTCAAATACTAGTTTTTTTAAGTTTATTTATTTATTTTGAGAGAGCGAGCGAGCAAGGGAAAGGCAGAGAAAGAGAGAGAAAAAGAGAGAGAGAATCCCAAGCAGGCTCTGCACTGTCAGTTAGGAGCCCGGTGGAGGGCTTGAACCCACAGACCACGAGATCATGACGTGAGCCAAAATCAAGAGTTGGATGTTTAACTGACTAAGCCACCCTGGTGCCCCAATATTATTAGTTCTATGGGACTTATTCTTGTGAAGGAAACAGGACCCTAGTCGGTGACAGTACCCTAATAGGAACACGTTTCCAAATAGGAAAAAGAACCCTGTTCATCCCAGGAGCACAGTGTACTAGTCCAAAGCCACAACTAGATCACAGGGGTTCTGGTACCTAAATTTTATACATGAAAACATCAGAGATACCCTCTTGCCCAAAATGTAGACTAGTGTCCATACTCTGACCTCTACAGATCCACAGTAGATTTTTATAATAACCACCAAAAGTCGGCAGTCAGTTCCCACAAATAAGAGTTCTTACTAGGTTCTGTGAGTAAACCATGGAAGGAAAAACAAACAAACAAACAAACAAACAAACAAACAAACCTGGAAAGGCTGTGACAAGTCAACACCTATAAACAGAAGCAGTACCTAAAAGGAGCTGATGGGTCTGCAATCCTGGCTAGAAAAGTGGCACTGCTTTCTGGGGAGGATTTTTTTTTTCTTGAGATTTTGCAATGGATTGCACTGAGTGATAAATATATTGCTCTTAAAAAACAAACAAAAACCCTTTCTCTGAGCACTATCCTGAGCAAAGCTAGGGCTCCAGAGCAGAGTTCAAGCAGGCACAGAAGTCACACTCCCCCAGAGGACCGCTAGGCCTCACCACTGGAAAGCCGGAAGGCAGCCAGATAAGGAGTGGGAGGTGAAGTTGTGGCAGCTCCCACAACCCACAGGGGACAGTACAAACCGAAGACTTACTAATGGTCAGGAAGGAGCATGTGGCTAGGAACAAAACCTAGCAGCCCCCAAAGGTCAGGCTGGATGTAGTCTAATTAAAATGAAAGATGGAAAACACTCGGATCTAATTAATAACATGTCTTCGATATCCATACATAACACAAAATGTACTTTTTTTCTTTGACCTATAAAACTTCCCAGCAATTTCTAATGCCAAGAGTCTATATTAAGATCTCAAAATGAAAGAAGTCTTACCCGTCTGCACTCATGGCTGAACTTTTCTTATGAGTGAGGGGGAAAAAAAAGCTTATAAGGCAAGTGAAATAGTCACATGGTTGTTTACTTTGCTTCCCACTACACTTAATCACTCGTTTTGTGCCTTTCTTGGGTCTTACATACCCCTCCACTTTCTTTTCTAGAGATGTGGAAGAACTATTACAAAAGTAAGTGAAATAAAATAAAAATCTGTAAATCTACCAATACATTACTTGCTCTACAACAGCTAGATTAATAAAACAGGTTGCCAGCATTCAGTGAAGAGGTCTTTCTGGACTTTCCTCATCCCGGACTGGCTTTTGTTTAACTTAATCACTTGCTTTGAGCAGTCAAACCAGGAAACAGGTACTAACTTACACTGTGATTGCACAGAGAACCTCCTGATGGGATTACTTACTGTAAGGATGCTTTGCATCCCTAAAAAGAGGGCTAAATGTACTAACATCGTGTACATGAACTCTCTCTGCTCTACTGGTTCCACACAAACCATGGGGACTTCTGCCAACTGTCTGAGTGCAAACTGTGGCAAATGTTAATGGAATTTGCAAGAACTCAGTAATTGTAGTGGCGAGAAGGAAAATAATATTAACAAATTAAATGAAAAATTTTATTGTATTAAATTGCTTTCCTCTTACGTGTATGCCGTTATTTTCCATGCACATATTCTAATGTTCCAATCACCCTTTGTTTTTTTCTTATTCAAAGATCTTTGCTGAATACGAAAGGCTAGAACAGAACCTAAGCTTCCTGAGCACATCCTTTGCTCTGAAGTTGTATAGTAGGGCCCACTGGCCTCTGTCTGGCACCCTAGATACACCAACGTTTCTGCAAGTCAAGTCTGACATTTTGTATCCACAGCCCAAGATTCAATACCTGAAATAAAAAGAAACACCACTGGCTGATAAAGTCTCTTTCCCTCTGCTTTTACCTATTAGAATCCTTTCAGTTGCAACCTTTAATTAAGCCTGCAGTTTCAAATGGTTTTCATGAAGCACACAGAACATACGCAAATGATCAAAGAAAGAAAGCCACTGAGTTTCAGTAAGGATAAAACAGCCATCCCCCAGGTCTATGAAAAGGTGCATAATTCTTATTTCTTTATATGCGAAACTAAAGGTTAGTTGAGAATATCAAGGAAAAAGACCACATGTTAAATTCTGCTTATAAATGGACAGAATTTAACACTCCAAAATTAGAAAAGGACAGAGATCTACAAAGGTTAAGTAATCTTTATCAGTGAGCGAGCACGGAGAGTAAAGAAGTAGGGACACTTAAGTTTCCCTTAAGGAAAACTTTAAAAGCTCAAGGCGGGGAGGAGGTGGGTGGGGTGAGGAGCAGGCAAAATTCTCTACAGAGAAAGGATTAAAAATTAGAAATAGGGGCACTTGGCTGGCTCAGGCAGAAGAGAATCTGACTCCCAGGGTCCTGAGTTCGAGCCCCACACTGGGTGTAGAGTTTACTTACAAAAATAAATAAATAAATAAATAAATAAATAAATAAATAAATAAATAGGACAGCTTGCTAACCAACATGCTCTGGACTAGACTGCCAACATGTATTGTAGAACATACTTCCCTAAATGTTCTAATTAGAAGACTCTATGTCTTTAAACTTTAAAACGGCAAAATAATCTTGAACTCCTCCTCTTCCCTTTTCCCCATGTAGTCTTTCATCAAGTCCTACTGAGTCTTCCTATAAACTATTTCTTACGTTAGGAAAATGTTAGTTAAACACACGTGACACACATATATAAAATTCTATTTCTTTTCCTTCCTATCTTTCTCACTACAATCCTAGTCCAAGCCCTCGTCACCATGCATCTAAGGCTAAACCAAATAGCCAATTAACTGGATGTCCATTTCTTGTTCTATTCTGTCCTATTACACATTGCTGCCCAATCCTCCTAACACATTATAGCACAGCTTTGATGATGGGTCATTCTGTGCTCCCTCTAAAATCTTATTTGTTCTTCACTGTCTCTAAGGATAAATGCAACTTCAAAAAGTCCTTAATATTTGGCTACCTCTACCCTATCTTTTGCAGGCTTTCCTGCCACTTGGGGGGCAGGGGTTCCTACCCCAGCCCAACTGATTTGTTTACTGCACTCCCAAAATACTTTGTGCATTCTCACCTTCTTACTTTGACTCACACTGTCTTACCGAACCATTCCATAAAGCCCAATTCAAATCATACTTCTTCTGTCACCCTGTCTCTCATTATACCAGTTTAAAGCTCTCTCTTTCCAAAACAAAACAACACACACAAAAAAAAACCCACCCAACTTACTTACATTCTATATCATTTATGTGCCAATTAAACCCTTTAAAGTCGTCATCATGAACCATTACAAAAACCTCTTAACATTTTGTGTTTATAATGTATTTCACCAAATAAATACATTCCTGAAACATAAGGTCTATCTTTTCTCTATCTTTCAACCCTGTCACAATGCCTCACCCACAGTTGCTACTCATGAAAAATCTGTCGATTGGTGTAGTCAGGGTAGGTGATCTACAGTTCCCCACAGAAAGCAACAGACCAATAGTTCTCAAGGCCATGTCTTCCTCTATACTTTTTTCATAAATAATTCTCAAATGGAAACCCTAAAAAGCAATGTCGTTGGTAGGAAAAGGCTGTTTTGGTCCAAACTAACTTTTTTACTTTAAATAAGCCAAGAAATGTCACTAAGAAAAATAAAACATGAGGGATTAGCTACATCATAAGGAAAAGAAGGAAAAATTGATCTCAGATGATTTAAAATGAGAGTTCAAATCCGTAAACAAATACAAGAGAAACTGGTAATGCCTACTGCCTTCATGGAGTGCATACTAACTGATTGGGAGACAGTTACAAGAAGACTTAAATAACTTTGAATCTTCTGATTTTTGAACACTGTGCCTCCGTTAGCTACTCAAATGTAAAATATGTATTTTACAAAACAGAATGGGAGAGATAACTTCAACAGTGCTTTTTGAGAAAAAGTTTTGCTATTAAATGACTTAGAATTCTTTTTTAAAAAGGGGAAATAAAATAACATTTAAGAATGTCACTATATCTTTTGCTCCAAAGCGAGAAAACATTCTCCAGCTTTTCCAATCCAAGGATCAGACAGAGAAAGCTATTTGCAAGCAGGTTCTGGCAGAGCTAGGGATAAAACAACACTTAAAAACCAAACACCTTCCTAAGGCTCCAAGCCCCATCCAGAAAAGATCAGGAGCACTCTAGTTCAGTGGTACACAGAGATGTTTCCAAAAGAGTCTCCTTCTCCTAAGAAATGAGCCATTCCCCAAGTTCACATCCAAACTCCCTTGTCCATTTCACAGCAGTCGTACCCACCCTTTCCCGACCTCTGCTCTGATGAGTCCTCACACTCCCAATACTTTCCTCCCTATCACAATGTAAATCTTAAAAAAAAAAAAATGCCTATTTTCTCCAAGGCCTCTTTCCTAGAAACAACACACTTTGCCTCTTTAGTCTTCGCCAGAATCTTAGGAAATCCAATTGAAGATTCTGCAGCAAATGGGGTTTCTGAGTATTCTGACTCCCGAGAAAGCTCTACTGGTCTCATTTGCAACCTGCTCAATTTTTCTCTGCAATTTAATAATAATACATCAATTTGTTTTCATTTGAAAGCATTTTATTCAGCTTCTTGCTAAGACAAAAAGACAATAGTGAATGTGAAGGAAAAGCCTGTTACATTATCCTTAATTGAAGAAGGTTTCCTCCTGAAACAAGAAACTAACCATGTAATAAATTAAGTCCTATTTATTTACAGCACTGTTGCTCAGTAAAATGAAGGAAAACTGGTATTTCACATTTGCTTCCAGGGAAGCTGGAAGCTTTTAGAGGTTCAGCCTTCAAAAAGTGGAACTATTAGGGGCGCCTGGGTGGCTTGGTCGGTTAAGCACCCGACTTCAGCTTAGGTCATGATCTCACGGTCCGTGGGTTCGAGCCCCGCATCGGGCTCTGTGCTGACAGCTCAGAGCCTGGAGCCTGTTTCAGATTCTGTGTCTCCCTCTCTCTGTGACCTCCCCCGTTCATGCTCTGTCTCTGTCTCAAAAATAAATAAACGTTAAAAAAAAAATTAAAAAAAAAAGTGGAACTATTAAAATAACAACAGAATAAGAACAGATGAAAAATGAACTGCCTTTTCATTGATAAAGTAGCTGTGATCTCTTCCTTTATCAATCACTACCTAAAAATTTAACGTAACATTTTAATTTTGACTTTTTTCCCTTCCCAAGCTCATTCTAGTGGAAATGCTAATGATCGGTAAAATACCCAAAATGTAGGAAAAGGGAGGGAAATAAATGACATGTATAATTCACAGTCTAGATAATCCATCCCTGGGTAAATAAGCATTCATTTATATTTCTCTAATATTCTTACTCTCCAGGAACTCAGAAGATTTTACAGCATAAAAACAGCGCTAATCATCCAAACATGAAAGGAGCCCATCAATGTGTCTTTTGGGGGATTTCAGTGCTTTCCACTTCCAGATCCCAGAACAAGCCCACTGAACATGGGAGGCCTCTCCCTACCACCAACAGTGAAATGCAAGTGCTTCAGACCCCTCCAGCTAACATTTCAGTTACCCTAACCCAACTGACTCCTTTCAGGATCAAGAGACCTTGAGTCCCAAACCTAGAGTACCTCTTAGGCAACCAGCTTTTATTTTGTTCCACTCTCCTCAATATGACACATCTCCATAGACCTAAGGGAAATCTTAACTATTATCCACTTTTACCTTTGCTGTTCTAGCCCAAGAGCCTCCCAGAACTTTTTCTGCTCCACCTCAAATACCCCTCCCAGCACCAATTCCCAGTATACAGTCCTACACCAATTTCAGCCTTGCACATAAGCAAAGTCAGGTGGTAGAAGCCATAATTCCTCTACAGTCCTGGTTATAACTTATGTTGGTGATATGAGAGCATTCATGAGTAGCCAAATGTGTGTATTTACGTGCAAGAGAAATGAAGAAAGATAAGCAGGCACCAAGACCTTTTAAGAAGTACCTCGGAGAGCTGCAGAAACAAAACAGGTATGTTACTTCAACACCTCTTATTTTCACCCATATTCTATTTATTGGTAAATCTTCTGTTCATTTCCCTCATCCTTCCTGCTTCCAAAATGCTCTCTACCAAAGGTACTCTTGCCCTCCCTCTGCCTATCCCAGAATCTTTCATTATGCCCACTCACTATGTTTAGCTACCTAGGATAATGATAATTTCTTAAAGCCAAAATTGTTCACTTTACTTGGTTATATGAACATCAGAATATAACACCACTTAATGGAAAAACATCTTTAAGCAAGAGTCAGTCAACCAACCTGGTACCCATCTCCACTCCATGACTTAATGGTCCTGTAGCCCTGGACAATACACGTAAGCTGTGGGATACTCAGTTTCCTCAGCTATAAAACAGGTAGAACAATATCTGCCTTATCTGACTCAATCAACTGATAGAAGGATTTTAAAAGTTCTGATAAACAGAAAAACAAAGAATAATAATTACCAAAGGTCAATGGTCAGCTGTCAGACCTAACTACATGAGACCCATTCAAATAAATCCGTGCAAATACTATGGGAAAACCCAGAATGGTTCTGAAGACGAAAGAAACTCCAAACTTGATAATCACTCATCGTAATTAAAATATCCAGCTAAAGGAAGGATAAAGGGGAGCCTCAGTCTTTGGGCCTATTCTACCTTCAGATCCCAGGCTGTAGCTAAAAACAGTCCGGTTGCCTGCCAGCTAGCTGGTCAGTGCCAGGGTATTTCTCTTGGGTAAAGAGTCCTATTCTAGAATAGTTCAGGAATGAATGAGAAAAGAGTTACTTTGGTAAATGCATTCTCACTGTCGTGGTGGAGATCAGTACTGCAATTGTACAGTAAAACTTTTCTCCTTTTACACTAACAGTGTCCATCCAAATCAGGGTATCTGCAGATTCTATCCTCTATGCCAGACTGAAGATAAAGCAACCGTCTGCTTTTGAGACTACAGAAATTTAATACAGTACATAGATACTATATCAAATACACATATAAATACGCACTAAGCTGCTAAATCCCTAGAGGGAAAGGAGCAAATATATATTGAGCTCTATGTGTCAGAAACCACAAGGTAACAGAGATTTCATTTAATCCCCACAAACACCCTGCAAGGTAGGTATTAGTATTCCTATTTTTATCGATGAGAACACTGAAGCTCAAATATATTCAATAATTTGCCCAAAGCCACAAAGCTAATAAGTAGCAGAGTCAGAACTTGAACTTAGTTTTGCCTAACTCCAGAGCCCATACTGCTTTTTTTCTCAATGGTGTTTAACTACGGCAACCTTCTTGTGTCTTCATTTCACCTTAATTCCTGAGATGCTACTGACCTCTGCGTCCTGCTTGTGTCTCTACGACCTCACAAAGAGAGAAAATTTTTCCAGAAGGCTTCTTCTTTGCCTTTTCTTTTCCTGCATTTACTTCCTATTCCTGTGCAAACTATTCTTTTTTAGGTTGGATTACCAGGCTAGACCTAACAGTCTGCCATGCCACATTTCAGCAATTAATGTACACCAAAAGCATGAAAGTTCTGTTTCATTCAACACTTTAACAGCCATAGTTTTTGAGCGTGGTATCATTTTCTAAGCTGTTCCTGCCACTTAAAGAGTGTTAGTGTCTAGTACGATGCCTCACATACAGTAGGTACAGAGAGAGAATATTTGTTGATTCACTAAGAAAAGATTTCTTTGGGGCTCCTGGGTGGCTCAGTCAGTAAAGCATCTGATTCTTGATCTCAGGGTTGTGAGTTCAAGCCTCACATCCTCACACTGGGCATGAAGCCTACTTAAAAAAAATTTTTTTTAAAGACTTCTTTACTCCTCTAGTTATCTTGCTATATTTAAATCAAGAGATTTTACAGGAGTCCAATTCCGGGAATGAGTCCTTTCTCATTAAAGATAATTTTTTTGGGAAATATAAACGTGATTCAGAAAAAAAGGTAAGTTAAATATAACAATCTTGTGTTTAAATCCCTAAATGACTAACTAGTGGACTACGAACTTAAGGTTTTAAAAGGCTTGGTTTAAAAATACTTTCATTCTGGATAACTTTTGCAAGAGCTTCTTGCCCTCTCTATGGAAAACAAAAGACTGAAAATATACAATGAAACACAGACAACTGTTTTGCTTAGGACAGTTAAGACTAAGGATGACTTTTTTCCTGTTTTTTTTTCTTACATATATTACATTTTTTCTGCCAGAAGTATGTGTTATTTTCATAATTATGGAAACTAATCTCACTCTGGAAAAACTTTGCCTTTTTAACACTTTCCATACAGTGTGGGCTTATTTTCTTTCTCAGATATAATCAATAGGAATTAAGTATTCATTAATTCATGCCTGTGACTCCAGAACTTGTTACATAACATCTGCAAGTTAAAGATAATTATTTTTCTCTCCATTCATAGAATGTTTTTCTTGCTTTAGGTGGATATGTCTCTATCTTTGAATGCTTTTTAAGCAGATGCAGATTTCTTGTATAATCTTTTCTTGGTTAACAAACACAAGAATGACGTTTGGCCTTGATATAGCCCCAATCTATAGGTCTTTTAACTTTATACATGTTATCTTTTCAGTGACATTAAAGTACTCCAATCATAGTGGGACCTAAATGGAATGAGCTATTTTATGCAGTAGGAAGTTTCCTTCCACGGAAGTATTCAAAGCAAAGATCTCCCATAAGGGGATTCCTGCGCTGGGAGGTTATACGAGCTGAATGTTATGACCACCTTCCCTTTCTAGGATTTTAAAATAAATTTTTTTACAAGTCTACTTTAGCAATAAAATGGATTGCACACTGGCGGTGTCTGCCATGTCAAGTCCTTTTCTTAGCTCACTGTTCAGATCAACCCAGAGAATATTCCCTTCTGATCCAGCTTAACTTAGCAAGCTATCTGATTACTTCTTGTGGAGACCAAATCTCCATAATTATTAACAGATCCTTGCTATGTGAAATTACTGAAATGTGCTGAAATAATGCAGTCAGCAAAATGTCACTGTATGTCTTACATATGGATCTGTTGCAGCCTGTAAAACACTGTCTCCATGAGGGACAGCCAAAATGAAGAGTTATGTGGGAGTAATAAAATATGATAACTAGGCCTGCAACCTCAAGAATAAACCCAGCTGCGCATGCACACACACATCTACAAGAAAGCCTGCTGATAACAAAAGCAAAGAAAAACCCAAATCATGTCCAGCGTGTGCGCACTTCCCCGCAGGGCTGGTCAGGGAACTGTCCTTTCAGCACCACAGCAAGAAACCCTGGTGCAAGTCTAAACACGGGCATCCCAAGCTGGATCGAGTGAGAAAAATTCGTTAAATCTCCTACAAAGAAAGCAACAAGCACTGTACCGGTGTTTGTTTTTAAGTATGCTATATTCTACCTCATAATCCTTTATTAATTTAATATAAAATCCTTTAATTACTTTGATAAAGGTTGACAGAGCCCCAAATGAAAACCAAAGGTATATTAAGTCTGCCTCTCAAACTGAACCCAAGAAACCAATAATTGGCCTGCACTATCAAGAACTGCTTTGCAACATCCACTGCCAGCCCTACTAAGAAACACAACACATTCACACATACCCTAAATCAGACGTTGAGAACATAGAACATGCTCAGAGTTCTCCCTAGGGACAGACTCAATTTCTAGGACAGATGATGCTTGCTGAATAGCAAACCATCACTACCACCCCCCTCCCAAGCAATCAAATTCTCTTTCAGGAAGAACTGAAGGCCTTATGGGTCATGAGTTCCAAAGAAAAAATGCTGCAGTATTTCAAGAACCAGGTTACAGGCAACGTGCTACAAAGCTTTCAGCAGTTTAAGTCTGATTCCCCCGAGATTCCTACCAGAATGGTACCGGATGTTAACGTTATCCAGCCATTTGCATTACACATCAAAAAAAAATTTTTTTTTTTGAGGAAAGAAAAAAAAGTCCCTCCACCCCCATTATCTTCTAATGCACGTGGAGAAAAGAGAAGTACAGAGAGATTGTGAAACAGTGAAAGCGTACCACACCCGAAATCTCCCTTGCAAAGCTAAAACATCCCCAGCCCTAACACACTGCTACCTCTCTAAAGGCTCTCCAGGTTCAAACTTGAGAAAATAGTTATAAAAAGCACTATCCCCATTTGCTCCTGAAGCCCTCAACCACATTTCCTGCTTCCATTCCTGCTGCTCTGGTGCCCACTGTGCATTAAAAAGAATTTTCCTTGTATGGTAGAGCTTGCTCCATGCTAATTATTTCTCCCTCTCCCTGAGTTAGCCAGATGCAATGCCAAGTTTCTCCCCCCTCCCCAAACAGGTGACACCCTTTTATTATGAACACTGATGCCCCGAATCTTGGAATCTCCCCATATAAAACGTATTCCCCCGTGTTTCAAAAACTGCAGTGTAAGTGAGGGAGAGGGCACAGGGTGGAGTAGTTGGAAGGAATGCATGGCTTGAAGAATCATATTTGTCAGACTGGAAAATGATTCCCACTGCACCCCACCTCTAAGCTGGGGCCTCTGAAGGGGTCTGAAAGCCCTGTCTAACCCCGGAAAGTTAACTGCCAAGTCTCCACCGGTGGTTGCTGCAGGCTCGGAGGGGATGGAGCTGAGCTCTGAGGAAAAATGCAGAGGCTTTGCGGTCCCCCAAATACCAGGAGAGAACTAGAGGAGGGGTCTGTGGAGCTGGGCAGTCCTGTAAGCCAAACGCTAAGAAGCCCAGGGTGCTGCCGCTTGTGGTAAGGTGGGGGAGGGAAGGGAGAAAAGAGGAGAGGAACAGGCTCTGCATCGGGTGGCGTAGGGATGGGGGTGGGGGAAGGGGGATATTCTGAAAGTGATGTACTCCCTAATGCAGGAATCCTAGCCTGCCGAGGAAGGTCCCGGGGGCCCCCCAACACAGCCCCAGAGCACCCTGTCAGGAGGGGGACGGACGCATCCGAGTAAAGGGCAGAGGGAGTCCTGGCTGCCCTAAGAACCCAGGAGCTCCTAGCTTCTGCAGTTGGTAACGACCTGGAGCCGGCTGGGGGAGAAGGATGCAGTAAGACATGGGGGAGGGGGTAGAGCTGAGGGGCTGCTGGAGGAAGATCCCGACAGCGCTGCCCTTCCCAGTGCAACCCGGCGAGGGGCCCCGACTCTGTCCCGGCCCTCGGAGATGGGGGGAGGGGGGCTGCACCACGGAAGGGGCGCCGAGGGCAGGCCAGTGTCCCCCAACGCAGCCAAGAGACGAGAAGAGCGAGGGTGTATGGGGGTGGTGGCCGGTGGTCCTCAACTCTCCTCAGGGACCCCCGGTAAACACGGGAGAAGGAAGCGAGACTTCCAAACACCTGTCCAAAACAGGGAGGGCAGAAACCCAGCTCCACGGCCCCTCGAGCCCCGCCGCGCACTCTGCGGCAAAGCCCCCGACTGGAGATGGGCGAGCCCCGCTCCGGGGTCCCGAGGCGAGAAGGGGAAGTCGGCAGGCAAGGAGCGGCGCCGGGGCGGGGGCTCCGGGGCGACTTACGGCAGCGGCGGCGAGGGAGGCAGCGGCGGCCCTAGCGCGGGGCCCGGGAGGCGCGGCCGGACTGCAGAGGCGCCGAGGTTGCGGCGGGCGGGACTGCGGTGGGCGCCATCTTGGAGCGCTCCCCGCGCCCGCCCCCCGCGCCGCCCGAGTCCTTGCATAATTGATGACTCGCGCCCGCCGCGCGCTGCCGCGCGCGCCCCCGCCGCCGGGCCCCCCGCCCGCTCCGCCCCCGCGCCGACCCCCGCCGCGCGCCCCCCGCCCGTCCGGGGCCCGCCCGCGCGCGCCGCCCGCGCCCTCCCGCTCGCCCGCGCCCGGCGGCCCACCTACCCCTGCAGGACGCGCCCGCTCGCCCGCAGCGCGCCGCGCCGCCCGCCCTCGCGCTCGCTGGCTCTCAGGCCGGAGTCCCCGCGCCGCCCGGACCGGATCCGGGGCGAGGGAGCAGGGCGCCGGCAGGGGGCGCCGCGCCGGAGCGCCTCGCGAGCGTCCCCGGGCCCGCCTCCCCGACGCCCCCGCGGAGCCGCGCGGGAGGGGCACCCGGCTGAGCGCCGGGACGCGGCAGCGGGACGGTGCCGGGCAGCCTGCCAGCACCTGAGCGCTGAAACCCGAGGTGTTACGTGGACTCCAGTGCCCCGTGACCCTGGTGAATGCCAAGTCTCACCTGTCTCCTGAACGGCAGCTGCGAAGGAAATGCCCAGCAATATCGCGGTGCCCCGTTGTTGGCAGTGCTGATACCTATAAGCACAAAGAACCCCATCTGCGTGATCTTTGGCCGACTGGAAGAAAAACCAAAACGCAGAAGTCTATAAACAGCAGTTGGAGCCTTGTGATTCAGTGGACAGGGCCCTGGTGTGAGGAGTAGGGACACATCGCTCTCCTGACCGCCCCCAGGTCTGAAGCTTGTGTAAAGGTCACCTTAATCTTTTTGAACCTCCGTTTGCATGTAAAGTAGGCGCGAACATTTGAAGTGCTTACTCCACACTCTCTGACGAGGATGTACATAATGTGAGAACTCTTCGCACTTTGTACATATGCCTCTCTACCAGAAGTTCATAGTTAGGAGTGAGAGAGTATGGTCAGGCTGCCACTTACTAACTGGGTAGCCTTGGAGCCTGAACAACCTCTCTAAACTTCGGTCAAAGGCTTACAGAGCCTCCCCTGTAACAGGGAGCAATCCTAGTACCAACCTGGTCGGTTTGTTGTGAGGATTGAAGAGAAGGCATTTCACCCATTTTACAACACAACTTGGCACACGGTTTGCCCGTCACTTAGTGTGCCCACTTCATACGTTTTTAAGTAGCTTTACTGAGGTATGTTTGACCTGTGATAAGCTATCCACGTTGAGAGTGCACAATTTTGACATGTATACACGCATGCAGTTATCACCTGCAGTTATCATCAACATACCCATGACCTCCAAAAGTTTCCCTCTGCGTCTTTGTAATGTGTCCATGTATCACTCTCCCACACTGGTCCCTCTCCAGGCAACCACCAATCTTCTTTCTATTACTGTACATTAGTTTGCATTTTTCAGAATTTTAAATACATGGAATCATACAGTATGTACTTTTGTGTGTGTGTGTGTGTGTGTGTGTGTGTGTGTGTGGCTTCTTCCACTCCCATAACTGTTTTTGCAATTATCCTGTTGTTGACTATTCAGTTGTCTATAAATAGCTTATTCCTTTTTATTGCTGAGTAGTGTTCATTATAGGAGTATATCACAATGTGTCTATCCAGTCACTTGTTGATGACATTTAGGTTATTTCCAGATTTGCCTATTAAAAATAAAACTGATAGGGGTGTTTGTGTGCAAGCCTTTGTATGAATATGCTTTGCATGTGTATGCTTTTATTTCTCTTGGGTATAAATATCTAGGAATAGAATGACTAAGTCCAATTGTAGGTGTATACTTAACATATTAAGAAAGGGCCAACCTGCTTTCCAAAGTGATTGTGCAATTTTATATTCCTACTAACAGCATATGAAAGTTTCAGTTACTCCACATCCTTGGCAACATTACCTATGACCAGTCTTTTTTATTTTAGCCATTCTGACAGGTAAGTAAGTAGTGGTATCTCGCTGTGGTTTTGATTGGCGTTTTCCTGATGACTACGGTATTGAGCATCTTTTCGTGGGCTTATTTGTTACCAGGAAATCCTCTTGGGTGAAGTGTATGTTCAAGTCCTTTGCCTATTTTTAAAGTTGGGCTGTTTGTTTTCTTATTATTGAGTTTTGAGAGGGATTTATATATTCTGAATAGAAGTCTCCTATCAGATATGTCATTTGTAAATATCGTCTCCCAGTCTGGGCATATCTTTATCCTCTTAATGGTGTCTTTCAAAGAGTAGAAATTCTTACTTTTTATGAAGTCTGATTTAGTATCTTCTCTTCTATGGACGATGTTTTTATAGTCATATCGGAGGTTTTTTGTTGTTTTTTTTTTTTTTTTTACATGGATATCTAGCTGTTCTTACACTATCTGATTACACTTGCACCCTTGTTAAAAAACAAATCGTTCAGGTATGTTGAGGGTCTATTTCTGTACTCTCTATTCTGTTTTGTTGATCTATGTGTCTATCTTAACACTAATGCCACACTGTCTTGATTACTTTGACTTTATAATAAATCTTGAAGTCAGATAGTGTAAGCCCTCTGATTTTGCTTTTGTTTTTTTTCATATTGATTTTGCTATTTCAGATCCTTTGCATTTCCATACAAATTTAAGAATTAGCTTATCAAATTCTGCAAAAAAGCCCCCTGGGATTTTGATCAAGATTGCATTGAATCTATAGATCAATTTGGGGAGAACTGACATCATAACAATAACACACAGTATATCACTCAAGTTATTTCAGCTCTCTTTAATTACTCTCAACAGTGTTGTGTAGTTTTTAAAATATGAGTCTTGCCCACTTTTCTGAGATTTACTCCTAAATATTCATATTTTTATGCTATTGAATAGTATTTTAATTTTCAATTTCTGATTGTTCCTTAGTAGTATATAGAAGTACAATTAATTTTTGTATATTAATCGTATGTGCTGCAACTTTGCTAAATTCACTTGTTAGCTCTAGTAGATTTTTTTTTGTGGATTCTGCAACATTTTCTACAAAGACAATCATGTCATCTGCAAATAAACACAGTTTTGTTTCTTCCTTTCCAATATTAATGCCTTTTGTTCCTTTTTCTTGCCTTGTTGCACTGGCTAGGACCTCTAGTACAGTGTTGAATAGAAGTGGTAAGAGCAAACATCTTTGTTTTTCCTCATCTTAGGGGGGAAAACATTCGATCTTTCATCATTAGGTATGATGCTAGCTGTAGGTTTTTCCTAGATGCCCTTTATCATGTTGAGGAAGGTCTTGTCTATTCTTACTCTCCTGAGAGTTTTTATCAGAATGGATATTGAACTTTGCAATCCTTTCTCTGCATGTGGCTTTTCTTTTTAGTCCATTAATATGGTATATTACATCCGTTGATTTTCACATGTTAAACCAACCTAGAATAATGTATTGATTGTGGAGAATTATACTTTTTATGAATTACTGGATTTGACTTGCTAACACTTTGTTAAAAATTACTGCATCCATGTTCACTAAGTATTGGTCTATGGTTTTCTTGTAATTCCTTGTCTAGTTCTGGTGTGCGGACCTCCTAGAAATGCGGACCTGCTAGAGTAATGTGGACCTCCTAGAAAGGGTTAGGAAATATTCTCTCTTCCTCAATTTTTCTGGAAGAGTTTGTGTAGAATTCATATTATTTCTTCCTTAAATGTTTGGCAGAATTGCTCAGTGAAATAATCTGGGCCTGAAGTTTTCTCTGAGGGAAAGTTTTTATTTTTTTATTTATTAAAAACAAAAAATTTTTTTTTAAAGTAAGCTCCATGCCCAGTGTGGGACTGGAACTCACAACACCAAGATCAAGTCACATGCTCTACTGACTGAGCCAGCCAGGTACCCCCAGGGAAAGTTTTAAACTACAAATTTAATTTCTTTAATAGATGTAGAGCTATTCCGATTTTTTTTCCGTTGAATGAACTTTGATTATGTTTCAAGGAATTTCTATTTCATATAAACTGTTGAATATATGGGCATAAGGTTGTTCATAATATTTCCATATTATTATTTTACTATCTACAGAATCTTTAATGCTAACTCTCTGATTCCTGAGATTAGGAATTTGTGTCTTCTCTCACTCTCTTTCTCTCTCTCTTTCTCTCTCTCTCTCTCTCTCTCTCTCTCTCCCCCTCTCCCTCTCTCTCTCCCTCTTTTCCTGATTAGTCTGGCTGTAAGTTTATTGGTCTTCTCAAAGAAGCACTTTTTGGTTACATTGGTTTTTCCCTACTAATTTTTTAAAGTTTATTTATTTATTTTGAGAGAGAGAAAGAGAGAGAGAGAGGAGGGACAGAAAGAGAGGGGGGCGGGGAGAGACAAGCAGGCTCTGTGCTGTCAACGAGGAGCCCAAGGCGGGGCTTGAACTCATGAACTGTGAGATTATGACCTGAGCCGAAATCAAGAGTCAGACGTTTAACTGACTGAGCAACCCAGGCGCCCCTCTACTGATTTGTGTGTGTGTGTGTGTGTGTGTTCTATTTCACTGCTTTCCACTCTGATCTTTATTATTTCCTTTACTCTTCTTACTTTGAGTTTCATTTGCTCTTTTTTCCCTAGTTTCTCAAGTGGAAGCTGAGGTCATTCATTTGAGTCCTGCTTCTTTTCTAAAATAGGCATTTATTGCAATAAATTTGTCTCTAAGCACTGCTTTAGCTGTATCCCACAAATTCTGATATGTTGGATTTTCACTATAATTCAGATAAGAAGTTTTCTAATTTCCCCATTTGATTTCTTCTTTGCCTCATGGATCATTTTTAGTGTATTCTTTAGTTTTCAAATATTTGTGAATTTCCCATATATCTTTTTTTTTAATTGTTATTTTAGAGAGAGTGTGTGTAAATGGGGGAGAGGGGGAGTGGGAGAGAGAGAGAATCTTAACCAGGCTCCACAGTGAG
The DNA here is from genome assembly GCF_018350195.1 of Panthera tigris. Classification (NCBI taxonomy): domain Eukaryota; kingdom Metazoa; phylum Chordata; class Mammalia; order Carnivora; family Felidae; genus Panthera; species Panthera tigris. The sequence goes on along the minus strand of NC_056666.1, from coordinate 77,353,797 downwards.
CTTGGAGCCCAACATAGGGCTTGATCCCACAACCCTGGGATCATGACCTGAGCCAAAATCAAGAGTCGGATGCTCAAATGATTGAGCCACCAAGGCATTCCACATCTCTGGTCTTCCGTTGAGGTGGTTAGACCATTTACAGTTCATGTGTGTATTAATATGGTTGAGGTTAAATCTCACATTGTGCTGTTTCCCATTAGTTCCTTCTGTTCTTTGTTTCTTCTCTTTTCTGCCTTGTTTTGATTAATTAGAATATATTTTGTCATTCCATTTTATCTATATTGCTGACTTCTTAGCGGTAATTCTTTGTCGTGCTATTTTGTCGATATGTGAATTTAAGTGTTTACCTTCACTTGGGTACTAAATTAAACTGTAAGTTCTCAGGCTACTTGAACTTTGCATCCTTTGTACACAGGAGGTTTTCAATACATACTCACTTAAAGAATGACCTTTTGTTTCTTCCCCTCTTACATCAGCAGACATTTGGTGATTGCCTGCTTAGGGGGCTCCAGGTAATTGAACCAGAAGTTGTTTTTCTTTGTTTGTTTGTTTTAAGTTTGTTTAAGTAATCTCTACACCTAACACGGGACTCAAACTCACAACCCCGAAACCAAGAGTCACACTCTCTTCCGACCGAACCAGCGAGGCACCCCTAGAAGTTGGTTTTAATTGCAGCAGGCCTCATACTACATGCAGATATGGAACGCCAGTTTCCAATATGGTAGCTAAATCAAGCTGAGAAAAGAAAGAGAAATTCACAAAAAAAAAATGATTAAAATTGGAATTACTAAAGCTTTATGTAGCATAATGTATAAGAAAGCCAATGTGTAAATACATTTGAAAAAGAAGTTTGAGGTCACCGATTTTTCAAAAATCCCATCCCATAACATAAAGAAACCCTTTTCTCATAATAGATGCTTTTGTAAATAGTTTATATTTTGCATTTTCCAAACCTCTGGTTGTTACAGAGTTCTCTATCCTTTCTCCAATGTGTTAACAAACGTGGAAATTCAGCCTTTGGGATCACATGGAGATCAAGTAATAGAATCTGTAACTTTTAAGCTTCAGGTAGGTAATCTTACAAACTTTTCAAAATATGAGAATATTTGCTGACTCCATGAGAATCTTGGAAGTCATCAAAAATGTCAAGGATTTCCTTTAACAACTAAGCTCATATCAGGAAAGAGCTCAATATGCTGAGAAATGAGTTTCCATTTAGAAAGATGAAAAAGGGATTAGACTTACCCAGTGTTGCTCCAGAGGGCAAAACCAAGGGAATTCCTAGGAGACAGATGCCAGCTCACAACGAGGAAGAATGTTCTCACAGAGCTGATCAGCAACAACACAGACCGCCCCCGAGGAAAGGAGCCGAGGTGTTAGTTCAAGGAGATGCTGTAAGATCAGTTGTTCCGGATGTGTTTAGGGTCAAGGACTCCTTGCAAATCTGATGAGAGCTATAGGTCGTTCCTCCCAGATAAATTCGCAGACCCATGCACACTTATGGACATATACTCACGCACAATTTTACATTCGATTGTGAAGCCCATCCTTGAACCCCAGGTTAAGAATGTCTGGTGTACACAGATGTTTAAATTGTGAAGTGCGACGATGCCCCTTCCCCTCTCAGAGCCTATCACCCTCCGCTTCTATCCCCATCGGCGGCGCCACCACCTTTGGAGGTCGTCCAGAGTTCCCTGATGGAAATCCAGCAGAAGTACTTTGGGATGTTCTGTCCCACTTCTTCTTTTTACCCTTTGACCCAATAATAATTTACTTCATCTTCTATCTCTCATTCCAGACATTACTGCTTCCTCTAAATTTACTGCTCCCTTCAGTGGAAACAGGATTTAATTCCTTAGCTTGCTGCGATGCCAGCAGACTCCAGTCTGAAGATTTTATCTCTGAGATTACTCCTAATCTCCTCCCACAGTGGCAAGCCCTGCAGAAATATTGGCAATATGGAAGATATCACTCATTCTTCCTTTTCACTGCAGCCGGCGCGACATCCCCGGCAACAATGTGCCTCATGTGTTAGCCTGTGGACTTTCGGACTATCCTACTTTGGGTTTATCTTACTTTTGGCTTATCCTGCTTTTTACTATGGCTTTGCAAATAATTTACCAATGAGTTTGGTCAGACACTATCTACAGGAGCATCCCTCATGCTTCAAGGTCAGCATCTGGACCCCACTGATGGTACTGCTATGCATCCTGTGCAGTAAGTCCACTCTTTGAAGGGCATGGTTGACAGTAAGTAGTCATAGTGGTCAGCTCCGTGGACTGTGGGGCCAGATGTCAGGGATTCAAATCTAAACATCATCAAGCTATGTAACTACCATGTGTTGGTTTCTTTATCTGTTAAATGGAGACAATGATAGCTCCTATCCCACAGGGTTGTTATGACAAGATTCTGTTAGTGCACATAAACGCTTAGAATGGTACCTAGCTCCTTCTAACCACTCTGTAACTCATAGTTTATTATACACATGCTCAAGATAGAAAACCTCTTTATTGGGGCGCCTGGGTGGCTCAGTCAGTTAAGCGTACGACTTCGGCTCAGGTCACGATCTCGCGGTATGTGAGTTCGAGCCCCGCGTCGGGCTCTGTGCTGACTGCTCAGAGCCTGGAGCCTGTCTCAGATTCTGTGTCTCCCTCTCTCTCTGACCCTCCCCCGTTCATGCTTTGTCTCTCTCTGTCTCAAAAATAAATAAACGTTAAAAAAAATTAAAAAAAAAAAAACCTCTTTATTTGCCTCATTTCTAATGGACCCTAAGTCCTGGGAGCTCTTGCTCCTTAATGCTTTTGACTTTATATCCTCCTTCCCACTGACATTGTCCGAATCATTTCTTGCCGTTACTACAGTGACAGGGGTATTGCTAGCAGAGTGTTATTAATTTTGCTTCCCTCAATGTAAACTGGTGCAACCACTGTGGACAGCAATATGGAGGTTGCTCAAAAATTTAAAAATAGAACTACCTACGATCCAGTAATCACACTACTGGGTGATTACCAAAAAAATACAAAAACGTATTCAGAGGGGACACAAGCATCCCTATGTTTATCGCAGCATTATGTACAATAGCCAAATTATGGAGCAGCCCGTGTCCATTGATAGATGAATGGACAAAGAAGATGTGGTATGTATACACATACACAATGGAATATCATTTAGCCATAAAAAGAATGAAATTTTGCCATTTACAACAACATGGATGGAGCTACAGGGTATAATGCTAAGTGCAGTTAAGTCAGAGAAAGACAAATGCCATATGATGTCACTCATATGCAGACTTTAAGAAACAAAATAAATGAGCAAAGAAAAAAAAAGAGAAACAAACCAAGAAACAGAGTATTTTTTGATGTTCTTAATTTATTTTTGAGGGAGAGACCGTGAGCAGGGAGGGGCAGAGAGAGAGGTTCCACCCTGACAGCCACGAGTCCAATGCAGGGCTCAAAATCATGAGCCGCGAGATCATGACCTGAGCTGAGGTCGGATGCCCAACCAACTGAACCACCCAGGCATCCCGAGAAACAGAGTCTTAAACATAGAGAACAAACTGATGGTTACCAGAGGGGCGGGGGGAATGGGTGAAATAGGGGAACAGGGGTTAAAAGTACATTTACCATGATGAGCACTGAGTAATGTATAGAATTGTTCAATCACTATATTGTACACCTGAAACTAATATAACACTGTATGTTAACTATTCTAGAATTAAAATTAAAACTTAAGTAAAAAAGGTTTTTTTGCTTCCCCCTCCCAGCCATATAACCTTGCAATGTCCTGGAGTAAACAGAGTTTATTTCCCCGCCTCAGTAACTTTGGATTGAGCTATGTGAGTTGCTTAATTCAATAGAAAGTTAGCACAACACAAGCTGAGCAGAGGCTTTACGTGTGCCTGTACACCATTTTGTTTGGTCTCTTGCACCAAGATCTACCCTGAGAAGAGAATGTCCCCAAGCAGTCTCCAGTCCAGGGCTAATGTAGAAACACATGGAGCAGAACTAGACCCCCTGCAGCCTCAAGCCTGGAATCCAGCCCACCCTGACTGAGATGTGGTCAACCTACAGACCTGTGAGTGAGGAACACTTACTTTCGGAGTGGTTTGTTATGCAGCATGAATGCAGCAGTAGCTGACTAATACAACCATACACGTTCTGTGCTTTATGACGCTTTCTCTAACTTCCTCCCAAGTCACAACCAATCATTTAGTATTATTTTTGTTAGACAAATAATCACAGTGTATTGCAGATATAATTTACATGAGCAGTCTATCTGCTCAGTTATAATGTGCATTTCCAGAGATTAAGAGGATACATTCCTGGCACTCCACTGGGCCTGGATAAAGTGTAATGTGACAGACAATCCCTTGCATAAGTTACTTGCTGCCTAGTAGCTTAGCTTCATTTCCTCTTACTCTCCACCCCCACCCCCCACCCCGCTACACAAACATGTCATCTCCTAGCAGTGCTGAGATGCTTTTAGTTCCCCCAAATGTCCACTGCCTGCAGCTTCTGAACTGTGTACCAAGGCACCCCAGGACACTTAACTCACCGGGGCGTTGGGAGATATTTTAACTTTTTTGAGGAAAATGCACCAATAATTAACATCCATCAGACACCGCACAAACTAGTAACTGAGGTAATTGACAATTTCAACGTTAGATGACAAGCTTCCCTTGCGAGATTATCTCTTTGCAAAGCTGGGTTTTCAAGAGGTGCTATAACAAAAAGCAAACACCATGTGAAAATCAGCGTGGAGGAGGAAATTACGGTGCCGGTGTCCAGTCGGATTCCAACATCCGAGAAACTGTGCGCAACAGATGCACACATCCCAATGTCCCACAGTGACGTCATTAGTAGGTCATTGTGATAACTTAAGAGTAGAATAAAAAGATTATTTTCTTTCAACTTATATGTATTATTTTTTCCAGCAGCTACTTAGTTGTTAAGACATAAATATTTATTAAGTTACTTGGACCTAGTTAGTCAATAATGGAACTGTTAGGCATTACTTTTGCCCAATGCCATGAAAAAGTCACCAGAACATTGAGGGTGCAGTGAACTGAGAAAGTTTAGAAATGTCGGCCCTGTGCCATTTCACTCTTCTAGACCTTTACTCATTCCATGTTTGTATTTGCAATGCCCGGGGTTCATCTGGCAAATTCTCACGTGTCCTTCAAAATACTAGCTTGGGTTCAGCCTCCTCCAAGAAATCTGCTTTGGTTGTCATTGACAGAGGTGGTGGCGGATGAGTCTGGCCCAGTGCCTACGTCATATTGAAGTTCTCTCCTCTCTTTGTCACATTCTATGTATAGTAATGCTCACCAAATAATAAAAAGTTTATTGCTTTTAAATGTCCCCAAGAAGAAACTCCAGAGTCACCCTTGACGACTGTCTTTCTCTCAACCCCCACATCTGACCTATCGGCAAATCCAGAGTCTACCTTCTCTCACCACATCCGAGATGAGACGAGATCGGGCACGTTCAGGGTGGTATGGCCGTAGACAACCACATCTACCTCAGGTCCAAATCGCCATTCTCTTTGTCTTGACTTGTTTCAAAAGATTCCTAGCTGACCTCCCTGTTTCTACCTTGGCCCCCTTCAGTCTTTCTTTAACTCAGCATCTAGAAGGATCCTTTTATTTTATTTTATTTTATTTTATTTTATTTTATTTTATTTTATTTTATTAATGTTTATTTATTTTTGAGAGAGAGAGAGAGAGACAGAGACAGAGACAGAGCATGAGTGGGGGAGGGGCAGAGGGAGAGGGAGACACAGAACGGGAAGCAGGTTCCAGGTTCCCAGCTGTCAGCACAGAGCTCCACAAGGGGCTCGAACTCACAGACTGTGAGATCATGACCTGAGCTGAAGTCAGACACTCCACCGACGGAGCCACCCAGGCGCCCCTAGAAGGATCATTTTAAATAGAAGTTAGATCCAGTTATCCCACTCAAAACCCTCTAGTAGCAGTGAAAGACACAATCTGTTAATTACAAGGCCCCCCACGATTGGCCCCTGCTAGCTCTCTGACTCCATCGGCCTGTGGCTTCACTCATGCTGCACGCACTGGTCTCTCCCATCGCTCAAACACACCAGGCGCACCACATAAATTGCACTTGTTGATCCTTCTGCCTGGAACTCTCTTCCTCCAGAGAGCCACAGGGTGCTCCCTTATTCCTTTTAGATATGAACTTAACCGTGTCCTTCCCAAGGACCCCTTCCCTGGCCATCCTATCCAAACTTTCAGCCCCATCCAAGAACACTTCCGATTGCCCTTGCCTGTTTTATTTTTCTCGTTAACATGCAGCGTTATCTAACATACTGTGTAATTCACTGATTTATCTGCTTATCATCTGACTCTCCCACCAGAACATGAACTCTGGGGGGGTGAAGGGCAGGAATTTTGTCTACTCTCTTCACTACTTCATCCTCAGTATCTAGAACAGTATCTGTCAGATACTCAAAATAAAAGTGTTGAATGAATGACGAAAAGAAAACTGAAATGTGAAAAAACAAATGGTATTGGCACAGAGTCGGACAAATAGGTGGAACAGAATAGAAATCCCAGTAACAGGGGTGCCTAGGTGGCTCAGTCTGTGGAGCGTGAGACTCTTGATCTCAGGGTTGTAAGTCTATGCCCCATGCTGGGTGTAGAGATTACTTGAAAATAATACAATGTTGGGGCACCTGGGTGGCTCAGTTAAGCATCTGCATCTGACTTTTGATTTCAGCTCAGGTCATGATCTCACGTTCATGAGTTCTAGCCCTGTGTCCAGCTCTGCACTGACAGCATGGAGCCTGCTTGGGATTCTCTCTCTCTCTTTCTCTCTGCCCCTCCCCTGATCTCTCTCTCTCTCTCTCTTTGTCTCCCTCTCTCAAAAACTAAATAAATAAACATATAAAAAAGAAATCCCAGAAACAGACCTCCCATACATGAAACCTAGATGTATGATCACAGGAGACAATGCAGTTGAATGGGGAAATGACAAACTTTTCAATAAATGGTGGGGGAACAATTGAGTAACCACATGGAAAATAATAAAGTTAAGACCTCTACTTCTAGTTGAAATAAAGATCTAAATGTGAAAGCCAGAACTATAAAAGCTTTGAATATAAAACTGGGGGTGGTGGTGGAAGAAAACCTCATGACGTCAAAGTTTAAAAGAAGGATTTCTTAAGCAAGACACAAAAATCACTACCTACAAAGGAAAAGGTAAATCCAGACCTGATCAAATTAAGAGTGTCTATTCCAAAAGATTTCATAAAGAAACTGAAAAGATAAAGTGTTGGGTATGAAAAATATTTGAAACACAGACAACTGACAGCGGTCTAGGATTAAGAACTCCTGAAGTCAAGATTCAAACCATCAGGGCGCCATCAGGATAACCAAGCAGCATGGCGTTATCCAGTCAGATTGAAGATGGGCTATTCCGTGTCCTAGCAAGTTTACTTTCAGGTGTCTCCCTTAGAGAAACACATGCTCATCTGCCACGGGACACGTCGATAAGAATGTTCACAAAAGCAATGCTTACAATAGTCAAATGTCATTCCTTTAGAGGTGACAGGCAGGACTGCTCTACAGCAAGGAACATGAACTGACCAGCTCCGTGGGAAACATCATGTTAGACACAGAAGCAAGATGCAAAGTGCATGGAGACGATTACTCCCTTTAGACAAAGTTCAAAAACAGATCAACTGCATTGCAGCGTTTAGGGATCAGAAAGGGGGTTAAACTCTAAGGAAACGCAATAGATGCATTATCACCAAGGTGAGGATAATGGCTTCGTCTGTGGGGGAAGGAAGGAAATTGTTTTTGGAAAAGGACGACTGGACGGCAGTGTTCTGTTTCTCGACTTGAGTGGCACTTTCCAGGTCTTCATTTCCTAATTTTTCTTAAAAACTCTATGGGGCTCCTGGGTGCCTCGGTCGGTTAAGCGTCCGACTTCAGCTCAGGTCATGATTTCGCGGTCCGTGAGTTTGAGCCCCGCGTCGGGCTCTGTGCTGACCGCTCAGAGCCTGGAGCCTGTTTCAGATTCTGTGTCTCCCTCTCTCTCTGCCCCTCCCCTGTTCGTGCTCTGTCTCTCTCTGTCTCAAAAATAAATAAACGTTTAAAAAAATTTTTTTTAATTAAAAAAACTCTGTTTTATGCCCTCTGCTGTATGTATGATGCATCTCACAATAAAATAAAATTAGAAAAAGTAGAAAAAGATGAGGAAAGATGGCAGCTGTTAACACACCAGAGACAGAGGCTGAAAGGTCTAAGAAAATATAGTTCTGGCAATAAAATGGAAATATTGGATTACTTAAAAAGTGAGCTGTCACACATGCCGTTGGTGTAGCTCTGTGATTTGGGTGATCCTGCCGTCAGTATCAGGTAAAAAGGCTCATCAGATAAGATAAATGAGTGAGAATCTGAAAGAGTCATTCAAAACGTTCAGTTACTTTGTGAGCGGAAACCTCTATACTAGAATGGTGTATCGATGAAGGTGCTAGAAATTGCAATAATGGATCAACACTATCATCTCACTGGCTACACACAATAGACTTTCATTTCTTACGTGCAGCCCAGCGGCTGATGGCCAGGAAGGGGAATAAAGCAGGTCTGTCCCACATAGTCATTCAAGAACTTCCTGGATGTCACTATTCAGCCTGCAGATCCCACACGAAGTTTTCACGGCCAGGCCTAGGAGGGGTCACATCACCTGGGCCTATGTTCCACGGGCCAGAATTTAATCGTATGGTCCCACATGCGAGGAAGGTTGGAACATATAATCCTTTGCCAGAAGCCACTTTAGAACAACAGCTCCACATTGTGGGAGGAGATCGTGAGACTTTTTTTTTTTAATTTTTTTAATCTTTATTTATTTTTTTGACACAGACAACGGACGGGAGAGGGTCAGAGAGAGCGTCAGACGCAGAATCCAAAACAGGCTTCCAGCGATGGGCACGGAGCCCGACGTGGGGCTCGAACTCATGGACCGCGAGATCTCGACCTGAGCCGGAGTCAGACATGCCACCGACTGAGCCACGCAGGCGCCCCTCGTGAGACTTTAATAAACAGCTAGCCCTCGCCGCCATGATGGTCGTCGTGATTTTAGGGATTTGTGAGGACTTCAAAATATATATTTTTTGAAGATCAAGATTCGATTGTTCACCAGTTACAGCGTTATAATAGTACATTGTATACACTGTGAACTTCATAATGACAAAGGCTGAATCTTTGGGGTGCCTGGCTGACTCAGTCGGTGGAGCATGCGAATCCTGATCTCGGGGTTGTGGGCTCGAACCCCACATTGGGTGTAGAAATCCCTAAAAATAAAATCTTAAAAGAAAATCGCAAAGGCTACGTCTTTTATTTTAGCAGGTAAAAACACGCAGGAAAGTTATTAACCCCTCGTCATATTTTACACAAAAGGTGGCATAGTGAACAGTGTTCTGTATGTCGCTTTTATTCACTTAGTAATATATCTTGGAAATCTTCCCACGTCCCTACATAAAGAGCCTCTCATTCTTTGTTATAACCGCATAGTATTCTACTATATGGATGTTTTGTCATTTCTTTAACCAAGGACTGGTCCTATGTCCCCAACGCCTGATATATGGGGAGAGCACTTTGTAAATATTTGGTAAATGAATACCTTTGCCTTCAAGAAGATGGTACTATGATAAAGCGTAGAAACCTAGACATGGAAAAGGCAAAGAACATGATATGTAACATTATACATGATACATAACATGAAACAAACAGAGGTAATTTATCTTAAAAGGCAATTATTTAGGGGGTGCCTGTATGGCTCAGTCGGTTAAGCGTCCAACTTCCGCTCAGGTCATGATTTCACAGTTTGTGAGTTCGAGTCCCGCTTCGGGCTCTCCGCTGTCAGCACAGAGCCCACTTCAGATCTTCTGTCCCCCTCTCTCTGCACCTCCCCCACTCTCTCTCGCTCTCTCTCTCAAAAAAAAAAAAAAAAGCAATTATTCAGGCAGTTATGTGGTACATGATATCTAAGAGCCCAAGTTCTGGAGTCAGACCCCCTGAGTTGCAATCCCAGCTCTACCGTATACTAGTTGTATGACTTTGGGCAAATTATTCACTCTCACTGTGCCTCTGTTTCTTCATCTTTAAATCGAACTAGTGACCATAAAGCACTCTGCACGATTCCTGGCGTATGCCCTGCGCTCAGTACAGGTTAGACGTTATTAGCAGCTGGGGCTAACAAAGGAAGTCTCATGGGGGTGCGCTTTGATGGGGAAGGAGGGTGGTGATGCAGTGGTACATGGATCTCAGCGGGAAGAAATGCGGGGAACAGACGTGTGGAGATGGGATCCACAAGGACTATGGGGGAGATGTCAACAGATTTGCGGTTGGGGCACAGACAAGCTCCTGGGGAGTAATGAAAAACTGAGATTGGTGAGATGTGGGCTTTGATAGCAAATTGCAGTTTATGCTTAATGGCAGGGTCAGTCTGAAGGAGGCCATAGCAACCTCTCTGTTTCGGGAAGATCGTTTTAATCAGCAGATGCATCAGACCAGAGAAAAAGCAAAGGAAGAGAAAAGAGTTAATACTGTGCTCCTACTCGGTGTTGACTTTGGCACTTCACAAACTTGATCTTGTGCCATCCTCAACAACTCAACTCTGTGATGTGGGTATCGTTAGTCCTATAGAGAAATAACTGGGCTTGGAGGGGCCAAGCACATCGTCCGTGGCTGGAGAACAAGGAACTGATAAAGTGAAATAAAAACCCGAAGTCGTCTGACTCGAAAGCAGAGGTGTGCCGGAGCTGACTCACAGAGGCTTGCAAGAGCTGATAGTTAAAATTTCAGGAAATTTGGGAGCTTGTTAAACACGGTCATTATTAAAAATTAAATGGGGGGCACCTGGGTGGCTAAGCATCCGACTCCTGATTGCGGCTCAGGTCGGGATTTCACGGTTTGTGGGGCAGAACTGACCGTGCAGAGCCTGCTTGGGATTTGCTCTCTCCTTCTCTCTCTGCCCTCCCTTGCTCACGTGCGCTCTCTCTCTCTCTCTCTCTCAGTCTCGCTCTCAAAATAAATCAAATAAACTTGAACAAAATTAAATGATGCACACTTATAACTAAATAAATTATATTTAGATCAAGGTAATAAATACTTAAAATTCATCCCTTCCCAATTACAATCGCTACCTTTTACTAGTGGCTGTGTCTTTAAGGTTATTTACAACTCTCACATCGGTAGGGTGGAAATGCTGCTGCCCACCTCTTCCCATCTCCACGTTGGTAAGATCACACTGACAGCCTGAAACTGGCCACGACGGGAGCGTTTGCAACTCAGCATCTGGCACGAAGTACAAATCAGGGCTTAATTTAACATTGTGTCAATTGTCTAGACTTAAGCAGGTAATGGGACGTGTTAATCACGTGGACTACACTCAGAGAGCTGTTGCATTTTCCACAACACAAACACGTCGAGGAAGGATTCTTTCAGCATTAGAAGACCGTTACCTGGTTCACCAAAGAAGTCACTTCTGTCGCTGACGGGTGAGCGAGGTTCCAACAAACGTCTTTGCTGCTTCACTTTGCCCTTATTCATTAATGTAAACAAAAGTATCAACCAATATTCTTGTCAGAGCTGTGCTCCTTTGTCACCTGAAACCGCAGGTTGGCTCTGGATACAGAAAGAGGGAGAAATCCAGAAAAGTGTTCTGTGGGAGTCACTTGGCTAATTGGCGATATGGTACTTTATAACAGAGTCCTATAGATTTAATATAATTTGTGAACTCTGCGCTATACATCCTTTATATCAGCAAAATTTATAATAAACACATACATGTGCCCATTTTTTCCAGAGAGACAGTTGGTAAACATTTACTAACACCCCTTTGCTTTAATTTATCACACTACCTTGTCTCCCAAGGGGAGAGGGAGACCAGCCACGCTTCTCCATGTCAAGTTAATGAAGACCAGCCTCTATCAAGCATAGTATATTTATTTTAGGCAAACTCTGTTATTTTCTTTTGACCTCTTCCCTGATTTTCTTCTAGATCCTTGAAATACATCACTGCTTATTTTCAGCCCAAATTATGCAAGTATGTAAGACTTCCTCTCACTCTGTAAATAGTAATTTTCTGACTTTGCCTTTCCCTTCAACACACTGATTCATCAATTCTAAGATGCACATTTTTTCACATTTTAACATCTCTGAAATCGAGAAGCCTCTTATAGTCACTGTCGGCCAGGCAGCAGCTGTGTCACTGTCTTCACATGTGTGAACTTGGCCATAGCTATTCCATTGGCATCACTGCGGATGAGTCTAATTGATGTTTAAAATATCTTTTAAAAGATTGCCCATTGAAACAAAAGATTATTATAGTAACAGGAAGGCAGAGAAACAAAGCAGTGGGGGCAGATTGGTGGTAATAAAGTAAAAATTCCACCCTGGAGGAATGGCCCAAATCTAAATTCTATTGTAAGGACTGGGGCGCCTGGGTGACTCAGTGGGTTAAGCATCCGACTTCCACTCAGGTCATGATCTCGCAGTTCATGAGTTGAAGTCCTGTGTCCGGCTCTGTGCTGACAGCTCAGAGCCTGGAACCTGCTTAAGATTCTGTGTCTCCCTCTCTCTCTCTGCACCTGCCCCCCACCCTCTCTCTCTCAAAAATAAATAAACTTAAAAAAAAAACTCTTAAAAAAAATATCTTGTAAGGACCAACCAAGAGTTTTACCGGACTTAAGAAAAGAAGAGACAGACCCACAACTAGATGAGGTTGTGCTCAATTTTGTATCTGAAATATGTGCATAAGCAATGTCTATCATAATACCATAAGCCAAACAAGGCAACTGAAGGTAAGAAAACTGTCAAATCCCATGGAATAAACCAAAGAAATCTCAAAGCAATGAGAAGCTGATAGGACCATTTCATGTGTCACCCAGGACCATTGTTAAGGCATGGTTTCATATTTAATTAGCAACACTTTCCCCTTATAAGTGGTTTATTAAAATGATGGTACATTTATAGTCAGTGGTGTTGGAGATTTGCTGAAATCTGACTACTAGCTTCATTTTCCTCACCCATCCATCATTTTTTAAAAATATATTTAATTTTTATTTGATTTTTGAAGTTTATTTATTTGTTTTGAGAGAGAGTGTGGACAGAGGTGGGGGGCAGAGAGAGAGAGGACAGAGAGAATCCCAAGAAGGCTCTGCACTACCAGCATGGAGCCCCACATGAGCCGTGAGATCATGACCTGAGCCGAATTCGGATGCCTTACCGACTGAGCCACCTAGGCACCCCAGAAGATTTTATTTTTAGGTAATGTCTACACCCAGTGTGGGACTTGAACTCACCACCCCAAGGTCAAGGGTCGCGTGCCCCACCAACTCAGCCAGCCAGGCACCCTGCTTCTAGCTATCATTTTATAGCAAACATTGCTTCGCACGTATATGAAACATCTTGTGTGTTTCCGTGCTTCACTGCAGAAATGCCAACAGCTACTCTGCAACCAGAGCAGGCCACGTGGTTTGTCCTAGCTCCAGCCACCTCTCTTCAGCCTTACTTCCGGTAACATGCTGGCCAACTCCTTGCATAAAATAACTTTAGATTGATGTATAATACAGATTTAAAAATTGCAAATATTAGAAACGTGCAGCTCAATGCGTTATCAGCAAACACTGCCCAGATTAAGAAGTAGGACATTAGGGACGCCTGGATGACTCTGTTGTTAAGCATCTGACGTGGGCTCAGGTCATGATCTCACAGTTAGTGAGTCGAGTCCCACATTGGGTGAGCACGAGCCCAACTTGGGGTAAAACACCCTGGGTGAGCCCTGGGTAAGTGCCACTTCTCTCTCTCTCTCTCTCTCTCTCTCTCTCTCTCTCTCTGCCCTTCGATCACTTGTGCCTTCTCTCTCTCTCAAAAAAAAAATATTTTCTCCCTGTCTCTCCCTCTGCTCCTCTTCCCCGCTTGCACTCTCTCTCTCTCTCAAAATGAATAAATAAACTTAAAAAAAAAAGAAAGAAAGAAATAGGACATTAATAGCACCTCAGAAACCCTTCTCAGTATCCACCCCTGTTACTAACTCTATCTACTTCCCTCCGCAGAGAGAACCTGAGAGCACAGATACGTTTTGCCTATTTTTAAACTTTATATAAACAGAATTGAGATAGTTTCTATTATTTTACTTTTGGCTTCTTTCCTTCAACATCTCTGTGAGATTTAGCAGTTATTGTATATAGTTTAGCTCACTTGTTTTCACGGCTGAGTGCTATTTTATTGCATGAATATACCATGATTCCCTCATCCTACTGCTGATAGACATGTAGGCTGTTTTCATTTTAGGGCTGTTCTGGTTTGGGGTTGTTTTTTTTTTTTTAAACCTTTAAAGAAATGGAAACATATTGGACACGTACCATTGTGCAAATTTAAGGTGTACAACATGTTAATTTAATTCCATGTTTAATTCCAATATTGTAATACGATTGCCATTGTAGCGATAATTAGCATCTCTGTCACTTATATAATGATCCTTTCTATTTAGAGGTTGGAATCAGGAAATTCTAGTCTCTCAGCAAGTTTGATGATTTTAATGCAATAGAGTGGTCTACTGGGCTATTTAGAATAGTGCTGTTGTAAACATTCTCAAATCTGTCCTTTCATACATACAGACGAATGCATGTCTATTCGCTGTATATCTAGAGCAGATTTACTGGATCAGAGGGTATTTGCAGGTTCTGTTTCAGTAAGAATTACCAGATACCTTTGATTTGTGACACAGTTATCCCTGTAGAGCAAAAGGAGAAAGATGGTTTCTAAAACAATTGAAACTTTGTCCTTACTTCCTACCCTACACAAACCCCAAGGCCAAGTGAATTTCAAGTCTGAATGTGAATACTAAATGCTCCTACATTGTGAATGCTAAAGCTTCTACAAAATAATTTGGGAAGCTATGCAGAAAATATTAGAGAATTTAAAGGCCTTCCAGTCATTAATGTAACAAGCACATTTTGCTTGACTCTCACATTGAGTAAACTGCAGGGAAAGAGGGAGAGTCTATGCTTTTCAAAAATGCCAGCTAACCCCACCTTTTACAGACTTTGGGAGATGATTTTGGTGGCTCTCTTCTCTTCTTCCTCAATGTGTAAACTACTGAAAACATTTCCCTGGCCTTACACTTTTTCCAGTCCCTACATTCTTTGAATTGGATTCTCTTCCCCACTATTTCCCAGTGCCAGCGGATACCACGTGTTCCAAGGGAGACCCCAGAAGGCGCTTCCATCCACAGCTGCTCCATCAGGGGAAGAGGTTTATTCCTGTTCTTGTCAGTTGGACAGCAGTCCAGGGCTGGTATCGTGGCTCATAGGAATATATCCAGGATCCAGCCGGTTCCTTCTGTCTTGTCACTCAGCCATCCATATGGTGCCTCCTGGACCTCTTGTTCCAAGATGGTGCACCACATCACCTACTTTGTGAGCAGCAGGATGGAGGAAGGGGACGGAAAAGGTCTGCCCCCTTTTTTAAGGGTACAACCTGGGAATTGTTCAGATTACTTCTTCTAATAACAGCCATAGACCGGAACTTTGTCTTATGGCCACAAGGAACTGCGAGGAAAAATAAAATTATCTTATTTCTGAAAGACGTGAGCCCTGGCAAAGAAGAATGGCAGAATTGATGTTGGGTTCTTCCTGGTGCTTCCTTACCCCACCCCCTCCATCCTTCAAGGCTCAGCTGAAATTCCACCGCCTTTACAAGGTTCCCCTGAAGCCCAGCGTCCAGAAGGACTGAAGCCCAACTTGCTTTGCCTTTTAAGGACCATGGCCTTCTGGGTATGCTCAGGGCCTTTTGTGCTCCTTGGCTTCTCTTATCACTCTGTCCACATGTCTTATGCCCCTACTAGAAGGGAAGCTCCATGAAGGCAGGATCCATGGCAGATTCAGTTTGCATTTCTCATACTAAGAACCGATTCTTGGGTTGAAAACTGGGTTCAAGCATTCATCCTGCCTTTCCTATGGAAATCATAAGTACAGATAATCAAATAGCTAATGAGAAGCCTCTCTTTGTAGAAATATTCCAGCTAAGAAAGAAGGAATGGTAGAATTAAAATATCACCATCTTGCATTCCCTAAAGAACTAATAATGGGTTGAACATGGCTGCTGACATCTCAAAAGGAGAAACAACCAGACATTTTCTGTCTGTCTGAAAGAGTCTTTCAAAAATAAATAAAGAAAAATCTGAGTTTAAAAGAAATACAAGAGATGGAGGTATATTTTAAATACTACCATAGGCATGCAATCAGCAAAATCTTGAATGTGGGAAACTCCACAGCCTAAATGACCTTGTTTCCTCAACATATAAGTGGAAAGGAAGAGAGGAGTCAGTGGTCAGGGGTGAGAAAGGGGAGAAGTTTTGGATTAAAAGAAACCTGAGAGACCTATCAATTACAGTGTATGGAAATTATTTGGATCTTGATTTGAACAAACTTGTAAAAACAAACATGCAAGCCTGAACTAAGTGAATATTTGCTAGTAAGCAATTATCATTAATTTTTAAGGTGTGATAAGGGTAATGTAGTTATGTTTTTATAGTTAGGAGTCCTTATCTTTTGAAAATTTGCACTGAACTATTTGCACATGGAATAATGTAAAGCTATGGGGAGGGGAGCACGTGGTATACAGGTGAAAACAAAACTGGAAATGGGTTGATAGTTGTAGTTGGGTGATGGGTCCATGGAGTTTCATTATATGTTTTCTCTATTTTTGTTTACATTTGCAATGTTCCATAATATATTTAATTTTTTTTTGATGTTTATTTTTGAGAAAGACAGAGCATGAGCAGGGGAGGTACAGAGAGAGAGGGAGACACAAAATCTGAAGCAGGCTCTAGGCTCTGAGCTGTTAGCACAGAGCCCGACGTGGGACTCGAACTCACGAACCATGAGATCATGACCTGAGCCAAAGTCGGACGCTTAACTGACTGAGCCACCCAGGCGCCCCCCCTAATGTATTTTTAATGAAAAAAATGGTGTTTTCTGTGGTGCTTAGATCAGTACTTTACACATGGTAGTACTTAAAAAAAATATCAATTGAATGAAGGAATTGTGAGTAGCAGTCTTATCGGAAACGGGCATTGGGGCTCCAGCACAGATTTTCAGTACTGATCGTCACTCAGCATCTTTCATGCTTGTAGTGACTGCTCAATCCACACTCCCTTCTGAGAATTCCCTCAACCATCAAGCCCCAGTCATAGGACAGAGGAAGAGACTTAGGAAGAGACAGCTGATGACAACTGGGTGCAAATTCACAGAGAGGTGGGCCGATCGTATTCCCTCTCAGTGGCTTGAAACAAAAGCCTCAGGCTTGGTCAGACAAGAAAGGTTTTGTAGGATGGGGGCAAGAGTGTGCACCCTACCCTTTGACATGAAAAGAAGTTCAACTTTGCTCATTATAATAGAAATGCAAATTGAAGATACACTGAGACACCATTCCTCATCCTTCGAATTTAGCAAAAATTCAGAAGCTTAACGACATACATGGTTGGCAAGGTATGCGGGGATACAGACGCTCTCATACGCTGCTGGTTAAAATATGAAGTATAACGCTATGGAGAGGAGTTTGGCAATGTCTAACATGTGCCTTTTGACCCAGCAATCCCACTTCTAGAAATTTAATTTCAAAAGACACCTCCAACAACGCAGAACTTTGCAGGCCCGGGTTATTTATCAGAGCCTTACGTGCAGCTGCAAAATACTGGAAACCACCTGTATGTCCCACAGTAGGAGACTGGCTGAGTAAAGTATAGTCCAGTCACCCAGTGACGTTGTATGCAGCTGAAAAAAGAAGGAAAACAAGCTCTGTGAACGGAATTGGAGCGATTTCCTGGACATATTGTTAAGTGAGAAAAAGCAAATTGCAAAAAAAAGCTTATATAGTATGCTACATTTTATGTAAGAAAGAAAGGAAATAAGAAAACAAACACGTCGGGCACCTGGGTGGCTCAGTCGGTTAAGCGTCCTTCAGATCAGGTCATGATCTCGCGGTTCGTGGGTTGGAACCCCGCATCGGGCTCTGTGCTGACAGCTCAGAGCTGCCCCTCTCTCGCTAGTGCTCTGTCTCCCTCTCTCTCAAAAATAAATAATAAACATTAAAAAATTAAAAAAAAGAAAACAAACATGTGTCTGTTGATTTTCATAGAAAGACACCGGTAGACAAAACCAGAAACCAACGCCATGAGTTATCTATGAGGTTGGAGAGTCAGTAAGATAGAGACAGTGGTGGGCTGGTAAATCAGTTCTCTGCAAATAAATAAATGCATAAATAAATAAAAACGAAAGCCCTAGTTTATACATTTGCCAGTTTCATCGGTGTAAATCCTCTTGTTGTGGTCAATTTCAAACTTCCTACAGGGATTCACCGAATCATCGCTCCCAAGCAAGAACAAGTTAGCTCCAGCCCAAGACTCAGTGAAAGAGGGAAAGAAGTGACACTTCTCTGAACATACTTTTTATATAGTTTTTTTTTCCCATCAACTTTACTGAAATGTAATTTATGTACAATACAATAAATCCATTTTTAGTATACAGTTTGAGGAGTTTTGATAAATGCATGCACCCTCGTAAACACCCCAGCCCCCAAATCAAAATATAGAACTTTTCTATTATCCCCATTTCCTTATGATTCTCCTTCCCAGCTAAGCCCCACAACATGCCACCAGCTTCAAGCAGCCACTTACCTGCTTTTTATCTCCAAAGATTCGAGTTATCTCCTTTAGAGTTTCATACAAATGAAATTGTATTGTATATACTCTTGTTCTTCTTTGGCTCAGCATGATGTTTTTGAGGTCATTTGTTGTTGCCTGGATCGGTAGTTTCTTTCTATTTGCTGCAAGGTAACAGTCCCTTGTATGGCTACACCACAATGCATTAATCCAGTCACCTGTTAATGGACATTTGCCTTGTTTCTAATTTCTTACTTTTATGAACAAAGTGGCTCTGAACATTCATGCCAGGGCTTTACGTGGACATACATTTTCATTCTTCTTAGGTTAACACGTGGAGATAGAATTTCTAGGTCACATGGGAAATATAAAACTTTATAAGTGTAACTTTATTTGAAAATTGTCAATTTGTTTCCCGGAGTGATTGTAGCAGCAGATGAACGGGCGTTTTGGTCATCCACATCTTTGTCAACGCTTTTTATTGTCATTCTTTTATATTTAGCCATTCTAATGAGTGTGCAGTGGTTTATCATTGTGGTTTTAATACCAATTTCTTTTTTTTTATCCTTCAACTACATGTTAATACACATTTCTTGATGATTAATGTTGTTGAACATCCTTTTATGTGCTTCTTGGTTAATAGTATATCTTCTTTAGTGAATCAGGGGTCCTTGGAGAAATTGCTAAGTCCAGAGCTAGAGCAGGAAAAGTACAAGATGAGCCTGGAATGCCTTGTTATGCCAGAAAGTAAGGAAGTGCTTTAAAAATATTATGGATGAAGGGGTGCCTGGGTGGCTCAGTCAGTTGGGCGTCCAGCTTTGGCTCACGTCATGATCTTGCGATTTGTGAGTTCGGGCCCCACGTCGGGCTCTGGTGACAGCTCAGAGCCTGGAGCCTGCTTCAGATTCTGTGTCTCCTTCGCTCTCTGCCCTTCCCTCATTCGCTCTCTCTCTGTCTCTCTTTCTCTCAAAAATAAATAAACTTAAAAAAAATATTATGGAGATGTGTGAAAAAGACAGGAATCAGCTTTTTGCGGCTTCCACTGGCAAAATCTGGGACGTCAAAATTTTAAGCATCAAAATACTCAAGGAGAGTTGTGTATTATATTCCATTAAATAAAATAAGAATCCATGAGTTCATAATGATTTTAAAAACTCAGATAAGCAGATAAATAAATCCTGACTAATAAATATGGAGACTCTTAACTATAGAGAACACACTGAAGGTTACCAGAGGGGAGGTCGTTGGGGGCTGGGTGAACTAGGTGAAGGAAATTAAGGAGTGCACTGGTCGTAATGAACACAGGGTGATGCATTGTATTGTACACCTGAAACTAATACTCCATGTTAACTAACTGGAATTGACATAAAACGTTAAAAAAAAATACTAATCAATACGGAAGGAATGAAGTTTTAAAAGTAACCATCTTGCAACCACGATAGTAACAATGGATTCAGGCAAGCTTCGCCAATGCCTATGAAGTCAAGTGCAGACGGGTTGGAGGAACAACTGAATATTTAAATAGTCTCAAAATAGCTACCTCCATGTTAGTTATTAATCACAAGAGAAAAAAATCATCAAAACACACTGGAGACACTGGACAACACATGAAGTAAGGGGTCACAATTCATATCATCAATAAGGGGCAGATGAATTTCACAAACTTTTAGACGTGATTTTCCTAACAAGACTATCTAAGTTATGTACGATTCTAGCCAAATATGCATAACCTACATCTAGTCATGAGGAAATATTGCAGAAACCCAAAGTGAAGGACACTCTATGGAATATCTGGTCTGTATCTTTTGTCTTCAAAAGTATGAATGACTAGAAAGACAAAGACAGACTGAGGGACTGTTCCAGAATCAAGGTGACCAAGAAGGCAGGACAACAGAGTGTATTATTGATTCTTGGATTGGATCCTGCACAGGGAAAAAAATTGCTAAGAACAACATTATTGAATTCGTTGTAGAAATTGGAATGTGTATTACGGATGAATCAAAGTAATATGTCGACATTAAATTTCTTCAATTTGATCACTGTAATGTGCAAACAGAAGAGCACATCCATATTTAGGAAATATACTGTGAAGTACTTAGGAGGAAAGGAGCATGATGTATGCAACCCCTTTTCAAAAATTGCTTAGAAAATACTACGTGTGTATACAATACATGTACATATGCATACACAGATGCCTATAATATAAAAATATCTATGGATAAAGAGAATGAGAAAACAAATACACACACTGGTAAAAGTTGGTGAACATGAATACAGCGTATTCTGAGTTTCCTATATCCTTACAACTTTAATGTGAGTTTGAAATTGTTTCAGATAAATGTTTTTTCGGGCCTCAAAAAATAAGGTACCATGGCAAGCCAAGGCCACCGCAAACCCAAGTGACACGGAGGGGCAGAAATTGGGGGCCAGCCAGGGGCTCGTCACAAAGATTGGTGTGGGCTCCTTGAGGGGATGCGGAGGCAAGCATGGCTTGAGTGCCTGACAGTCCCTCCTCAAGCCACCCCAGGAGGGCTGGGGACTGCTGGGGCTTGGGCTCCCCCCAGCGAGGCTGACCCTTTCTGCTTGTGTGGTGAAGGGTTAAGCGCCTGGACCTCGACAATATGGAAACAACTGTCTTGCTTTCTCTTTAGTTGCTGGGCTGGACACCGGGGAGTCTCAATCCAGGGCCTAGGTATTTGAATGGGAAAAAAATCTTTACTTTCACTGATTACTACCTGAAAATTAGCAGTCTTTTTGTTTTCAGTTTTTAAGGTTTATTTACTTTTGAGAGAGAGAGAGAGAGAGACAGAGAGCACAAGCGGGGGATGGGGAGGCAGAGAGAGGGAGACACAGAACCCGAAGCAGGCTCCAGGCTCCGAGCTGTTGGCACAGAGCCCGACACGGGGCTCGAACTCACGGACCGCGATATCGTGACCTGAGTCGAAGTTGGAGGCCTAACCAACTGAATCGCCCAGGCGCCCCAGCAGCATCTTTAAATATAAATGTAGGCAACAAATTCCAGTAGAATTAGCAGTACCTGATGGAAGCCACAGGTCATATCGCAGCTGCTGCAGATATCTTGCTATTCATTGCCACTGCAGGCCAGCCTTCTGGATCTGAACTGACCTCCTTGAGGGCTGGTGGTGTTTATTGCTTCATCCCTAATGCATGTGCTGTGGCACTTAATAGGGGCTCAGAATTGTTAGAATGAATTGATTTCCATATCTCTGTTAATGTCTCTTTACCTGGAAGTCCAAAGACCCCCCCAAAAATATTAAAAACAAAAACAAAAACAAAAAAACTTCTTGGAGGGGCTCCTGGGTGGCTCAGTTGGTTGAACACCCAGCTCTTGATTTTGGTTCAGGTCATGATCCCAGGGTTATGGGATGAGCCCTGCATTGGGCTCCATGCGGAGTGAGGACCCTGCTTGTGATTCTCTCTCCCTCCCTCTCTCTCTCTCTCCCCTTCTTTCTTTCTCTCTCTCTCTCCCTCTGTCTCCCTCCCTCTCTCTCTCTCTCCCTCTGCCTCTCTCCCCTGGTTGCATACCCCTCTCTCTCTCTCTAAAATAAAAATTAAAAAAAAAAAAACATCTTGGAAACGGAAGTTATTCCGTTACTCTCTTGACTCCACAGAGAGGCCACCACTTGGCCTCTTCCATCTGCCATCGTGTCTCCCTTTGGCTTGCTAAATTCCTCCCAATATCAGACAGTGGGATACCAGCCACTGAAGAACACGCTATTCTTCGATGTCAGTGTCAGACATCCGGTTTTTCTTTGACAACTGTCATTTGGAAAAGGGTCTAGTTTCCTGGCTTGGGCTGCTCATCCCCATGCTGGGCACGCATTCTTAGCAGCGGCATAGCTAGTTGCACAACAAGAAGGCTGGGCTCTTTCCCCCTACGGCTGGGGGCCCTGAGCTGGGGACACCTAGGGACAGAGGGGCGGTAGATAAATATTCTACTATTGCAAGGGAAGAAAACCTCTGGGTGAGTGGAGAGCAAAAGCACTCAATAAAAGGACTTCTTCTGGGGCGCCTGGGTGGCGCAGTCGGTTAAGCGTCCGACTTCAGCCAGGTCACGATCTCGCGGTCCGTGAGTTCGAGCCCTGCGTCAGGCTCTGGGCTGATGGCTCGGAGCCTGGAGCCTGTTTCCGATTCTGTGTCTCCCTCTCTCTCTGCCCCTCCCCCGTTCATGCTCTGTCTCTCTCTGTCCCAAAAATAAATAAAAAACGTTGAAAAAAAAAAATTAAAAAAAAAAAAAAAAAAAGGACTTCTTCTGTCAATGTATCGGTTATGTACTAGACAATAAACTACCCAAAACTTAGTAGCTTAAAACACCAACGGTTTATTATTTATCATTCTGTGAGTTTCAAGGGCAGTTTCTATGTTGGTGTTTCAGGGCCCCACTCATGCAGCTGCATGCTGGCTGGGGCCTCCACAGAGACGGTTGGAATGTCAGAGCTGGGCCTCTCTCTCCCTCCCCAGCTCTCCTACCCTGGACTTCCTCTCAGCCTGATGGCCTCAGGGCAGAGTCCCAAGAAGACCACAGTGACAGCTGCTAAGTCTCTTGAGCCTGGCTTAGAAGTCATCGCCTCTGCCATGTTCTATCGGCCAAACCAAATCAAAAGGCCAGCCCAGATTCAAGGGGTGGAGAAACAGACTCCATTTCTTGGTGGGAAAAGCAGCCAAGGGCCTGTGGTCATTTTTAATCCGCCACAAGAGGGGTAAGAAAGTAGCATCCCCAAACACTATGATAGAAGCGTCAGCAGAGAGATAAACAGTGGACAGGGAACAGGGATGAAGCGCAAGTTGGCTTTGTTTTTCTGGTTGTGGGGCACCTGGGATTTTATTTCTTGAAAGAGAAGGTCAAGAGAAGAGACAGGAGGGAGTTCCCATCACATAACTGAAACACAACAGAAGGAGTGAGGGCTGTTGGTCCCGGTGAAGAGAAGGGTCTGAGCCACCAGGCACCCCTGGGATGGGTATGCTTCTTGAGGCCCAGAGACAACCGACAACATTGACTCTTTTGTACTGTTCCGCTGTGGGGTCCTTAACTCCTTGGCAGGGTAGCATCCGCCCCCTTTCACCTGGCGCCTGGCTCGAAGTTACCACCAGAAGGACCCCTGCCCAAGGTATTGGGGCGCCTGGGTGGCTCAGTGGGTTAAGCGTCCGACTTCGGGTGGTCTGCTTTGTTGTGCTTGTGCCGTGTAAGAAAGACTCCTAGAAACAGAGAACAGGTTGGGGGACTCCCTCAGCTCAGCTGCTGGAAAGCCAGCCATTCCCTGACCCGGATCCGGGTTCTTGCTGCTGCAGCTACTAGGAGCTGGCTGCCGTGGGCCTCGCCATCTGTCGGCCAGCAGGAAGGAGGAGGGGGACCCAGGGAGCTCACTCCTGTTCCATCCTTTTAAGGGCGCGAGTTTGAGAGTGGCTTACATCACTTCTCGTGCAAATCACTGGCCAGGACGGTCAACAGGTACATCTGGCTGCAAAAGTCTAGCAGAGGTAGGTTTACTTGGGTGACCTCTGTAATTCTGGAGGAAGGGAGAATGGATATTGGGGGACAGCGAGAGTCTCCACCTCCTCACGTCCCCCTTTACAGCTCATGTCTAACGTAATGATACAAATAGGCATTTTTTTTTTTTTTTTTTGCTGGGGAAAAACAACAAAGTGGTACACTGCAGAGCAGGACTTTAAAAATATAAAGATATTATATTGTAGTGCAAGAAAGTAAGGAAGTGCTAAAAAAAAAAGAAGAAGAAGAAAAAAAGAAAGAAAAAAAAAAGGCGCGGTGGGGTGGGGGGCACCTGGGTGGCTCAGTCCATTGAGCATCAGACTCCGGCTCAGGTCATGATCTCAGAGTTCATGAGTTCGAGCTCCATATCGGGTTCTCTGCTGTCAGTACAGAGCCTGCTTTGGGTCCTCTGTCCCCTTCTCTCTCTGCCCTTCCCCAGCTTCCACTGTCCCTAAAACAAACAAGTATACTTTTAAAAAGGATGTCAAAGACACCCAGGAACCAACCTGAAAAATCCCCCAATGGCCAAAGCTGGAACCGTCTGAGCAACAAAATAAATACCCCCCAAGAGGATACGATAAGGAGGGCACTTGACCTCTATGGGATTCTTCCTAAAAACTTAAAACAACAGGGCACCTGGGTGGCTCAGTCAGTTAAGCAGCTGACTCTTGATCTCAGTTCAGGTCTTGATCTCAGTTCAAGCCCCCTGCTGGGCTCTGCGGTGGATGTGAAGCCTAGTTAAAAACAAAAAAGGAAACATAACAACAAAAAACTCATAACAACACTCTGATCATGAGAAAAAACCGCTGGAGGGTTTGTAGATTGAGGGACAGTCTACAAAACACCTTTTACCAATACTGCTTAAAATTGTCAAGGGCATGAAAACCAAGGAAAGCCCGGAACCATCACAGACCAGAGATGCTAAGGAGACACGATGACCCGATGCAATGCATCATCCTGGATCGGATCCTGAATATGAAAAACTGCAAAAATGACTGAAATCCAAACGGAGACTTAGTTGGTAGTAACGTACCGATGTTAGTATCCAGTTTTAACGAATATACCACGGTAATAGAAGATGTTAACATTATGGGAAACCAGGTGAGAGGCATATGGGAACTGTGTCTATTTTATCTTTATACCTTTTCTATAAACCTAAAATTATTCCAAAACAAGAAGTTTATCACTGTATGTGTACAAGTCACCCTTGAACAAAACGGGTTTGAACTGTGCCGGTGTACTTATAAGCAAACTTTTTTTTTTTAATGTTTTTTTATTTATTTTTGAGACAGAGAGAGACAGGGCATGAGCAGGGGAGGGGCAGAGAGAGAGAGGGAGACCCAGAATCCGAAGCAGGCTCCAGGCTCCGAGCTGTCAGCACAGAGCCCGATGCGGGGCTCGAACTCACAGACCGTGAGATCATGACCTGAGCCGAAGTCGGACGCTTAACCGACTGAGCCACCCAGGCACCCCTATAAGCAAACTTATTTTGATAAATACAGTACATGCTATAAATGTATTTCCTATTCCTTGTGATTTTCTTAATATTTTGTTTTTTCTAGCTTACTTTATGGTAAGAATGCAGCATGTCATATATACGACGTATAAATATGTGTTAACCGACTCTTTATGTTATCGGTAAGGTTTCTGGTCAACAGGTTATTAGCAGTTCGGTTTGGGGGGGAGTCAAAAGTTATACATAGATAGGGGTTGGCACTCCTAACCATGTTGTTCAAGGGCCAACTGTATATGGATGTTATACACATTACCGTGTGTGTGTGTGTGTGTGTGTGTGTGTGTGTGTGTGTAAAGATGATCCCAGTCCAGATTAAGCACCTTCACATCAGTGGCCTTCATACTTTCTTCACTGGGACACCTAGTATAGGAGATACTGTTTATGGGGCACCTGGGTGGCACAGTAGGTTAAGGGTCTGACTCTTGATTTCAGGTCAGGTCATGATCTCACAGTTCATGAGTTCGAGCCCCGCATCACAGTGCAGAGCCTGCTTGGGATTCTCTCTCTCTCTCCCTCTCTCTGCCCCTCCCCTACTCTCTCTCTCTCAAAATAAATAAACAAACCTTAAAATTTTTTTAAAAAGGACAAACGGTTTATGTTATGACTTAATATATGTACACGTATATATTTGAAACAAATATTTCCCAGAACAATCCTTATTGTACCACGCACAATGCACTCTGATGTTTCCTTGCCTGTTGGATTCCACTTCATTTTTTCACATATTGGTCTCACTGCACTACTGAGCCCGGGCCTCTGCTGACGTGACCAGTTCCCCAACCTCGTCCCCCTCCCGGCCCACCTCGCAGCAAAGTGCTATCACTACTCGGCAGGCTCATTATGCAGATACTAGAACAGTTCAGTCCCTTGCTTTCTGTGGATCTCTGCCCAAATGCCACCGCACCCCCAAAGGCTCTCCCTGGGTACCCTGTCTAAAGTCACATCTCCCCCCATCATCCTGACGGTCTCTGCCCCTCCCCCTGCTTTCTGTGTCCTTAAAGTACTGATCACAACCTGATATTATGTCACATAATTGCCATGCATTTGTGTGTGGTCTTTCTCCCTGACAAAGTCAGTGCCGTGGAACAGGGACTTGCGCACTGCTGGGCCCTCCTGCCTGATGATACACGGCCGCCCCTGAAGAAAAATCACTGTGTTGCATTCTCTAGGTTTTCAGATGCAAGTAGAGAAAACACGACCAAACCTTGGATTCTCTTCCTTTCCTCCCTTAACTAAGGACTCAAGCCCAGCTTCTCTGATCTCTTGATTAGTGTCGAGTTCTCCGCAGCTCTGCTATGACCAGGCCTCACCCCCTACCCAGTGTGTGCTCAGCTTTTGTTGAATAACTGACCTCCCTTTGCTTCTAGGTGGCTATTCCTCCAGACTTCTTGGCAATCATTTTTATCTGTACCAGGAACAAGACAGGGAAGAAAGGAGGAGGAAGACAACGGAGGGAGAGGAGAGAGATGCTCATCACCATTTCTCTTGCAAATGGAAAAATAGGACTCTGGCCATCAGGCTTCTCTAGGGCTCACTCATTTCATACACTCTGACATTGGCATTCTCTGCATCCGGGAGTCTAAGTTGTGTCTGTAACATGACTTGTTTCCCTACCCCCCTTTTATTTGAAAGAGAGAGACCAGGGGAGGCACAGAGGGAGAGAGAGAGAGAGAGAAAGAGAGAGAGAGAGAATCCCAAGTAGGATCCACACTCAGCATGGATTCCGATACGGGGCTTGATCCCCACAACCCTGGGATCGTGATCTGAGCCGAAATCAAGAGGCAGTTGCCCAACCGACTGAGTCACCCAGGCATCCTTTTCACTACATTCTGTAGCTCAGTGTTTGCTAACTAGACACAAACTGCTTCTGCCTTTTGAAGGGCTGTAAGTTTCTTCCCCTTCTGACCATTTGGGGGTGGGGGTGGGGGAAGCTACTGGTAGTCTCCTCACAGTTATGGGTTTTAAAAAGGGGATTCAGGGGGGCACCTGGGTGGCTCAGTCCGTTGAGCGTCCGACTTTGGCTCAGGTCATGCTCTCGCAGTTTGTGAGTTCAAGCCCCACATTGGGCTCTCTGCTGTCAGCACAGAGCCCACCTCAGAACCTCTGTCCCCGTCTCTTTCTGCCTCTCCCCCGCTCACACGCTCTCTTTCTCTCTCTCTCTCCCTCAAAAATAAATAAACATTACAAAAATAAAAAGGGGATTCAACTGTTAAGTAGAAAGGGCAAGGAACGTGGTAGTGCGAGAAATTAGGAGCTCTGTCGAAGGGGAAGGTAGAGAATATGTATTCAGTTTTTGTTTGTAAATGCATGGGAGGCTCAGGAAATATACACAAGAAATGAATTACACTTGAGAACAGGATGACTTTCCAGTTAGCTGTTCCAAGCATTTAATGACTCAGTTAATTGTAAGGGATGGGCCCGTGCAGGTGGACGAGAAGATAAGTTTGCATTTCAGAGAAGGAAGCAGCTTGTCTGTGGCAGGTAAAGCCTGTGATGTCATCGAGGGGGGAATTGAGGGGACAGAGGAAATTGATCTTTGACAGGGCCATTTAAAATTTTTGTAAGCTCCAGGGACTCCTATGTTTACTATGTTGAATATAATAAAATGTGCTCATATCCTACAACAAATGTAATTTTGCCCTGGAAATTTGCAAGGAGTTTTTATGAGTTTGCTTTGGAAATTATTTGGCTATGAGTAATATTTAATTTGTAATTGGCTACAATTTCTTAGGAGTCATTGTTTCTACTTGGGAATTCTACTCAGGAAGTGAGAAAGTCTAACCTACTAATTCTTTTTCAAATAGAATGAATATTTAAAATGCTAAATTCAGCGATTAATGAAGTTGTCACAATGTTATGTTTAACTGACAGTTATTTATTAATTCTGTTGTACTGTTTTCTTTTTACATTTTAAGCCAATAATTTCATTTTGGGTCCTATAAGATGCAATGGCCTGTCTGAGAATTGTCCCACACCTTTCTGGAACCTCTAACTCAGGGTAAATGAGTCCTGATACCTTTCTGCTTCCCTCCAATGCCCCAACCTCTCCCCAGCCTTATCCAGGCACTGTCGTCAGAAATGACCCATGCTCAACCCGTTCCTCCTTTATTCCTTACCCCTTTTCTTTTCTCACCTCTCTTTGCCATCTAAAAACCTTTCCCGTTACATCCTGGCTCTGAGCTCTGGGCTCTGCTAATGTGCTAATGCCCCAAGTGGCTAATGACTCACAGAACAAAGAACTCGTTTCCAGCAGCAAGAATCAGGGGAGGCTTCCCGGGGGAGGTGACGTTTAAGTTGGACCCTGAAGGATGGGTGGGATTTGAGTAGAATTCTGGAACCTGCTTTTGGCTCTGTCCCTCCCGACTAGCCGCTGTTCATGAGTCACTCCAGCAGAGGGCGGGCTGAGCAAAGATAGGACAGAGAGTCTGCTTGTTTAGACAAGTTCTCCTGTTGGTCTCCTCGCCCCTGAACAGTTTGACCGCTTTCTAGGCTTGCTAACAAAGGTAAATCCTCTCTGTGTGAGTTTTGAAGTTATTTGCCCCAACTCTGGGCTCCAGATGTACATCCTTGGTTTTGCCTGGAATTGATACTGAGTTTGCATTTCAGTTTCCCGTAGTTGACAGCAGTTTGAAGCCTGGTGCCTCCTGAAGCACTAGCAATGTCCTTTCTAGAGAAACCAGGCAAGGCAGGTTTGGCGGTCCAGGCTGGGGAAGCGGGGTGGAATGCTTCTCTGGGCTGCCACGGGAAGAGGTTCCGTTTTTCCACCTCACCCCTCATTTTGTCCCATCTCCTAAGAGCTGTGAGCCAGGGCACAGGCTGCTTTTGTGCTTGAATGAGACAAAGACAAGACAAAGCTTCACACGCAAGTGGTTTACTAAGAAATATTCCCACTCCGATGCGGGAAAGCAGAACAGGGACGGAGAAGCCAGTGTTCGATTCCAGGGGAAGTCCTAGCCTCGGCCTGATCCCGTGGGGAGCCCTGGAGAAGACGTTGTAGCAGAGTTTGTCCCAGCCGGGGGCACAGAGACCATTCTTTCTTGTCGTAGTCCTGCACCAGGGGTCACTGGCACGACTGCCCGGGGGGGGATGCGAACTCCAAGGGACTTGCAGATCTTGGTGCCTTGGGGTGAAGCAGCTCCAGAACCCGCCTGTGTTTTGTCCTCTGAAGTCAGGAGCTGCCAGGAGCCTTCAGGGGTGAGCACTGATGCTGAGGGAGGGACACAGAGCGGGTGGAGGAGCTGTGAGGGGACCCGGGGCTGTACCACCAGCGTTTGCCACTTTCTCCAAGGCCCCTTCTATTTATCCAGTCTCCGTGGCCAGAGGCGCTGTCCCTTCAGGCAGGGCCACCTCTGAGAAAGCCTAGGAGGATTCAGAGCCCTCTTGCCTCCCTGGAGGAGACGTTTCCGGTGTTTCGGGGCCTCCTTTGTTGGCCTTGGAAACCTACGTTTTCATGGCAGTGCTCATCACTGTGCCGCAATCCCTCCTACCTTGGCTTCCCAGGTGTGTCCCCGCAGAGTTCTCTACGCCCAGCAACTGTCAACTCAGAAAGCCCCGCGGAGGTATTAAATGGCCGAGAGATGCTCTAAAAGGCATTATGCTTTTTCAGATACCCCTCTTTTTTTTCTTCTTTTAATAGTTTCCGTTAAATTTATGGATTTATTTTGAGAGGGGGGATGGAAGGGGAAGAGAGGGAGAGAATCCAAGCAGGAGCCACATCGTCAGCAGGGAGCCCCGTGAGGGCCTCGAACTCACAACCTTGAGATCATGACCTGAGCCAAGACCAAGAGTTGGATGCTGCACCGTCCGAACCAACCAGGTGCCCCCAGATACCACTCTGTTGTTGTTGTCGTTTTTTTTAACGTTTATTTATTTTTGAGACAGAGCATGCACGGGGGAGGGTCAGAGAGAGAGGGAGACACAGAATCGGAAACAGGCTCCAGGCTCTGAGCCATCAGCCCAGAGCCCAACACGGGGCTAGAACTCCCGGACCGCGAGATTGTGACCTGATTTGAAGTCGGACGCTTAACCGACTGAGCCACCCAGGCGCCCCGATACCACTCTGTTTGACTGAAGAGGAAGTTCTTCAAGGGCAGGGGCTTGTCTTAGCCACCTTCGGGCGGCCTGCCGGGCTGTGTCTTCACCTGTAGTTCACAGACCTCCAGTGCCAGGCTCACCGGCAGTGCTTGTGAAAAATACAAATCCTCCTTCCCCCTCCACGCACACAAAAGGGGTCCGGGCGTCTGGTTTGTTCGCCAGCTCCCGCAGGGATTATGGTGCTCGTTAAGTAACGAGAAGTGCTGGAGGGGCGGGGCTTGTCCTGCAGAGACCTGGCTTAGCAGCCACCCACACAGCCAGCTCCCACATCTCCGTCAAGCCACGCCTGCCTTCCCAATGGGCTCCGCCTTCGCCCCAGCACCCCTGAGCCCCTGTATCTGCTTGACTTTTTTTTTTTTTTTTTTTTTTTTTTTGAGAGAGAGAGAGAGAGAGTGCACACGAGTGAGCAGAGGAGGGGCAGAGAAAAAGGGAGAGAGAGAGAATCCCAAGCAGGCTCCAAGCTGGGCTCGAACACACAAACCACGGGATGACCACCTGAGCCGAAATCAAGAGGTGGGTGCCTAACCGCCTGAGCCACCTGAGCATTTATTATCTTATTTACTCTTTATTGCCTGTAGCCTCTCCCCCTGCTCCCACAAGAACCCTAGCTCCGTGAGGGCAGAGGTCTCTGTTTCACTGGTGTTCTCCAGGCCTGGAACGGGACATCCACGCACCGTAGGTGTTCAAGAAACGTTTGTTGCATGAATGAATGAAGTGTTTCTGTGAGGAGGCATCGGCGCCGCCGAAGGCAGATTCTTCCGCTTCTTTCGTCCCAGACCTCGTGCTGGGGGTCCCCAAGACCACCGTCACGCTCGAAGGTTCTCTGGGAAGACTCAGCGGGACTCAGAAAAACTCCCAGACTCACAGCTGTGGTTCATCAAAGCAGAAGGCTACAGATTAAAGTCAGCGAAGAGAACAAGGGTGTGGGGTGCAGTCGGGTAGAAATGAGGCTCAACTTCCCAGGGGTCCCCTCCCAGTAGAGTCGCACGAGGGTGCCCTTCATGCTGCCGGAAACTACGTGCAAGCACCCGTGCAAAGCACTGTCGGCTAGAGAAGCACAGCCAAGCCTTGTGGTCCAGGGTTTTACTGGGAGTCGCCAGGGTTTTACAGGCGATACAACGCGTGCGAGACTGATTTGAGCTACTCGGTTTCTAGCTCCCTGCCCTGCTAGAGGTCAGACTGATACCCATGGTACTGGGCCTCATGCGTACAAAATGGGCATTACCATAGTGACTTTGTTGGCATAAACTGGTCAGGCTGACGAATTATGACCCAAGGCCTCAAGCATGGGGAAAAAAATCTCCTATCAAGCAGGGTATTCTAAGGGCTCAAACGTCATCTCCAGGAGCTGATCAAGGACAGTCCGGAAGACGAGCCTTTCTCCAGAAGGCGTGCGATTTGAGCCGCCGGGCCTGCCGGGTTGACCCTTTTCCACACAGACACCAGGAAGCAGACCCTTGCCGTGGACCCAGCTGAGCCTGTTCTGTAATTAATCTATTTGGTGTGGATCTGTCGTCTCTTTAAATGTCCTTGTACTCCATTAGCATATAATTGCAGGTTAATGCTGCCTGGAGTTGGGCCATGTGTTCATTTTTTTTTTAATGTTTATTTTTGAGAGAGAGAGAGAGAGCGTGAGCAGGGGAGGGGCAGGGAGAGAGAATCCCAAGCGGGCTCTGTGCTGTCAGTGCAGAGCCCGATATGGGGCTTGATCTTATGAACCATGAGATCGTGACCTGAACTGAAATCAAGAGTTAGACCTTAACCGACTGAGCCGCCCAGGCACCCGGGCCATGTGTTTATTTAACGAAGGGTTAATGAGCATCTTTTGCGTGCTCTCCTGGAAATGCAGAGATGAACACCATAGGTCTGGGCCCTGTCTTGAAGACTTTTATAGTCTAGTCTCCTTACAGACCAGTGTGGGGGCTTGGACGGGCGCAGGATTCTTGTGAGACAACAACCTATTCCAAAAGGAGGCAGAGAAAAGAGAGGACCATAGAGTAAAGATAATAAAGGTGTGGGTGAGAAAGCTCCCCTATATGGTCAGCTGTGCCCTTGGAACCTGCTGCTGCAGATCCTGAGGGACCACCTCCGGCTTGTCTGAGGCCCTGGGGATTTGCTTGGAGCAAGGCTGCCTTCTGAGAGAGAGGACATCCAGGGAATATCGATGCTCATGTCCTCCTCGGCCTCTCCCTAACCAGCCCCTTTGCTTATGTCCTTAGGAAACCCCTTTCTTTGGGGAACATGCTTCCCTGTATTATTGAACTTTCCTACTGATGCTTCCGCAACTTGGCTTGCACAGAAACCAGGCTTTCCCCAGATACACTGATTCTCAGCTCAGGTAATCGATGAGCCAGGGACAGAATCAGTCTGGAGTCTGAGGGTAGGGCAGTATTGAGGATGGAAACGGGGATTCAAGGGCAGGTCACAAGGTCCCAGAGTTACATGTCGGTGGGTGAGAAGAGGGGAGGAACTCTAAGACGTGCCAAGGGATGATGGGCCAAGGCGGTGACAAGTGACAGGAACTGCAGGAGCTTGGGAAACCCAGAGCCACCGTCAGCCCAGAGGGTGTCTGTGCAGTTTTGAAAAAAGTGTTCTTTCTTCCACCCAAACACGGCCGTGTTAGGGCACAGCGTGTGTCAGCTTGGTGACTGGAGCGTGAGCTTGGTCCCAGCTCCCATTCTCCCTTACGGCTGGGCACCTCTCAGGGCACATGAATACAGAGTGGCAACCCTGTCTCCACTCTCCTCCCCGGGAGAGACCAGCAGACCCTGTAAAGGGGGATTGGCAAAACCCGTCCACCCCAAGCATTCCATCCCGAGGGGCGAGGCAGACTCAGCTAGGGAATCTGGGCTGCGGTGGTTTTCAGAGTCTGGCGGCCGTCTGAGTGGTGCTCTGGATGGGTTCTACCATGAAAGAAAGACCTCGGGAACACATCCCAGAACTAGTAGGAATGAGGAAGGTGTAGGGCTCCAGCCTAATGCTGGGGGCCCATGGCTGCCGGGACTCAAGAATAAGGGAGCCAGGTTACTAGATCATGTTATTACTTTCTGTACCCCCCAGCCCACCCTCCCTGGGACCCAAGTCCCATAAAGCCAGCATCTCAGATTCTCTTACTCTACACCATTTCTTTTCAATAATTTTTTTTAATGTTTATGTATTTTTGGGAGCTAGAGAGGCAGAATGGGGGAGGGGCATAAAGAGAGGGAGACGCAGAATCTGAAGCAGGCTCCAGGCTCTGAGCTGTCAGCACAGAGCCCGACGCGGGACTCGAACCCAAAAAGTACGGGATCATGACCTGGGCTGAAGTCAGACACTCAACCGACTGAGCCACCCAGGTGCCCCTACATCATTTCCATATCTCTCAGCTTAGCGTCAATCCTGCTCACACCCAATAAATGCTTGTGGACTAAACGCACAGATCCATTCCCTCTCTGAATGGCAATGCGTGATATTTATGTGCCACAAAATAAACTATAAATGCATAATATGTACATTGTGTTGTGGCAGAGTAATTTCAAATGTATTATAAAGCGATAGGGACGGAGATGACCTTAAACTCACCGAAACTCAGCATCTTCTCTTTCCAGAGAAGGAAACTGATATGGAAAGTAGGGAAGTGTCTTAGCCAGGGTCACACAGCTAGTCAGGGGCAGAACGTGGATGAAGGGCTGGAGTAACAGCCAGATGGGGAGAGGAGTTTGGGCCCAGCAAGCAGGGAGAAGGCTTGCTAATGCTCGAGACCTTGCCTCGGCCCCTTTCCCGCGTGACCGGAGCACAAAGGGCAATCCTGAGTATGAAACAATAGAAAAAATATATATTGGTTTCTGCTCCCGGTTCTTGGCAAAGAGCTCTTAAAACCCTTATCATTTTCTTAGTGGTAGAAGGCATTTGACACAGATCTCCTGAATCCATTGGAATTTCCTGGATGGTTGTTTCTAATGATGTGACTCTGCGTGGGTCCTGGATGGCTCCTGGATGGGGGCTGGTTACCAGGAAGACTGAGCCATGATTAGAAGCTTGGAAATTTCAGCCTCACCCCCCTCCCCATCCTCTAGAAAGGTGAGTGGGGCTAGAAATTGGGTTAATAATTGATCATGGTTGAATGATGAAGTCTCTATATAAAAATCCCAAAAGTACAGCTTCTAGGTTGTGGGAGGGTGGCACACCTCAAGTCCATGAGTACAGAAGCTCTTGTTCTCAAGACCCTTCCATACTCCGCCCTATATATCTCTTGACATGGCTGTTCATCTGTATCCTTTAAAATCTCCTTTGACTACTGGGACCTCACCAAGATAAAAAGCTTCTGCAAAGTGAAAGAAACAATCAGCAAAACTAAAAGGCAACCGGTGGGATGAGAGAAGATATTTGCAAATGACCTATCAGATAAAGGGTTAGTATCCAAAATCTATAAAGAACTTATCAAACTCAACACCCAAAAAAACAAATAATCCAGTGAAGACACGGGCAAGAGACATGAATAGTTGCTTCTCCAAAGAAGATATCCAGATGGCCAACCAGCACATGAAAAAGTGCCCCACGTCACTCATCATCGGGGAGATACAAATCAAAACCACAATGAGATACCACCTCATACCTGTCAGAATGGCTAACATTAACAACTCAGGCAACAACAGAAGTTGGTGTTGTTGGTGGGAACACAACCACTCTGAAAACAGATGTTGGCGCTGTTGGTGGGTGCAGCCATTCTGGAAATCAATATGGAGGTTCCTCAAAAAATTAAAACTAAAACTTACCCTACGACCCAGCAATTGCACTACGAGGTGTTTATCCAAGGCATACAAGTGTGCTGTTTTGAAGGGGCACATGCACCCTCATATTTATAGCAGCACTATCCACAATAGCCAAAGTATGGAAAGAGCCCAAATGTCCATTGATGGATGAATAGATAAAGAAGGTGTGGTATATGTATACGATGGAGTATTACTCGGCAATCAAAAAGAATGAAATCTTGCCATTTGCAACTACGTGGATGGAACTAGAGGGTATTATGCTAAGCGAAATTAGAGAAAGACAAATATCGTATGACTTCACTCATATGAGGAATTTAAGAGACAAAACAGATGAACATAAGGGAAGGGAAGCAAAAATAATATAAAAACAGGGAGGGGGACAAAACAAAAGAGACTCTTAAATATAGAGCACAAACTGAGGGTTGCTGGAGGGGTTGTGGGAGGGGGGATGGCTAAATGGGTAAGGGGCATTAAGGAGGACACTTGCTGGGATGAGCACTGGGTGTTAGACATAGGGGATGAATCACTGGAAAACATTGTTGCACTGTATGCATCCAACTAACTTGGATGTAAACTTAAAAATCCATTCATTCATTCATTTAAAAACAAAATAAAACAAAAACAAAGATAAAATAAAATAAAATAAAATAAAATAAAATAAGTAAAAATGTCCTTAAATAAAACACACACACACACACATACACACACACAAATAAATACAATAAAATATCCTTTGAAATAAATTGGCAATATAAGTAAACTGCTTCCCTGGGTTCTAGGGGCCACTCTAGTGAATCATCAAACCTAAAAGAGGAGGTCATGGGAACCTCTGGCTTGTAGCCAAGTTGGACAGAAGTCGTGAGCAATCTGGGGACCCACTGCTTGCAATTGGCTTCTGAAGTGTGTGGGGGACAGTCCTGGGGGACAGAGCCCTGAACCTGTGGTATCTGCACTAACTGCAGGCAGTTAGAATTGTTGGTGTGGAAACCCCACGCGTCTGCTGTCGGAAGCATTGTGAATTTGAATTCAAAAATAGAAGAGTTTTCCCTATTCGCTGAACATGCTCGGTCCTGCAACAGAAAATATCCTCTCCTCGCCATCATGTGAATCTCAGCAGAGAAGGGGGAAGTTGTTCTCTAATAAAGCAGTATTTGTTGGGGGGGGGGTCCCTGAAAAATCCCCCAGAGTCTGAGCACAGATCTTCTACATTTCAAAACATTTCTTGAACTTCCTCTTTCTCTTGAAAAGTGCACCTGTGCTGTGCTCAAACAGCAGGTAAAATGGAGACAGCTCTCAGTTTCTCCAGACGAGGGAAGAGTAGTGTCGTTCGCGAAAGGCTCTGTTCAAATTGTGGAGGCTGATGAAGAATCTGGGCTACCCCTCCCTGGTTTAGAGGAGGTGGGACGTTAACCTGGAGACCCTGTGGTCCTGCTCAGGGAGGCTCAACCATCTCAACGCGACCAAACCCAAGAAGTCCCAAACTATGACTTATGCAGTGGGCATGCGCACCCCCTGCTGGGGGAAGAGCAGTTGGCATTCTGGAGAAAGCCGTCAGGTGTATCAAGAGTCTTACAAATCGCTGTACTCTTTACGCTAATAATTTCCATTGTCAATTCTATTCTACATATACTGTGACATGTAGAAAAAAAAAACTATGCACAGAGATGTTTGTCACAGTGTTGATAAGATCAGGCAAACGATTAACAACATATACGTCCGACAAGAGGGAATTGGTTACCAAAATCATAATATATCCCTTGGTAGGATGTTATCCCGTCATTAATGATGTTTGCAATGACTTTCTCATGGCCTGATAATGGTAAAACAACAACAACAACAGATTCAAATTGTACATACAGCATGATTTTAGTAGTAGAAAAGAAATAGGCTCAGAAGGGACGGGCTGGCAATCTAACGGAATGCTAGCAAGGGTTCTCGTCAATGGCAGAATTACAGATCTATTGACTTGCGTCTTTTCATACTATTTCACACTACTTGTCTCTTCGTACTATTATACTTGGTGGTAGTGAGCAGAATTATCAGTTGGCCCCTGTGATCCCTGCCCCCTGGTCTCCACACCTTTTGTACAATCCCCTCTCCTTGAGGGTGGGTGGAACCCGTAAGACTAGAAACAAGTGCTCCTGGCCAAGAGACTACAGCCAAGGTGATGTGACGTCACTCCATCCTTATGTTACATTGTATGGCAAAGGTCAGGACCTCTCTCAGACCTAATCAAAATTGGTTCATCACTTGGCTCTAAGTTGATCAGAAGGGAGGGTGTCCTGGGGGGGCCTGAACTAATCAGGCGAGCCCTTTAAGAGCAGGTCTAGAGGTACCAGAAGCTCCCCTGCTGGCCTTGAAGGAGCACTCCATCACGGTGCAAAGGGCCCGTGGAGCTGAATAGCCTCTAGGAGCTGAGGGCCACAGTCCACAGCTGCAAGAGACTCAATTTTCTCAATGACTTGAATGATCTTGGAAGAAGGACTGAGCCTCAGACGAGACAGAAACCTTGGCTGACACTTTGATTACAGCCCGTGAGGGGCCCTGAGCCAAGGACCAGCCAAGCTGTGGCCAGACTCCCGACCCACGGAAAGTGTGAGATAGGAAGCCAGTTATATAAGTCACTAAGGTTGTAGTAACTCGTTACACCGCAATGGAAAATGAGTACGTTTATACTCCTACGTGGCTTTATCATTTTCTGTATCTTCTAAGTATTTGGTACTAACTAGCACTGTCAAATAGAACTTTCTGCAACGATGGGAATATTCTCCTCTGTGTTGTCCAATACATGAGCCGTTAGCTGCCTGTGGCTGCAGAGCACTTGAAATGTGGCTGGTGTGACCAAGGAAGTGAATTTTTAAATCTCTAATTTTAATTATGTTGAAATAGTCACACAAGGCTAGTGGACAGCATATTGGACAATACAGGTCTATAACTGACTTCTATGATAAAATTTTTAAATCTGCCCCAGGAAACAAACTGTAGGTAAATGTCCACTTTGAAAAGAAAGGGTGTGACAGGTACCGACCTAGACAGGAGGCAGCAAGGGACGCAAGGACAGCACTAACTGGCCCTGGAGCCCTGGATGTTCTTATCTCTAAAAAGGAAATAAGAATAATTGCTCTCGGGCAGTTTCCAGGATCGAATCAGATGCCATATGCAAAAAGACTGCTGTGAAGAAAGAGGCCGGGTCCTGTCAGTCCCCTCCTGTTCGAGACAAACCGAATGGGAGAAGAGGTGCTTTCGGGGGAACCTGGGCTCTTTCTGACCCAGCTGGTCCAAGCGAAGGAGAAAGGAGGGACCGGCTGCTGTTCCTGCCGTGGGATCCCGAAGGCCTGTTCTTTTGTGCTTTGACTGATTCCAGCTCAGAGAAAACTGCGGTTCCCATTCTAAGGCACTGGCAGAAACCTTTCTTTCCGGATTCACGCTTCTGGCTGAGTCTAGGGGAATGTTGGCATCTCCCCACATGGAATCCTGTCACTCTAAGGTAGCTCATGGCCCTCAGGAGCTGGGGTAAGAATGTCTTCCTGTGAAGATGCACCACCTCCCTGGGGGGCAGTCAGGGGGCAGAATACAGAGTAGGAAAAAGCATGTTTAGTATTACAAAACAATTTCATATTTGGATAAAAAGCGTCAGTTTAAAATACTTAAGCCTCCCTCAGAGGTTCTGGGAGATGAATTAATGAAATAGGAAGTGGAAAGTGCTTCGGAGTCATATCTGCCACCTAATAGCTGTGTGACCTTGGGAAAATTCCTAAGCATCTCTGAGCCTTGGTTTCTTTATCTATAAAATAGGAATAATTATACCTACTATCCAGCGCTCCACAAAAGGTATGTTTTATTTGAAACCGTGTATAGCCCAACAGCATCCATCTACCTCATCTGGTTCTGATTCTCTGGTGAGGGTGACAGGAGTAGGTAGATGGGAGAGATGCTGGGGGCAGGAGAGGGCCTTGCTGCACCTGTACCATGAGGGTCAACGTGAGCAGGAACCAGGTGAGACCTGGAGCTGGGGGACGGAGAGGACAGGCCCCACGGTGTTCTCTGAGACATGACATCCCTTGGTATGTTTGTCCTGTGCGAGGGGAGAGGGGGATGCGAAGAAATCAGTGGGGATCAGTGGGGAGCAGAGGACGGGAAGGACGGAATGCAGAACGATCAGCTTCCATCAAGTCTGCAGAGAAGCTGGTAAGATAACCAGCAGTGAGATATATTTGTCATGTAGATGGCGGAGGCCTGATCTAGAGGGTTAGACAGGTCACTCCTTCCTCCGCGGGGGTGCATTTCCACCCTTCCCGGTCACACTGTTGCCAGCGGCATGAGGACTCCAGTTCCAGGGACTGATCTGCAAGGTCACAGGGTTGTCTGAGAGTGCGGCTATCACTCCAGGAACATATTGCAGCTTCCCTCTGGTTAGATTTTTCCAATAACTCATTAAAGGGTGTACAAAGCTGAGTGTATGACCTAGTGATGATCTGAATGGATCTGTGTTGCCTCCTCCAGGCAGGAGATCAGAGACCACAACACCCTCCCCCCCCCCCCCCCCGGGTTTGGACTTTCATCAATGTCAATAATGGCAGGGTCCACATATAAACATGGGCACAAGGCTGCCCCTGAGAGGGTCCCTGGGGGTCTAGGTCCTGCAAGGGACTCCTTTCTCCTGGTGCCACTACCTCAAGATTTGCCTCTTGGATTCCAGACTCAGCCTGCTTGGACCCTCCTAGATGTCCCTGGTCGATTCCCCAGCCTCGTTGCTGTCCCGTCTTCCGGGTTTGCCCCGCCCTGTGGTTCCGGGTTTGCCCAGCCCTTGTGGCTCCCGGTTCACCACACCCAAAGTCCAGGGTTCACCCTGCTGATCAATCCCTGCCCCCATTCTGGACTCAGGGGACATCGATCTCAGAAGAGAGTTAAGAAACTATCTAAATGTGACCCCGCGATTATACTGATGAAGAAACTGGAGACGGAGAAGGAAACTGAAGTTAGTGAAGAGCAGAGTCAGGACCAGAACCCCATCTCCTGACCTCCCCTTCCCCAGGGCCATGTAACGACCAGGAGACCGAGGTCCCTTCCAGAAGTTTTCCAAACTGCTCATCGTGTTGGTGAGATCAGCCTCCTCCTCAATGTAATGTGTTCACTTACGTCACCCCCTTCTAGACTGGGAACCTCCACCAGTTTGTTCACCACTGTGTCCTAAGCACTGGGGGCGGCACCCTCATTATTTGTTGGCTCAGTAAGCAAGTCAGCCAAACCAAAATACCCGGCCCTCAAAAAAGTGGTCATTTGGCCCCAGACTGGACAAGGCTGAACCAGTGTGGTCAGAACAGTGAACAATGATGTGTTTTTTGAGCATGGATGCGTTTTGGACTCAGAAAGATCTAGGTCTGAATCCTAGCTCTGCCATCCACGGACTGGCCATCATCAGGCAAATCACTTCACTTTCTTAACCTCAGTTTCCACACCTGTAAAAAAGGAATAACAATACTTACCTCAAAGTGTTGTTGTGAGAGTTAAGTGAATTATAAATTTAAAGCACTTGGCCCAGCATTTGACACACGCTAAGCCCTCAGGGTATGGTAATTTTTTTATATTGGGGATGCTCCATGAGCAATGAGGCCAGCTCTCCCCATACCGCCTTCTGGGAGCAAGCCCCACTCACAGCCTCCACTGCCCGCATGACCTTGACATTGGACACCACTGGTTGGACCAAGGTAGGGCATTAGTAGTAGAGGTCAGCATGTTCCACCCCTTTGAAGAAAGGGGACATGGGCCCCCAGGCAATTGCCACCTTGTAGAGAACGCTCTTCCTTTGACACACCTGATGAACCAGGGCAACTAACCAGCTTTGGGAATCCAATGGCAGACGGGGCCTTGACGCTGGGAGGAAAGCCTCCTTTCCCTGGACCGGGAAGAACAGCTCAGCACTGCCATCGGCATGTGCGGTGTTGGCCCGGTACAGCATGTCCGCGGTGGGTGACAGAGGCAGGGGTGGCGGTAGAGTCTCACTCAGCACAGGGCATGGCACCGAGAGCCGGAACCAAGGCCCAGATGGAGAGGTGGTCGTTGAGGTCACCAAGATCATGAGCAGACACGAGTTGGCTCTGGGGTCTTTTCACAAGAGAGCCTGGAAGTCCTATGATAGGAGGTGGGGGGCAAGGGACAGCCAGAAAAATGCCCTCTCGTGTCCTTCTGGAGCCCTGCATTTTTTTTTAACCTAGAGCCATGTAACCTGGGACCCACACAGCCCAAAGACCCAGCCCCAGAGCACTGGGGACTCAGTGCAGAGGCCCCATCCTCACACTCGGCCTCAGAAGCAGACAACCTCATCCCACTCACTCTCTTCCCCGCACCGCTCGCTCCGTCTACTCGACTCAGACATCTGTTCCCCACCCACTCCTTCATCACCACCCTCCCGTGGCTCATCCTCCTCGCAGGTAACGTCGTCTGTCTGCAGCTCCCACCCCGTCCCTGCTGCAGAGTCACGGGCCCTCCCACACCTGCGCTCTCTCGGCAGATGGCCTCCCTGCGCACCCCAGGGGCACCTCCAGCGCTGGGTGCCCACAGGCTCCCGGGGCAGCGAATTCCCTTCTCGGACAGCTTTCGCCCGAGTGCCTAACACTGAGCCCAAATCTGCCTGTGCAGAGATGAGAGGTTGTCCCGGCTGTTGTCCTCTGAAGCTCCATCAAATCAGTTCTCCTTTCTCGCAGATGTGTGACATTAGAGAGAGATTCGTGCCACCTGTGTTTCCCCCACACTCATTTTTGTTCCTCCAGTTCATCTTTCTTGTCTGCCCTCCCTCTTCGTCACCACTGCCCCGGCCCCACACCGTGCCTGGCCACCCATTCCGGATTTCCCTCTTCCGGTGCTTCCTCGATGCCACCACCAGAGCAAACGTACATTTCCCTTTTGACCGTGGCTTGGAGCCTACAGGAACTCCTCACTCCTTCTTATCCTGGCATTCAAGGTCTTCTTTCCTCCGTCTCCAAACTTATGTAGAATTACTTCCTTACACAACACCTTTGACTGCAAGCAAACCACTCAAATTCACTGGCCTCAGAACATTCCATCAGTACTCCTGCCTCTGGGACCTGGTCCACACCCTCTTTTTTTCCCCTCCTCCAAGACGGTCTCATCTTTGGAGGCCTGATTTCCAAGGCTCCGAAGGGATGCCCTCGCACACCCCACAGAACCCATGGTCCTCACCACTGTGCTTGACATAAGCCGTCTTATTTTTGATAGGAGTCCAATTGGAGGTCCTCTGAGAACCCTTATTCCCACACACCCTTCACAGGGCGATGATGACATAAACCAGCTGCCAGGGCTCCCTGAATGTCTTCCTCATTTTCTCCATCTGTTCCTCTCAAGGGCATTGCTTTGGACATCTCTCCACCAAACTTTGGGAGAGGGATGCAGTGACTTACGATGAGAACATTCGACCACCATCGACTATTCACTCGGGTTCCCCAAATAGTTGATCAGTTCAAGTTCTTTGCATCTTACCAGTGCATCCTAAAGTTCTTCTTGAGAAAACTTTCTCAGGATTGCTCAGGACTGGTTGTCACTGCCCTTGGTCATTCATTCAAACAAATTGTTGCATACCTGGCCATATCTTAGGTAATTTCTGGAACACTGGGCTCGTTTCCTCAACTTCAGCCATTCACAAGCGATAAAACTGTTATGTTCTCTTATTTCGTATTTCTCTAATGCTTTTATTTTCGGTAAGTCTTCTTAATTATTTTCTGTGTACATGCAGGTGTGTGTTTTAGATGCAGACCCCATGGACAGGAACCTCATGCAGCTGGCGGAATGGAAACTGAGGGCAACAGGACTCAAAATCGGCCCTGGAATCACATAGCCTGAAGTTACTAGAAAACTTACTATTCTGCCTGGATGGTCAAGGCCTGGGCATTTACTCCTTACCCATTGTGGCCATGAAGGAAATCAGGTGATTGTAATTCATTCTGTAATTTCTGAGAGTGGGGCGGGGCATTGGGGACCATGGTAATAATGGAGACATGGCCATTACCCTTAGGGGCTTGGGTCACCCTGCCTCTCCCCCTGGGCCTAGGAAGCATACACCCAAACAAAGACTGATAATCTTACTGGGCAAGCACCCCAAAACCCCACATTAAAGTCTCGGGTGGAAGCTGAGCTGGAGAACATGGCTTTGGCCAAGAAGCCCAAGTGACGCCTCTTCCTTCCTCGGAGTTAATACCCACAAACAGCCCAGACAAAGGTTGCAGTGCTGTGACTCCTTACCTTTGGCCCTAGCGCCCCATTTTACCACCCAGCCACAGAGCCGAGGACCGGGGTGGCAAGCAGGCTGCCGCTAGAGGGGGCACGGAGGGCACGCAAGGCCGGCCCCACCATGCTTGGTGATCCATTTAGCCTTCCCCCTGGCCCTAGACGGTGGTGGTCCTAGCCCTTCCACTGTGCAGTGTAGAAACGGGAGGCACAGATGAAAGCAAGTTATGCAAGGTCGCACAGCTGTCAAGGCAGAACTGGGACTTGAACTCAGGCAGGCCTGTGCCTGGTTTACCTGTTATATTCACTGCTGCTTGCTGAGAGCCTCAGTCACACCCACTTTGCCTCCCGACAGAAGCTCCGTGCCCCCCTCCACTAGCGAGCACCGGACAGGTGAGATGCAGGCAAGTGTGCTCCATCAGGGACGTGTGGGGCAACGGCGGAAGGGAGCAGTGCACCTAACCTGCACCTTTTTCTTGCAGGCGTGTGCCTGTGTGTTCCTGGACACAACCAAGAGGTAAAAGGGGTGAGTCTGTGGTCAGGTCTGTGACCTGGGGATCAGCCTTTGGGCATCACAAAGATAACCAGACGCGTCGATTGCTGTGCCTCCCTGGCCCTTGTCTCCTTCCAAGAAGAAATGACAAGCG
The DNA here is from genome assembly GCF_018350195.1 of Panthera tigris. NCBI lineage: Eukaryota > Metazoa > Chordata > Mammalia > Carnivora > Felidae > Panthera > Panthera tigris. The sequence goes on along the minus strand of NC_056666.1, from coordinate 77,309,350 downwards.
ACAACAGCCTCTGCTGAAGGAACACCCCTTGACTGCCATAGTTTTTACTGCTTGAATTTCACTCTCAGCTAGTTGGCCCAGGAGTGGCCCCAGTCCCAACGGTCTGGTCGGGACCTCCAAGGTGACCTGCTGAGGGACCCATCACATCCTCAAACCTGGGAGTCTGATTTGGAGACACAGACCCAGTGAAGGTGAAAGAACGTGGAGGTGGTCAAGGCTGTGGTGGGTCAAAGAGACACTAATGTTGCCGAGGAGCTAGTGTGGACGAGCATTTACACAGTGAAGGCTGAGAAATCAGCTGGCCGGAAGTGAAACAGACGCCAAGAGCCGAGTCGGGCCAAGGCGAAGCATGATGTTCAACCCTGCCTTGTGTGTCAGAATCGTCTGGAGAGAATCTAACAGGTATGAGTGCCTGCACTCATACCCGGAGGTTCCATTTAACTGGTGTAGAGTGGGAACCAGGCACCATAGGTTCGAAATCTCCTCAGATGAATCTCAGGTCAAGTCAGGTGGAGAGCCACTGACCTTCAGTGAGGTTCCGGCTGCTCTGCGGGAGGCCCCTGCTTCGGGCACTCCTGCCTTCTGCAGCAGACGCTTCGGGATATTAAATCACGTCTAGCCTCTGCCTTATTCCCCGCAAGCAGAACCCTAATTCTGTACAGGTACTGGAGCACCAGCACGGTCAGGGAAGATGAGCCCAACCCCAGAGAATACAGCCTCAGTGGTCCAAGCTACACAAGGGAATCCCGTCCCTTTTCCCATCTGAGAGATGGCAGGTGGCTCAGTGCCGACCAATGACATGGTGGGGGGCTCTGGGGAAAATTTTCCCCTTTGAAAGAGAGAGAAGCTGGAGAAATGCCCTTCTCTCTTGCTGCGTTTGGCTGATGTGATGCCTGGAAATTCTGGAGCCATCCCGTGATGACGATGAGGGGAGAGCCGAGAGAACTGCAGAGAACACGACCAGAGTCCTGATGTGATTGCTGCCGCATTTACCACCAGGCACCGCCTCCCTCCAGATTTCTTGTTACTTAACTATGTGCTTACCATGGGCCGCGTGCCATTCCAAGCACTTTTCACGTATTACTTAATGGAACCCTTCCCAAGCCTGAGGCTAGTCCTTGGGACACGAGAAGGCTAAATGCTCCCCCCCAACCCCTCCCAAGCCCGCATCAGAGCCGGCCCCAGGTCCTGCACAAGCAGCCTTCCCATCCGCTGCCCATTACTCGATGCAATTTCAGCATGGATCTCCGAGACAAAATGACATAGTGTGTACACCGTCAGTATGTTTTCGAATAGCCAAAAGACAGCAAAAGCCCCCAGAGCTAGTGAGTTCTAGGTCCATCGTCCAACTTGGCCTTATTCTCCTTAATATTCACACTGCGCTCTGTGCTCAGGGTGCCCTCACGTGGTGTCTTTCTAGGAACTCCATGGTGCTTGCTGACTGGCTCTCCCCACACCCTTGCCTTTCACCCACTCGCTGGTCTCTCTGTTCTTACGCCATTGCCTCCCTCTTCCCCTTTTCTCCAACCTTCCAACGGTTGGATTTGAGAAGAAGATAAATGGGGCACCCCCCCTCCCCCCCAAACCCAGAACACTCCAAGTGATAGCGATTGTTAAAATCTTGATTTCTTTTATTTTTTTTTAAGGGAGGAGTAACTTCTTTTTTTTTTTTTAAAGTAATCTCCACACCCAATATGGGGCTCACACTCATGGCCCCGAGATCAAGAGTCACATCCTCTCCCAACTGAGCCAGCCAAGCGCCCCTAAAAATCTGGATTTCTAGGCAGTAGAGTCCTTAAATATTAGCAGTCGCTCTCGTCAGCCCGGTTGTATCTCCAAGGTGGGCTATCTTTTCCTGCTCTCCTGTCCCCCACCCCAAACATAAGTCTAGGCAGTCCCCAGGGAAAGGGCCCTAAGAGCCTCCCTCCGTGGCTCTGCCCCAAGGACTGCGCGGCGTCGACCCCAAGGAGGTGCATGTGCCCTGCTTAACGCACGCCCAGCAGACACCCCTCCCTCCTCTCTCCACCACCTTCATGACCCCCCTTCACTCTTTCCCACCTTCTGAAACTGGCCGGCATTGGCTCAGCCCCTTGGTTCGGGCTCAAAAAATACCACAGGTGTGAACAGTTTACACAGACTTTATTTTTCACCCACTGAGCACAGGAAGGTCTGGGCAGGCAGAGGTGTCACAATCACCTCCCCTGGTTCACAGACACACACCGTGAGACCTGGTGGCAAGGGAGAGGGTCCTATTCCTACCACAGATTGCTATGGGATTATCACAACAACACATTTGTTCTCGGTTCTATTTACACCATGGAGGGTGGAGAGGGTCCATTTCTTACACTAAAAATATATACTTTGGAATCTCTAAAACAAAAATATCTCTATCTCTACACGAGACCTACTAGAAAGAAGAACATAGAAAACAAGAGAAATGTACCAGCACCTCGAGTTGTCCCCTTCCGCGGGAAGCGTGCTCTGCTCTCCACCTGACACCATTCGCTTAGGGCAGCCGTATCTAACCAATCAGACAGACAGAGATCAACATGAGGGAGGCTCAGCATCTTGGAGGAGGGAATATGGGAGAAAGGAGTGGGGAAGAGGATTCTGGCCTCTTTTGCAGGAGTCATTGCACATTCAGTTTGGTACTTCTGCTTCCAGCATGATCGCATGTACGAAAACCTGCACGTTGGGGTCCATTGCAAACTTGCTAGAGAAGCCCAAGCTACTTCCTGCCGGGCTTGGAGACATGCCGTGGGTAGCTTTTCTCTCTCTCTCTCAGGAAATATTAACGCCATCAGCTCGAAGAAAGCCTTCTGTACTCTCCAATGCTGAAAGTGGGTTAGGTGTAAGAAAAATGCCATTCCTTTTCAGAAGGATCAGAAACCATTCCGTTCCCTTTGAGCACAGAACGTCCTAGAGGAATTTTGCCTATGGATGAATCATTCCACTTTCTGAATTTTCCTATTGAAGAGACTCACATAACACTCCTTCCCTCTTTTCATGCTTCACGCACTGATACAGTTCCTTCATATCTCTTCTGGTTATGAAAATTAGCCTCCTTTCTAGCAAAGAAATGTTAACGGAGTCAGCTGCCCATTCTCTATAATTCGTGTAAGAGAACAAGGGCACCAAGAATCAAAAAGAGTAGATTTGGTTGAAAAACCACTCCGATTTGATTTGGGGATATCTTTTTCTGTTTCTATTAAAATATGGATGAGTGTGAGGGCTTGAGAATCTGTAGCCCCTCACCCCAAGCAAGGAAAACAGAAAGTCCCCTTTCTGCCCAACATCCTCACCTCTCTCACCACCCCCAACTGGTGGTGGGTTTTAGGACCTCTGACTGCCATCCAAGGAGGAGTTGAAAGACCGAGGCAGAAAGGAGAAGAAAGGCTGCTTGAGGAAGTGAGGAAGCCAAGGAAGCTGAGTCAGTAAAAGGGGCGGAACTTGGATGATGTCTCATGTGGCCAGTCAGAGCCCGCAGGAAGGATTTCTACATCACGGAGGCCTGACAGCCACAACCAAAAGAAAATCAAGAAGGCTGAGAACATTCAGTGCCAGGTTCCTGAATGTCCTGCCAGGATGTGGCTTGGAAACCTGAGACGTCCGAGGGAAACGTAGTGACAAGCCAGCAAAGACCGCTGAACAGTCCTAGGAGGCGGTGCTAACGTTCCTGTAGAAGAAGAAATGTAGAGACTGAAGCAGCAGCAGAGAGGACACACTGGATGGGACTTCTGATGCCAGTTGAAAGGAAAGCCAGGGTCCCTACCTTCTCCCCTGCTTCAAGAAAACCTAGAGGCTCAGAACACAGACATTAAAGTTCATAGAGAAGACGCAGGGAGAACCATTGGTTCCTCTGCTAAGAGGGAAGTCTGGAGAGCAAAGTGGGTAGAAAATAAAGTAGTCTCGGGAACTGTCTTGTTTGGATGCCCAGAAAGCACAGAGACTTCTTGAAGGTCACAGCTCTCACAGCCTGAGATGTCAACCAAGCCTGAGACTTAGCATTTACCAGATTTTTACCAAAGATTTGTGACTAATTTAAAAGCCAATCACATCCCAGACAAAGAGAAATAGCAACTATTCACACCATCTTTTAGAATAAATGGTTCCCTGCCCCTCTATCCCAAAGGCAAATTTATATGACTAAGGAGATGGGGACAGGAGCTGTATATGTAAACACCAGATCTTCCGAGAAGCCCGTCATCAGAAGTTGGAAATCTTATGTAGCCACAAAGAGCTAGCCTGCATTTTATGCAACCGAACGTATTTGGCAAGTTCATACTAGATTGCTGGGCTTTACCTTCTCTCTAGACCAACCCTCCCCTTAAAGGTCATGAGCTAGGAAGTAACCCAACCACTCAGCAACACCAGTTCTTACCATTAGAACCAAGATTTCACTTACCATCAGTTTCTTCAATCCCTGGCTTCCCTCCCTTCCTACTTTGACACCACCAGCCCATCAGGGCACCAGCCTGCAAACGCTCAAACCGTTCCTGAAATCTCCCTTGTCATGAAAGAGGTGGACTGCTTCTCTGGCCCAAGTAGAAACTGTCAGTTTCTACTTAACGTTGAGTTTAAACATCTTTTCCTATAGACTAATCTGCCTATATTTGCCCTCAAGCTATTCTATCAGAGAAGTCTGAGAAGAGAATCCCTAGAGAGGGGAATGATCATGTTTTTTTGATGTCCCCCTCCCAGCTTAGGTACACAAAACTATTTAATAGCAGCAGTGACACCTCATGGACACACTCGTATTTGTCGATGAACACACATGCACACGCGCACACACACACACACACACATACACGCTGCTACTGCTTCACCTCCACTCCCAGTTTCCTGTCCCCAACACTGCCCAAACTGACTGTGCCACCATAGCCACCGGCCACAGACCTGAGTAAGGAAGCATGCAGGTAGGACCGGGGTTGAGGGTTGGGTGGGGGTTGGGAAAAGGGAGACAATGAGAGTAGGGGGGAATGGTGTCTACCACTGAGATGTAGCAGAAATGAGGCTGGCTGTTATCTGAGAAAGATGTAATGGCCTAAAAGGATTGGCACAGGCTTCCAGAGTAACTAACGTTCCTACGGCGCAGTAACCTGGGAGGATGTGGCTCGGGAAGGCCTGAAAGTACACACATGGTCCGGTAACTGCACTGCACAGAGTTAATAAAGACAGGTTTCTGCTCTCGAGAGCCTACACAAGGAAGGCATCGTGAGACATCGATGAAATAGGAGAGAGATTTTTTCTGAGTGATATTGCCACCTCATTTGTTGTACGATGGGCTCTTCCCTATCACATTCCTTCCAGCTGTGCTGAGACTAGGGGGACGGGAGAAGCAGCCACCAACCTTCCTACACAGAGGTGGCAGGAAAAGATGGGAGGGACAAGATAGAGGAAGAAAGTGGGAGTGTTCTCAGGGGACGAGGAAGCCAAAGGAGGAGGCAAGCTCAAGGAAGCTGCCGGAGAGAGGCAGGGAAAGTCAGCCAGCAGGAAAGCTTTCCCCATTGACAGGTTGCCTTTTGATTTTTCTACACTAGGTAGGCAAATGGGTACAATTGTTACATTTCTCCTAAAGTGATCAAATGTGAAGCTTTGGTTCGCCAAGATTTTAATGCCCGTATAGTTCGAAGATGCATGCCTGTTCCTGTCTGCACTATATAAAGGGAAGCCAAGGCTCTGCATAAAACAGCCTTGTGAGCGGAAATTAGACAAACCAGGAGCAATACCCACAGTTCAATGGGATATCACTTTAACGTCCGCAAGTAGCATGATGTTTGGTCACGAGGCACTGGCACCGCCTTGCACACTGCTTGCTTACAGCAGGCATCCGTTCTGAGTGGTTGGTGTCCATCCTGTACCAGTTGTTAAATATTTTGAAAACCATCTGTGTATTAAAACAGGTGTGGTCCTAGGAGATGTGGAAATGGTCAAGAAATGCGGGATTCCTTCAATTTCAAAGGCGTAAGGAGTCTTACTCCAAGGAGCAAGGCCAGAATACACTGATATGTTTTAAGAGGCTAAGGAATGCAACATTCAATGAAGTTTTGTAGCCAACTCTTCACCTACGAAAGGAGAGGAACCTGAAAGAACATCCCACTGTACAAAGGTCTTCCAGGATGGAAAACTGATAAGATCGAATTCCCTGGGTACCGACACGCTTACTAGTCACATTCTGTGCACAAAGGAAGGGAAGATATACACACTGGAGTCCAAACCCTTGATATTCATTGCAACAGAGAAAAGAAGAGAGAAACTATAAATATAGTTTTCAACCAAATACCAAAATTAATCTCACCACTTACAGTTCATTTCCCAGTGTGGTCTTTTACATCTGAGAGTCATACATCTGTCAACCGAAAGAAATTCATGATGATGGAGAAACCACATGGCTGAAGGTGGTTTTGGTCCATTGAGTTGATGACGGTTCGCTACTAAGGCAGCTAGGGAGACATTACGTAAGCACTTGGATCTCTCCAGGAGTGGAATCAGAATGCGTCCTCAAGAGACAGCGGCAAGACATGGATGTTTCCACAATGTGGCCAGTAAAAACACCTTATCTCTCTTTCTGCTCACAAACAACTATCATCAAACCTTTCGCAGGTGTCTAGAAAGCAGACACCACGACAACTCTTCAGGCTAGGAAGTTCTTCCTGGTGTCTAAACCAACTCCTTCTGTAGCAATCGAAGCTCGTTCTCTTGGTCTATCCTTAGCGAAACCAAGAGAAGCTGCTCATCCTCGCTTATCATTATCTATTTCCCCCGACCTTCTTCCTGTCTGAGCTAAACAACTCCGGTGTCCCTCATGGCCCTTTCATCATCCAAGGCTCTCACCGAGTCACACAGGCTGCTGCTAGGGAGCGATAAAGATGCTTCGGAGGCAGAGGCATCTTCCGGCTGTGGTGGTGGGCCCCTGCCGATGCCCAGGTTGCCGACCGTCCTAACGGCAGACCCTCCTGACAGCCTCTGGGTCTGACCAGCATCCCCCAGAGTAGGCATCAAACCCAGGCCCAGGGCTGCCTGGGAGCCTGCAGATTCTACAGGGCGGGAGAGCCTTCCCTTTTCTCTCTGCTCTCCTCCTACTCCCCCATCCCATCCTTTAGGAAGAGGGAACTCATCGAAGGAACCCTCAGCGGCAGCATGGATCCATATGGCTCTGTTCACCAGCAGAGAGTTTCAGAGAAAATGTCTGGAAAATGGGAAGCTGGGTCTTCACTGGTGGCAATTCTGAAGAGAAAGAGAAAGGAAGAAGTACCAACAGGAGGTGGTCTTCTGCTTCACGTCCACATCTGGTGACTGGCTGCTGGTATGGGGATAGCTGGGTGCCCTCCAGTGCACAGCACGGGTAACTGAATGCTTCGGCATGGCTTTGACATGACCACGGGCAGGGCCAGACTCGGTCTTGCTTCTTCTCTGAGAGACTCACATCTTCTCTGTAACCAGAACTTCCCTGAGGCACCTCACGGCCCAAATCTTCCTTCCCAGCAAAGACTTTTAGTTGAAGAGACTGAATAAAAGTGTTACAATTAGACAAAAAGGGAACACATGATTCATTCCTGCTTTTAACACAACACTTTGAAGATGTCACCACAATTTGGATCTGGCTATATTTTAAGTTCATTTACAAGTAGACTAGTTCTCAACTAAAAATAACCATGTGCGTTATACATTTCGACAGCTGCCTGGATTTTCCTCTGAAGGAAACAAGATTCTATATTTCACTCACATTCAGCACAGATTTATTTTAACCCATTCGATGAAGGAATAACCTCCCACTACCACCCACTGGTGGCTGTGACTTTTCAAAGTACTTCAGCTCCTCCTCAGAGCATTCTTATGAGTGAGGCAGTTAGTTATTATTATCCCCATTTTACCGCTCAGTAAACTGAGTGCCAGAAACAGTAGCCTACCGGGTTACACACGGAAATAAATAGTTAGACCAGGCCCCCTAATTCCTGGCCTACTGCTTTTTTTTTTTAACTAGAAAAGTTGCCTTTAATAAGACCTAAGATTTTGCCTTTAATTAAAGGCTGACTTCTTAAAATGGTGTTTGGACTAAATTATTCAAGTAGTTTGGGTACATAGCCACCCTCGCTCGGTGCAGGCAAAGATGCCTCAAGTCCTTGCATTTTCTTCAGCAACCTGATTACACTTGATCTATGCTATTGGCAAATGATACACAGAATTTTCATTTCCAAAATCGGAAACCTGTTTATAGTTTAATATTTCAAATCTTTCCTTGGCAACAGTTCTCATTATGGAATGACTGAAATAGGTGGAGTCTGTATTGGCATGATCGACACTCTCTGGACATTCTGGCCATTTTCCAGTTTGTGTGGTTCCGGTAACCAGAGAGATTTTGAAATGGGAACTTTTGGAAAGAGGATTCAGGTGACTAGAGAAAGGCAATGTACACATCCACATACTCCTTGGTTTGGGGGCTGGCTGTGTAAATGGGCAGCTCAAAACAGCACATCTGTGCAAATAGTTAAAAAAACATTTTTTTCCTTTTCTGAGGCATATAGCAATTCACCTGGGGTTAGGCACCCGTCCCGGAAGGGATATTTTTTTAGACAAATTTAATTTTACAACTTAGATATATTTTACTTTCAACATGATTGCTATTTTTAAAAGCACAAAATAAATAAAAATCAGCAACTATAGTTCTCTTTACCTCTTCTCCTTTGTATTTCCAGAGTTCATACTGAGAGCTTTCCAGACCGTAGTTTTAGGCATTTCATCAGATATATTAATCTCAGAGGGGTCACATCTGAAATCAATGCTTAGGACAATAAACATAGGACACACAAATAAAATACGTATCTCGGTCTATAGTGATCACACCCCACCAGGCAGGAAAGAGTAGGTCTGAGGGGGCTCAGCTAACAGTTCTCAGCAGCACCAGGAGCCAGGTGGTTGGAATGTAGAGAGGCAAGGTGGCCTACGAGGTGGTGCTGAGGGCTGGGCTGCTGTGCCATGTGGCAGGCAGCCGTGCCACAGCCATCCTGCCCTGACAGTGCTATGATGTCAACAGGAGCCTCAGGAGCTACCCCCTACTGAACGCTCGCTGTGTGCTAGGCTCGCTGTGTGCCAGGCATGGTGCTAAGCAGTCTTCGTTGGTTTTCTCACTTACATGGCCAAATGCTTGCCATTTGTAGTTAACAAAGCACTCGTTACAATATCTTCACTATCAATCAGAGATGATTAACATCCTCATTTTGAAGGTACAGAAACCAAAGCTCTCAGAACTAAGTGATCACCCAAGGTCAAATGTCAGTAAGAGGACAATCAAGGCCTTGAATCGAGTCCTTGGTCTCCTAGAAGCCCAGAGTACTAGGAAATTTTCTACAAGCCAGTCTCTTTTTAAAGGGCCAAAAGATGGGGCGACTGGGTGCCTCAGTTGGTTCGGCATCCGACTCCAGCTCAGGTCATGATCTCATAGCTCCTGAGTTCGAGCCCCATGTCGGGCTCTGTGCTGACAGCTCAGAGCCTGGAGCCTGCTTCGGATTCTGTGTGTCCTTCTCTCTCTCTTTCTACTTGTCCTCTGCTCACACTCTGCCTGTCTGTCTCTCTCTCTCAAAAATAAATAAACATTAAAAAAAATTTTTTTTTTAAATCAAACTCCTAGGAACAGACAGTGGACTGGTGGTTACCAGAGGCTGGGCAGGTGGGGTGGAAGGGGAGATAGTGATCAAAGGGTATAAATTTGCAGTTATAAGGTGAATAATTTTTAAAGACCTGTATACAGCATGGTGACCATAGTTGATAGTAATGTACTGTATACTTGAAATCTGCTAAGAAAGTAGATGTCAAGTGTTCTCACCACAAAATAAGGAATGATAACTGTAAGAGGTAATGAATATGTTATTACTTTGATGACAGTAACCATTTCACAATGTGTCCAGATATCAAAACACCATGTCGTGCACCTTAAATATATTTTTTTATTTGTCAAAAGTAAATAAGTCAAAATTGAAAAAAAAAAATCCCAACGACGTGACTTTCCCCATCTTCCCCTCAGTATAAACCACAATGGATTCAATGATCTGGCAATAAATTATCCAGGATCTAGATGACCCAGATCCCCTCTCTCTTCCTTTTCTGCCCCCTCTCAGCCTCTGGGCTTCTTTCAGCTTATGTGTACCTCTTCCACAGTGGAAACAAAATGCCGGGAATAAAACCACTAACGGACCAATTTAGTGTCCCGTGTCCCGTGGTGAGCAATAGCTTAGCTAGAGAAGGCAGCTAAGAGCCTTGGCAGAAATTAAGGAATTTGGGGGACCCCAGTTTGGTTCCCCCTTGGCTCCTAGGACCACAGATGCCATGAGTCAAACTGAAGGGGCTGCCTCTGCCCCTCGACAAAGGCTTGCCCAAGCATGGGAATTCCACAGGCTGAGGACTCTCTGGAAACAAAGGCCATATCCTATTCATCTCCGGAAAATGGCAGAGAAAGGCAGAGGGAGCACTGATCTGATGAATACAAAGACTAGGGTTTGTCTCTTAAGCTTTCTACTTAGCAGCATTGTGACCTTGGGGAAATTACCTAAAGCCATCCAAGCCTCAGTTTCCTCATTGGACAAAGGTGGGTAATGAGGCTTTTATCAGAGAGCTGCTGCAAAGATCAAATGAGAATACATAAGTAAAGCTTCCAGCACAGTCCTAGCACAGAGAAGACGCTCAGTATGTGGGCTCCCTTACCTCTGTTCTCCTTTCCCAGCATCTGGGGTGGTACCTGGCATCTAGCAGGTGCTCAGTAAAGCATGGAAGGAAAAGGTGTTTTCCCAGGTTGGAATGGAGAGGCTGAACGTTAGCTCTTTATACCAGTGATCGCATTTGTGACCACCCCCACCACAAAGCCAGATTGTTTCTAGAACAACCAAAAAAACAGTCAACTCCTTGTGGATTTTGGGGAGTTTTACCTGAAACTGTTGTTCTTTCCAGGACTACTTAGTAACTTCCTGCTCTCTAAGGGGAACTTGTCTCCCCCCATTTCTAACATCTTCTCAGCCTCCTGCAAGAGAAGACGACATTATATCTGAGACCAAGGAAAACCATGAGTCTACACCACCCATTTTTCTCTTACCATAATTTCTACCTAATTTCTCTCACGTTTATTATGAAAGAGTGTAATTATGTTCTTTCATAGATCTGACTCATCACAAAAAAAAGACAACCAGATATTTGTACCTGGGGAATAGTGTTTTTTAAAAGAAGAAAGAAAATGAATTTGAATAAGCCTCTAGATCCAACTACCAATTTACTAGAAACATAGGGGACAGAAGAACATGTTAAATGACACCAAGGGACATAGGTAGTAAAATCTAAATGATGGGAAATCCTACAGGTCAGAGGCCTAGTTTCTTCAACAAAAAGAAAAAAAGATAGAAAGGGGCCCTTAAAGAAATTTGAGGAACATATCAACTGCTGCAATATTTAGGCCTTATTTGAATCCTGAGTCAAACAGATTATTAAAAAAAAATAATAAGGCAATTGGGAAATATGAATACTGACTGTTCTTTCTACTTTTGCATTTATTTGAATGTTCTATAACAAAATGTTGTCTTAAAAAAGAATCCCACTAATTTAAAGAAAATAATTACAGAGAAAAAAATACATACAAAGATGTTTGAAGTAGTATATTTAATAATATATCCTAAAACAACTGTAAATTTTCACAAGGGAAGAAAGTTTAAATTAATTATGAGAAAACACTATAGAATATTATGCAGCCATTAAAACAATAAATATGATTATCTATTATATAGACACATAGAAACATGAAAGTGTCATGAAATCAAGATGAGAAGAAAAAATCAGAAAAAAATACCTCCCCCACACAAATAAACAATTATTACAGTTACATGAAAACTATGTTGAGGACGTAAAGAGAACATAAAGAAATGAACATAAATATTGGATGCTGATGTGCAATTTTGGGGTGAAGTCTTCATTATTTTTCTTTCATTTCATTTTCAAAATAACTTTATAAAGTAAAACATGTATTAACAAATACATATTGGGGCGCCTGAGTGGCTCAGTTGGTTAAGCGTCCAACTTCGGCTCGGGTCGTGATTTCCCAGTTTGTGAGTTCGAGCCTTGCGTCAGCTCTGAGCTGACAGCTCGGAGCCTGGAGCCTGCTTCAGATTCTGTCTCTCCTTTTCTCTCTCTCTGCCCTTTCCCCACTCATGCTCTGTCTCTCTCTGTCTCTCAAAAATGAGTAAACATTAAATGTGAAAAAATAATTTAAAAAAATACATGTTTACTTCAGAAACTTTGGAAAAATATGGAGTACAATGTTTACCAGCCACTTCAAACTTAACATCCCAAAGAGATGCCTTGGTTTTTCTCCCAAACCTGCTTCATAAGTAGCATGACCGCTCAACCAACTGTTCATGCCAAAAATCTAAGAGTTGTCCTTGATTCCTCTCATGCTTGCTATCCATTAGCAAAGCCTGTCAACTCTGTCTTCCAAATAAGTCCCAAACCAGCCACTTCACCACTTCTCCCCTAACGTAGGGCACCTTCACCTCTTGCTTGAGCTATTGTCACAGACTTCTAACTAGTGTCCTGCTACCTCTCTCCCTTACAGGCTCCCTGGCTTTCTTGTATTCCTTAAGCACACTGAGCTCATTCTTGCTTCAAAACCTTGGCATTTGCCATGCCCCTGGCCTAGAATGTTCCTACTCCCAGATAGTCTCACGACTTGCCCTCACTTTATTCAGATTTCAGCTAGGATGTGTCCTTAGAGTCCTCCCTGATCACCCTAAATAGAGTAACTCCCTCACCCCTTACTTTCTTCTTAAAACATATCACTACTGGGGCACCTGGGTGGCTCAGTTGGCTAAGAATCTGCCTTTGGCTCAGGTCATGATCTCGAGCCCCGTGTTGGGCTCTGTGCTGACAGCTCAGAGCCTAGAGCCTGCTTTGGAATCCGTGACTCCCTCTCTCTCTGCCCCTCCGCCACTCATGCTCCGTCTCTGTCTCTCAAAAAAATAAATGTTAGGGGCGCTTGGGTGGCTCAGTCGGTTAAGCGTCCGACTTCGGCTCAGGTCACGATCTCGCGGTCCGTGAGTTCGAGCCCCGCATCGGGCTCTGGGCTGACGGCTCAGAGCCTGGAGCCTGCTTCCGATTCTGTGTCTCCCTCTCTCTCTGCCCCTTCCCCGTTCATGCTCTGTCTCCCTCTGTCTCAAAAATAAATAAACGTTAAAAAAAAATTTTTTTAATAAATAAATAAATGTTAAAAAAAAAAAGTATGGGAATGCAAGCTGGTGCAGCCACTCTGGAAAACAGTATGGAGGTTCCTCAAAAAGCTAAAAATAGAACTACCCTACGACCCAGCAATTGCACTACTAGGCATTTATCCAAGGGATACAGGTGTGCTGTTTCGAAGGGACACATGCACCCCCATGTTTATAGCAGCACTATCAACAATAGCCAAAGTATGGAAAGAGCCCAAATGTCCATCAAGGGATGAATGGATAAATAAAATGTGGTGTGTGTGTGTGTGTGTGTGTGTGTATATATATATATATATATATATATATATATATATGCACAATGGAGTATTACTCAGCAATCAAAAAGAATGAAATCTTGCCATTTGCAACCAAATGGATGGAACTGGAGGGTATTATGCTAAGTGAAATTAGTCAGAGAAAAACAAAAATCATATGACTTCACTCATATGAGGACTTTAAGAGACAAAACAGATGAACATAAGGGAAGGGAAACAAAAATAACAAAAACAGGGAGGGGGCAAAACAGAAGAGACTCATAAATATGGAGAACAAACTGAGGGTTATGGGAGGGGTTGTGGGAGGGGGGATGGGCTAAATGGGTAAGGGGCACTAAGGAATCTACTCCTGAAATCATTGTTGCACTATATGCTAACTAATTTGGACGTAAATTTTAAAAAATAAAAAATAAAGTTTAAAAAATTTAAAAAAACATATCACTACTTAAAATTTTATATAAATCAGGAAATAAATGTATGTATGTACATACGTATGTATGTACAAGCATACCTCAGGGATATTGTAGGTTTGGTTCCAGACTACCACTATAAAGCAAAGCAAAGCAATTTTTTGCTTCCCACTGCATGTAAAAGTTACGTTTGTGCTATACTATAATTTATTAAGTGTCTAAAAGACATGAGGTCTAAAAACAACGTACATGCCTTAATGAAAAAATACCTTATCGCTAGAAAATGCTAACCACCATCTAAGCCTTCAGTGAATCATAAATACTACTCACATATCACCATAAAAATATAATAATAATGAAAAAGTTTCAAATACTGCAAGAGCTGCCAAAGTATGAGACAGAGACACAGAGTGAGCAAATGTTCTTGGGACAATGATGCTGATGGATTCACTTGATGCAGGGTTTCCACAAACCTCCAATTTGTACAAAACACAATATTTATGAAATGCAATAAAGTGAAGCATAATAAAACAAGGTAAGCCTGTGTGTGTGTGAGTGTGTAATTTTTAAATTTTGTTTATAGAGTTTTGGGATGCTTGACGGCCAAACATTTTGTGTAGTGATTTTCAGCAATCTTTAAAGTTTTCCTCCATTGCTTTTGTGCATCGAATTGTTAAAGCTTATTTAATAATAGAAAACACAGGGCGCCTGGGTGGCTCAGTCGGTTGAGTGTCCGACTTCGGCTCAGGTCATGATCTCACACTCCATGAGTTCAAGCCCCGCATCAGGCTCTGTGCTGACAGCTCGGAGCCTGGAGCCTGCTTCAGATTCTGTGTCTCCCTCTCTTTCTCTGCCTCTCCCCTGCTCATGCTCTGTTTCTCTCTGTCTCAAAAATAAATAAAAACATTAAAAAAATTTAATAATAGAAAACACATAGAACAATGTAACAGAATTAAGTGTCCAGAAATAAACCCATGCATATGCAGTCAACTAATATTCAACAAGGGAGCCAAGAGCCTTTGGTGGAGAAAGGACAGTCTCTTTAATAAATGTTGCTGGGAAAACTGGATATTCATAAGCTACACCATTCACAAAAATCAACTCAAAATGTTATTAAACACTTAAATGTAAAACCTGAAGCAGTAAAACTCCTTGAAGATAGGGAAAAGATAGGGAAAAGACTCTGACATTGTTCTTGGCAATGATTTTGTGGATAGGACACCAAAAGTACAAGCAACAAAAGCAAAAACAAATAAGTGGAATGACATCAAATTAAAAGCTTCTGTGCAGCAAAAGAAATAGTCGATAAAATGAAAAGGCAACCTATGGAATGGGAGGAAATATTTGTAAACCATAGATGGTAAGGAGTTAATACCATAGATGGTAAGGAGTTAACTCCTGGTAAGGAATTAATATCCAAAATATATAAGGAATACATACAACTCAATAGCAATAATAATAATAACCCAATTTAAAAATAGGCAAAGGACCTAAATAGACATTTTTCCAAAGAAGATATACAAATGGCCAGAAAGCACATGAAAAGGTACTCAACATCATTAATAATTAGTGAAATTTAAATCAAAACCACAATGTGGTATCACCCTACACCTGCCAGAATGGCTATTATCACAAAGACGAGAGATAAGTGCTGGTGAGGACATGGAAAAAAGGGATCTCTTATGCACTGTTGGTGGCAATGTAAATTGGTGCAGCCACTATAAACGTTCTTCAAAAAATTAAAAATAGAACTACCATATGATCCAGCAATCCCACTTGTGGGTATACATCCAGTGGAAATGAAATTACTATCCTGAAGAGATATCTGCAGCCCATGTTCACTGCAGCATGATTCATAATAGCCAAGGCATGGAAACAACTTAAGTGTCCATCAGTGGATGAATGGACAAAGAAAAGGTATATATATACAATTGAATATCATTCAGCCATAAAAAAAGAAGGAACTCCTGCCATTTGCAACAACATGAATGAAACTTGAGGGTATCATGCTAAGTAAAATAAGTCAGAGAAAGACACATACTATATGATCTCACTTACATGTGAAATCTAAAAAACAAAACAAAACAAAAACAAAACTGAAGTCATAGAGACAGAGAACAGACTGGTTGTTGCTGGGGTGGGGGAAAAGGGTGAAGGTGGTTGAAGGGGACAAACTTTCAGTCATAGGACGAGTAAGTTCTGGGGATGTAATGTACAGCATGGTGACTATAGTTAACAAGGCTGTATTGTGTATTTGAAAATTGCCGAGAGAGTAAATTTTAAAAGTTCTCACCACACACACAAAAAATGTGACTATGTGAGGTGACAGATGTGTTAGCGAACCCTACTGTGGTGATCATTTCACAATATATAGCTATATCAAGTCGTTATGCTATATACCTTAAACGTACACAGGGCTATGTGTTTATCATATCTCAACAAAGCTGGAAAAAAATAATACAAGATTTCAAAAACTCAAGATATTAGAAAAAATGTCATTTAAAATGCATTTCAAAGGACCCTATTTCAGGCACTAACTGTATTTGGAAACACTTTCCGGCTCATTCATTTCTTGGTCTGGGATTTTCGTTTTGCTACACATCCATTCTTGGCACATACAGGCCATTGATTGAGGGTCCATTGTATGGACAGCAGATGCCAAGCGCTGAGGGAAATGAGGAAGGACAGAAAGTCCTATGCAAGTTGTCTTTGCATGGTGCCAACCACAATACCATCTGCCATTAGGTACATGACAGATAATAGGTTTTGTATAGTTGTCAAATTAGGCCTTTTAGGAGAACACGAACCCTTAGATCTGATAATAAGAACAGACTCTATGTTCATATTGTAAGCATGAACCTGGTGAGTAGACTGTAGACAAAGGGAAACACAACGGGTTATCGTGTCTAAAAATAAAGGACAGATAGGGACAAGAATCCTTGCTCCATTCTCAGCTAAAAACATCTTTGGAGTAATCTTCCTAACTCCTAAATATAACCCCTGGGATTCTAGACATGCTGACTTCTCATGTGGCCCTTCCTATGTTCTGTAATTTGAAGCTGCCCCCAAGTGTACAGTTGGTCCAAGAACTACGACCTCTTCCTCCTTGGCCTTCTTTTTGGCATCGTCCAGCTTCTTCTTTTTACTTTCAGGCATGAGATCATCTAACCAGCTCAGCTCTCGTTTAGAGAAACAGAGATCCATGACTTTCCTGACAAAGACCAATGCCAAAACCTGAAGAAAAATAAAGACAGGGGATGAAAAGAGCTCATTTTCTTCCCAGAGTTAAAAGCAAAGTCTTATCTTCACAGCACACTAGGACATGTCAAGGAAAATCAAACTAATAATAATAATAATAATAATAATAATAATTGCCTGTTATTGAGTGCCTTCTTTGTACCAGATACTAAATAGTCACCTTCGTGTTTTATATACAATATTTTATTAAACTATCATCATAACAACCCTACAACTTAGAAAGCAACCAACTTAATTCCCTCCTTGAAAAGAGAAACCCTTCATCCTCAGATGGCCCTAAGAGTTGCCCTTCCCTGTCATGGGATGAGCAGGAAGGGTTGCTGGGCAGCAGTGGGCTGGAAAGCCTTTGCGGGAGCACAGCTATGGTGAGGCCAGCTGCACCCAGCCCAAGCATGCCTCACCATGGGATGAAGGGACCTTGAAGGATCATCTCAATTCCCTCTGATCCTCTGCCTATACATTTCTGGGCAAACTCCTTGCTTTATGCCTGCATCATGAATCACTAGTGTTTTTTGTCTCCGCCCTCTGGTCTGGCCTGACACTCATTTTATAAATGAGGATACTGAGGCTCAGGGAATAGAAAGTGACTTGCCTCTAATATCTGACAGCTAATTTCCTCAATTTTACAGGACAGGGTGTATCAACTGCTGTTCCACTTTTTTTCCCCCATAAAAGGCCATTTTTGCCAAAGGGGAATTCATAATAACCCAGAATGACCTGCCTGGATTGACAGGTGCTCACTAGCTACATCTGGTGGCTTAGGGAAGGAATGAGGCAAATCAGGCTTACTACCTTCAATCATATTTCTCCCTCATTTCCATAACTATTTCCTCAACAAATCCAAAATTGATGGTATCCCTCCCAAGAAGTTGTCAGGAATTTGCTGTTTCTTTAACCAAATGGTCAACCCCTGAATATAACACTTAAATGCAGAAACCTATGTGTACTCTGACAAAATTGAGAAACCCATCAGGAGGTATATATGCAGAAGATTAGAGAAAAAGAATTCCCTGACCCTAGTTTCTTCACCTTTGAATATTCTCCCAGTAAGACAGAGCTCAAAAGTCCCTAAACAAATACCAAACATTAGCCTCATTGACTTTTCTCTCTAGAGGCCCACCCTTTGGGTAGTTTTCAAACAGCCCACAATTCTCAGCGTTCCCGTGACACAGGGTGAGCCAGAGAGAGGAGGCAACAGGAGGAGAAGATGAGACAGTGTGCTGGTCAGGTGGCAAGAATTTCATCACCATCCCAGTGGCAGGAAGCAGCCTATCACCTGTTACACCATACACAGTTCAGGTTCCCTGGTCCCTTTTCCAAAGCCTCTGCCTCAGTTCGAAAGAAGGTACAGATGTCCCAGTCACTTATCAGTGATGGACCAACCTCTTCCTCTCTTCCAGTGGCTTAAAACAGTGCATTTCCACCACTTTAGACACTTCTGACTGTAATAAATTCTAAACTGGAACTATAATATGCAAATTATTATAAACATGAAGAATCCTCTCCATGTCAGATTCATGAGAGAGAAGACAGAGAGAAAGAGAGAGAGAGGAAGGAAGGAAGGAAGGAAGGAAGGAAGGAAGGAAGGAAGGAAGGAAAAAAGGAAGAAGGAAGGAAGGGAGGGAGGAAGGCAGGCTGACAGACTTGAAAGTAAACATGGCAACCTGCTACACACATGTATTCACACCTCAAAGTCCCCAAATAATACTGCTCCTGCAAAAGACAAACAAAAAACTCACCATTAATAAGGGATTCATATCCAGAATATACAGAGAACTCCTAAAACTCAACAACAACAAAAAATCTGATTTAAAAATGGGCAAAAGGGGGCGCCTGGGTGGCTCAGTTGGTTGAGAGTCTGACTTCAGCTCGGGTCATGATCTTGGTGGTTCACGAGTTCACGCCCCGCATCGGGCTCTGTGCTGACAACTCAGAGCCTGGAGCCTGCTTCGGATCCTGTGTCTCCCTCTCTCTGTCCCTCCCCTGCTCATGCACTGTCTCTCTGACTGTCTGTCTCTCTCTCAAAAATAAATAAAAACATTAAAAAATAAAAATTAAAAATGGGCAAAGGACTTGAAAAGATAGTTCTCCAAAGAAAATATACAAAGAATCAATAAGCACATGAAAAGATGCTCAGCCCCACTAGAAAATGCAGATCAAAACCACAATGAGATAGCACTTCACACCGGTTAGGATGGCTGTTATCAAACAACAACAACGACAACAACAACAACCGAATGAACAAACAAACCAAACAAAAACCCCTCAAACAGAAAACAAACATTGGCAAATTGGAACCCTGTGTACTGCTGGCAGGAATATAAAATGATGCGACTGTCCCTCAAACAAGTAAAAATGGAATTACCATATGATCCAGCAGTCCACTTTTAGGTATATACCTCAAAGAACTGAAAGTGGGAACACAGATATTTGTACAATTCACGTTTACAGGAGCATTATTCCCAATTGCCAAAAATCGGGAGCAATCCAAGAGTCTATCAATGAACAAACAGATAAACAAAATGTGGCATATACATATACACATATATACATATATAAATACGTATATATACATAGGTACACATAGAGGAATATCAGTCAGCCTTTCAAAGAGAAATCCGACGCATGTTACAACATGGATGAGCCCCCTGGAGGCATTATGCTAAGTGAAATAAGCCAGCTACAAAAACACAAATGCTTTATGGTTCCACCCATACGAGGTACCTAGAGTAGTCAGAGTCATAGAGACAGAAAACAAAATGGTGGTTGCTGGGGACTAGGGGAGGGGGAATGGGGAGTCATCGTTCAATAGGCACAGAGTTTCAGTTGTGCCAGATAAGAATGTTCCGAAAACGTATAGTGGCAACGGTTGCACAGCAATGTAAGTACCTAATGAACTATACGCTTGAAAATGGTTAAGATGGTAAATTTTATGTGGTGTGGGTTTCACCACTATTTTAAAAAATAAATAATAATAATTTTTTTAAAACTCACTCACCATCATTGGGAAGACAATGGCAGCCGGAGAGGCCTTGATGACCCAGAGTAGGACAAGGCAGGTCAGCTGAATGAGGGTGAAGAGGTGCACTTTGCGCAGGGGCACGTGCCGAAGATAGATAAAATCTGGCTGGTGCTTTGCAGGCATCCCAAAGAGCTTCAGACGGTCAAAGAACTGAAAGAAGGGAACCGGCATGTATTTTCAGGAGGTTTCTCTGGGTCAGAAGCCTTGTCAGGCCCATTCTCGTCTCTTATATCACCTGCTCTGAAAGGTAGGTAATACAGTTTCCACTGGACAGAATGGAAACTGAGTCTCAGAGAGGACAGGTAATTTGGCTAAGGGTTGGTAAATGACAGAATCAAAATTTAAATCCATCTTTTTTTTTTTTTAAGATTTTTTTTTTTTTTAAAGTAATCTCTACACCCAATCTGGGGCTTGAACTCACAACCCTGTGATCGAGAGTCACGTGTTTTACCTACTAAGCCAGCCAGGCACCCCTAAATCCATCCTTTCTAATTCTAGAATCAGAAAATGTCTTTCTTCTATCCCACACTGGCTCCTGAGAGATCTTTCTCAGGGAGTGCTGAATACAAAATAAGCCAGTTCCATATTTCTGCTTAGTATCAAAACCAAATCTCCTACTTGTTCTTTGAGGAGTCTGGAGCTTTTCATTGATTATTTATAGTAAGAAAATAAAATAAAACTTTATAACATTCTGGAGATAGAATATATGACCAGCGTTATATTAGCAATAAGAAAACAGAGAGCTAGAGGGATTGAATAACCTGCCGAAGGTCACATTAAAACTCAGGGGGTAAGAGTGACCACTGGATATTCCATAAAAACAAAGAGGAACCAGCCACCAATAGAAGAAGAAACTAAGTTATCATATCATCTGGGGTACCCAAATGATCGGTGCCCAGTCCTGATTTTCCATGCAGAGGACTCAGAGGAATGAGTTGATGGATGGGAAAAGGCCGAGTAGGGCAGGAAGTAATGTCTGCTTACCTGGAGCAGCCCCCACTACTGCCAATCTCTTCACCAGCAGACCCCCATTTGAGCTCCCTCTCTCACACTGTAGCCTAGCGCTAACACTAGTGTGGTCCATGTGTGGAAGCCAGTTTGGCTCTTGACAAGCCTTTCAGATCTAAGTTACTAGCATCTGACAAAGCACCTAGAAGTTAATAATACATGCCCAATAATTGTCTGTTGAATAATTAATGGATGACGGGTACCCTGAAATCAAGCCAGGTCATCCTATAAGTCTCTGTACCATCATCATGCCAACTTGACTGTCCAAATGACTTAGCGAATGTCCAAAGAAATATCTAAAATTCCAGTAAGACTAGGAAATAGTTTCTCAAGAATGGATTTGTGCTTTTCTGGGAGAGCTCTCCCTCCCTGGTCAGGACAGATGAGCTCCCAGTGCAAAAACACTGCCCTGGCAGAAGCATGCCGTACCTGAATTCCTTGTAGAGAAGAAACTCCCATGTAGAGGAAAACTCCATAGAGTACTGGCATTGGGATAAACTGAAGACAAAAGGGCAGAAAGACCAGAAATTAAATTTGGTACCATAATGCACTCAAGACTACATAAATTTTTAAATCTCCAAGGAAACAAAGTCACAAAATCACCACGTAAACATTGCATTAGTTTCTGCTGCCTTTGCATGATTTAGAAGTAGAAGCAAAACCAGAAGCTGACAATGATAAAAATTATTTTGTTCTGAAATGAAATGATTACCCATATGTGTAATCCAGCCCTAGTTAAATCCTAGGCCTCACATTTTATCCGTCAGGTTCTTTTTCCTCCATGGGGATGGGCAGACACACACACATCCCTCTTGTACAGAACCGATACCTTTCAAATTTTTTCTAATCACACAAGCAATCATCTCAGGGATTTGGTGTATTTTAACATGGACTATAAAGTTTCCTTTTTGCTAACCAGAGACTTGAGGGTAGAAATGGGGAGGTATCAGAGGGAGAATGATTTGGGGAGAAACAGCAACATTATTATATTGCACTTGAATATATATACGCACCTATCATATCACACCTAGCAATCTAGGTAATCTTCAAGGCAACTCTAGGAGGTAGGGAAATGAGGCCTATGGAATTAAGGCAAGGGAAGTCTCATAGCTGAAGACTAAACTTGACTTGCTTTTATTCTGAGGCTAAAGAACATTCTCAAACATAATTCTTCTCAGAACTAGAAAGTCCCCATTGGATTTTACGCTGTTTCAACTGTACAGTGAGTAGACATCTCAGTTTGGTGCTAACCTTGCTTGTCGGAACTATTGAATGGTTTTCTGAAGGAATCCTTCTGAGCCAGTTCTAGGAAGGCTAGGCAATGCCTACTCCCATGGCTTCGTGGTTACCTTCCTGGAGGAGCGGCAATCTTTGGGCTCCTCCAGATGGCAGGCAGACCAGAGGTGGGAGCAGGGGCTGGGCTGGGGACAGAGAGTAGAAGGGGGCAGGGGGTATGAGGAGAGGTGGCGAGATTGGGTGGAAAGTAAGGAGCCAGGAAGATGGTTCCAAATCCTTTCCCATTTCTCTCAGTTGTCACCCCTAAATAGCACTTGCAGTGCAGGCTGGGGTGGTTGAAGATTCACCAAAAAAGAAGGGGAAAGGAGGCAAGGGAGCCAAGTAAGTGCTCCAGAATGTTTGGGGTTTGGTGTTACAGCCACAGAACTTTCCTTTTCACCCCATTTTTCCCAGACACAAGCCTTCCACCCACAAAACTAAATATTTTTTTCTCATGTTTGAGGTGTCTCCCATCTTTCAAAAAATCCTCTTTTAACCCCACACCTCACACCAGCCACTGCCTATTTTCCATTCCACTTCACAGAAAAATCTCTTGAAAGAGTTGTCTGCCCACGCTGTCTTTACTTTTCACCTCCTATTTACTCTTCACTCCCCTGTAATTCAGCCTCTGCCCTATCACTCCACTGAATCTGCTCTTGTCAAGTCATGTTAGGCCTCCTCATTGCCAAATCCAATGGCTTGGTTTAGTCTTCATCTTTCTAGACAGTTTCTAACCAACCCCTCCTTCTGGAAAAATTCCCCTGGTTTGGCTTCCTTGACACCACGCCCTCCTGGTTTCCCTTCTACCTTTCTGGCAGCTCCTTCTGAGTCTCTGTTGCCGTCTCCTCCTCTACCCAACTTCTAAATATTGGAGCTCCTTAGACTTTGCTCTTCTTTCTGGTCCTACTTCTGTTTTACATCTACCCTGCTCCCTGAGCGATCTGATCTACACTCATGGCTTTCAATACCACTAACTGCTGTTGACTTCCACATTTATATTTTTAATCCAGAGCCTCCCTCTAGCTTTTTCACTCAGTTGCTTCCTGGATATCTCACCCAAAATCTGTCCATAGCCCCACCACCTCTCACAAAATCATTTCCTCCTTCAGGCAGTCTTCTCCATCTTAAATATCACTACTCTCCATCCAGATGGTCAAGTCCAAAACCTGGAAGGCATTTTGATCTTTCCATTTTCCACACTCCATTCCACATCCAGTCAACCAGCAAGATCCTTGGATCTGCCTCCAAGATACACAGAAGACGTGCCTTTTATCCATCCCTACTACCACCTTCTTTAGCCAGGTCACCATCATCTCCCACCTATAATATAGCCTCACTAGTCTCTCTGTTTCTATTTTTCCCAACCCTAAAAACTTATTCTCTAGACATCGCCAGAGTGATCTTTTAAAAATACTAAATGGGGGAGGGGGGTGCCTGGGTGGCTAAATCGGTTGGGTGTCCAACTCTTGATTTCGGCTCAGGTCATGATCTCACAGTTCATGGGACTGAGTGCCACATGGGGGCCGCACTGACAATGTGGAACCTGCTTGGGATTCTCTTTCTCCCTCTCTCTCTGCCCCTCCCCGGCTTGCACGCATGCTCAAAATAAATAATAATAAATGTTTTTTAAAAAGAAAAAAAAAGTAATAAATAAAAATACTAAATAGATCATGTCCCTTGCCTGCTAAAACTCTTCAAAGGTTACCTTTACCAGACTCAACAAGGCCCTGCATGATCTGCCCCCACCTAGTCTTCACTCTCATCTCATTGTGTTCCTGCCTTGAGCCACATGGCCCTGATATTTCTTTTTTTTAATTTTTTAAATGTTTTTATTTATTTTTGAGACAGAGACAGAGCATGAGCAGGGGAGGGGCAGAGAGAGAGGGAGACATAGAATCGGAAGCAGACTCTAGGCTCTGAGCTGTCAGACAGAGTCCGATGTGGGGCTCGAACTCACGGACCACGAGATCATGACCTGAGCTGAAGTCGGATGCTTAACTGACTGAGTCACCCAGGCGCCCCAGCCCTGATATTTCTTAGTATACATATCACTTCTTCCCATCTCAGGGCCTGCCTAGACTGCTTCTCTCCCTTCCCCTATGCCATCTCCCACCATCCATGGCATGACCAGTTCCATCTCATCTTAAATACTATCTCTGCAGAGAGGCCTTCTCCGACCACACGGACTAAAACAGCACTCCCTTAATTCTCTATAGCACCAGAGAGCACCAAATATTTCCATTAATCATTTATCATATTCTATAATTACTATGTTTGTTTTCTTTCTTTTCTTATCCTCCCCCTCCTCTTTTTTTTTTTAAAGATTTTATTTTTAAGTAATCTCTACACCCAACATGGGGCTCGAACCCACCACCCCAAGATCAAGAGTCACACCCTCCACTGACTGAGCCGGCCAGGCGCCCCTCATTTTTGTGTTCTTAACTAAATTCCTTTTTTTTTTAAATTTTTTTTAATGTTTATTTATTTTTGAGACAGAGAGAAACAGAGCATGAGTGGGGGTGGGGCAGAGAGAGAGGGAGACACAGAATCCGAAGCAGGCTCCAGGATCTGAGCTGTCAGCACAGAGTCCAATGTGGGGCTCGAACCCACCAACCGTGAGATCATGACCTGAGCCAAAGTTGGATGCTTAACTGAGCCACCCAGGTGCCCCTCTTAACTAACTTCCTTAACTACATCTTATCTGCTTTACTCTGCTAGAGTTAGCTCTTTCAGGACAGATATTTGTACATGTATCTGTTTGACTATCACTGTATTCCCAGAATTCCTGACACAAATCAGGCAGTCAATATCTATCTAACGAGTGAATGAATAATTACCTTTAATATGGCCGTCATGAAGACTGAGCAGCCCATCAGCACAAAGATCATAAGGCCCGTCACTCTTTGTTCTCGGATGCCCAAGAACTTGGGTTGTTCTCCAGGAGCAGAGCACTCAGATTCTAGTTTGAGGCTGTTCACATGTGTGATGGACAGGACAGTTGCCGCCACAAACCAGGGCAAGCCCATGATGGAGCAGACACCCAGCATGATGGCCACCATCAGCAGGTCCAAGTGGTAGCCACAGCCTTTCTGTGGGGAAACAGAGTCTCTGTCACCACCAATGGGCTGGCTGTAGTGGGGCACAAAACAGTGAGCTAAGAGCCTCAGGCCCAAAGCAGGAGGGAGTGTATGGGTAAGGAAGAAGGGGTCCAGAGATCCCAGATGAGTCTTCCAGCCCCTCCTGGTTTGGAGGGAACAGAGAAGAAAAAGAGAAACCTTACCCTGTCGTATACATGCCATATCCATTTTTCATTCAAGTGCCCCCAGATTTCACCCTGAGTCTCATGCATTCAAAGATTCATCCTTTCTTGGCAGAGTAACAAGAGGCCAAGGCACACCTTGACCATTCTAGTGGTATACAATATAGGAGTTGGAGGTAAATGGCTCCACACAAACACCCCCAGATCCTTGCCAAATATGGATTTGCCTACTCTAAGTAAGGAAAGAACAGAGATGAAGGCATGAAGCCTCTCACCGATAAATGTGCTGGACTCAAACCTACCTCCTTGGAATCCTTGGACTCAAGGTTCAGTCTGGAAACTCCAGTAACGGACACCAATGGGAGAATACTTGACTCTCGGAAACAGTGGCCCAAGCCCTGACCTGAACCTCAGAAAGACAAGCCTGTATAGGGACCACAAGGAACTGTGCCCACCCACCTTCCGCACAGGTTTGAGAGGAAACTAACAGAGTCCAAGCTCCTTTCACACCATTTCATCATGCTCTACTCTGGTTTCATCTCCAAACCAATCTTTGTCACTAATTGAGGAATCAGAAACCTCTGGAAACATTTTATGAGCTCCTTCTATGACTGCTTTTATCCAGGTTCTATAGTTCCTTGTCTAAAGGGGCTTACCCTAAAAAAAAAAAAAAAAAAGTAACTGGCTACCATTCATCCTCGAGGTCAGAACTTTTTGTTACCTTGAGCTTGTGTTCCTTCCTGTTAATGATGACAGCTGTGATCTGCTGGTCCATGAATATTAAGATAGTACAGAGAAGAGCTGGGATAATTGCAGCTATCACAGTCCACCAGGGATTGGGGCCAATGGGACTAATAATCCACCCTCGATCATCTCTTGTTGGCTAAAGGGGAAAAAATAAAGTTTTGTTTTATACTTTAACTATAGTCATTAGGGCAAAAGAGATTAAACTGAATCACAATATCCACATTGTTTTTACTCCTAAATGAGAATCCTAACAACAACAACAACAAAAAGTCAAGAAAGTAACTCCTTAGTAGCAACTTCTTAGGAAATCTATGACCTTGTTCCAAATCCTCTTTGAGTCAATCCTGGATTATCAACTTCCCGTGAAACACTCATTAATATTTCACTTCCTGCCCCTACTCTCCAAACCCGCCACCACCTTTAACTTAACATTAGCCCAAGTAAAATAACAAGTCTATTGCCAAAAAAGAATTTAACACAATTATAATTAAAGCAAATATAAATAATTTAGAATATCCTCCTCGTTGCTCCCCTCCAGAAGCCATATAATGCATGTCTACAGCACAAATAAAGGCAAAGTACAGCCAGTTGCATGGAATCTCGTGGGCTTAGATTGCGTTGGCCCAGGGGCCTTCTCCCATCAGCAGTAAAACAGGAGCCCAGGTACTAGAGATTTGAGAGAGGAGCCCAAGACTACTGAACTTGGGGCTTATTTAATCTAGGACCCTCTCCAATGCTCCTATAAGACCACTACTGTTCATAAACCTTATTTGGGTGTTCATGACATACCTAAACTCTCTTAGGGTACTTTTGACATCCTCAAACTCCCCCAGGTACTCTGGGGAAGAAAAGTTCCCCTTGTTTGGCAAGTAGTAATGGAAGATGAAAGGCTAGGCATACAAACTGGCTCAGAATTGAACCAAATTCAATGAACAAAGCAAAGACTGTTGCATCCAAAGTACTTGGTTCCCCATTGGTCGTGACTCTAGGATTCAAAGACTCTTCAACAATGTCACCAGATCCCAAATCATGAATGGGCTAAGTTCTGAAAGTTTATAGGATCTATGTCTCCTTAGTAACAATGTTCTATGTGACAGTTAAGTTCTTAGGCCAACACAAAAATTTACTAAACTCTGACTGACATTAACACATTAGTAATAGTACTAGCCTTCAGACTGGGTTTTCATCACTGGGGGCCATGTGGTATAACAGGGAAGGAAAGAAGGAAGAAAATTTCTCCTCTGCTTCCTGAAAGCAAGGCCTGCCAACAAGCAGCATTGTCTTTGACATTCTCCCATTTTTCCTTCCCATCTCTCCCCTACCTCCCGGGGCCTTCTTCCCAGATGTCCCAGAAATTCAGCACTTTCTGACTATCTAAGCCTACCCATCAGGGAACCTTTCCAAGGACTGCTTAAGGTTCTCAAATTACTTATTTTTACACAAAATCCATTCCTTCTGGAGGGCTGACCTCAGCTAGGTATTAGAAAGAAAGCTGATTGCGCTCATTCACACAAAGGTGAGAATGACATATTCTCAGAAGAATTATATTTTTAAGAAGGGTGTTTTTCAATCCACAAATTTCTAGCTGATGGCATTTCAGTGCATTTAACGAAATAAAATAAAAAATCTTCAGGCAATATGGAAAGAGATATTTTTAACCGGGCCTATTTCAGGGAGGGAGGGAGGGAGAAAGGGAAGACAAAGGCACAGGGTACAGGGATGTTTACAAGTCAAGGACTGCCTTTCTTCCTGTCTTCTTTCTCTTCCCCAGCCTCTCCTGTTCTTCTCATCTTATGATTCTTCTCCAGTCACTGAGTATGCCTAGGCTTTCCCTCCCCTCTGGTCTGTGGGGCTCTATGGAACCCAGCTCAGCCTTCCCATCTTCTCTGTTACTCAGTGCCGCTGCACTGAACCAGATCTGGAGTCCCCACATACAGATCATTTGTTTTATTTCTTTTATGTATACATTTTCAGCAAAATATTGTAGAGAGTTATATAAAGAAACGATGACATAGGGTTGAAGAGCTGTCCCGGTTACTCTGGTAGGAGCATTAGACTGTAGGTGAAGCCCCCAGGCCGGCTCACCTCTTCACAAGGCAAGATCCTGAAGGAGAGGGGTCAACCCTAATTTAACTTCTTACCCCTTCCCAGTGCCCATACACAGCTGAAGCTCAAGGAAAGTGCTATTAATCAGACTTGTTCCAAGGACCCACATTTCCACTGTATGAGGTATGTATTTAAGTAAACATGCACATTCCACTATTGTAAATCTTAACTTTTCATTCATTATACCACCTTAGATGTTCTGTTCTTGGAGTTTTGTGGCTGGAACTCAGCCAAGCCTTAAGAGTTTGCTCTTCTGAAAGGTAAGGCATGAGGGACAAAGTTTAGATTTCAGGGACTGCAGACGCAGGATTAGGATATGGAAAGGCCTTTGAAATTCACTTGGGACCAGATTCTAGGAAACCACATGAGGGCACCAAGTACCCTGAAAGCTGTTTACCTTGAACACACTGGGAACTTGAAGTTTTGGTGATGGGATTCCAATCAAAAAATCAATAATCACCATTGTGAAGATAGTGAGGAAAACAGCAAAGTCACTCACCATGGAGCGTACCTGGCATGAGAAAGGATTGGAAAAGTGTTTTATTAGGCTCAATGCAGTAGAAGAGAATTTTGCATTGTAAAGGTTTAAAAGTCCTCAGAAGAATGCTTTAATGTTATAATTGAATTAATACAACCACATGTAAACAACAGGAATATGTTAATATGCCCAAGTTAATACTCCCAAAGGGTGGATATGGTGAGGGAGAATGAACCATTTGGCAAACTCTAATGTAACCACCCTGACTGGGAAGAGCTCTATTTGGAGCATTTGTGCCCAGGTCTGGGCAATAGTTCTGAGAACTTGGAATAAGATTTTCTGGGGCCAGTTAAGGTCCATTTGTACCAGCCAAGGGCCTTGGTGACAGCATCGACTCTTCTCCCTCATGCCCGACACCTCATCTACCTGCATCCAAGCCCTGTTGGCTCTACCTCCAGAACAAATCCCGGATCTGAGCACTTCTCACCACCTCCACTGTTCCTACCCAGACCAAGGTCACCATCAGCTCTTGTCTCTCTTAAGTACAGCAGACACTTGCTTCAGCCCCCCTTTAAAGCCATTGGACTGACTATACAAGTTGGATTATGTCAATCCACAAAAACCCTGAAATGGTTCCTCATTTCACTGAGATAAAAACCCAAAAGGCCTCGGCCTATGAGGCCCACAAATTGAAATCATTAGAAGCCCAGCTTCTAACGCTCTCCCACTCGTTCACTCTGCTCCAGCCATACAGACCACTCCGTTGTGTATTTTCTTTTCTTTTTTTAAAAAAATTTTTTTAAATGTTTATTTTTGACAGAGAGAGAGAGACAGAGACAGAGACAGAGACAGAGCATGAGCGGAGGAGGGGCAGAGAGAGAGGGAGACACAGAATGGGAAGCAGGCTCCAGGCTCTGAGCTGTCAGCACAGAGCCCGATGCGGGGCTCGGACTCACAAACTGCGAGATCATGACCTGAGCCGAAGTCGGACGCTCAACCGACTGAGCCACCCAGGCAACCCCCCCAACTCTATTGTTTCTTAAACATCCCACCTTAGGGTCTTTGTACTTGCTTATCCCTCTTGTCTAGAATGCTTTTTCTCCAAGTAACTTCTTGGGTAGCTCCCTTACCTCCCTATGTTCATACAAAGATCACCTTCCCTATGAGATCTTCTCTGATGATCCTACTTGCAATTGGTCACCATTCTCTACTCCAGCACCGCCTATGCTCCTTTTCTGCTTAATTTTCTCCATAGCAAAACAGATGAACATAAGGGAAGGAAGCAAAACTAATATAAAAACAGGGAGGGGGACAAAACATAAAAGACTCTTAAATTTGGAGAACAGATGGTTACTGGAGGGGTTGTGGGAGGGGGGATGGGCTATATGGGCAAGGGGCATTAAGGAATCTACTCCTGAAATCATTGTTGCACTCTATGCTAACTAACTTGGATGTAAATTTAAAAATAAATTTGAAAAAAATTTCTCCATAGCACTCATCACCATTTTGTGCCTAGGAGGACGTTATAGTTTAGTTCAGCTTTAATAAAATACAATGCCTCTAAAACGCCCAGTGTCTGCCTTAATCTGAACTTCCAACAGAGACAGAGCAAAATATATCTTAGCCAAAATATATCTTAACCTGACTTTGCTTTCCTTTGAAACCTGAGGTTTGCAGCTTCCTGGCCCTGGTTTTGTCAGTTCTCTTCTGAATGTTACACAATTCTCTGAACCTGTACCTGCCCCCACCATCATGAGCCATCTTGGGTCCATCTGACCATCCTGGAGCCCAGTGGCCCTTCTCTCCTCTGAACTCCTATGACCCCTTGCATCCCAGGTTGGCGCCCAACCCTTTACACTGTATCATATGGACCTGTACATTTCGTATGTTTCTCCTTCCTATATGATGGCAGAGACCGTGTTTTAAACTTCTATATCTCTGATAGCACTTAACCCAGGCCTCAGCAAGTAGCTAGTAGAGAACTGCCCTTATTAACTATTTGTCCACATCAGAAAAAATGACCCAGAACTAATTCAATATGTGTTTCCCTTAACTACCATGTAGCATCCCGGAAGTCTAAGAATGTGTTTTTCCTACATGAGTGTACCATAGACAGCTAATCAACTGAGCTCCCCACCCATTCGGACTTCCTGCCCTGCAAATGTACCTGACCGAACCCTCACTTCCAGAAAACCCACCATTTCTCATGCTTTGAACTCCTTTTCAAAGCAAAAGTGGCCCCTTTTCGCCGTTCTACACCCAGCCTCTGATTCCGCTCTACTAAAACTGGTCATGATCAAACAGCACCATTTGTATCAGATTACTGAGGCTTCAAAGAGTCAAGCAAACCAAGTCAGGAGTATTCTGGCCGCTGCAGTCAATGTGTCTGGTGATTTCACAAACTGCCACAAGAGACATCCCTGGGAAGAGACTTTGGGGTCCCCTATGTATCCAAAGCGATCATCCCGCTTTACTATATTTAGCAGCCAGCTCCAGTTATTGCATACTCCATCTCCCAGCATCCTGGAAAGGACACTTCACAGCACTCCGGAAATTGAGGGTTAAGAGCTTTTGCAGAACCACCTTAAACTCCCCTGACACTTTTTTCTTTTTTTAAAGCAATCTCTACCCACCAATGTGGGGCTTGAACTTACGAGCCCAAGATCAAGAGTTGTGTGCTCTACTGAATGAGCCAGCAAGGCACCCATCGCCCGGCACTTTTAATCAAAAAAATCCTGAGTATTAACCCCTCAGCCCATACCACACGTTTACGAAAGGCTGCCAGACACTAGAAGAGAATGCCACAGTGGGGCTTGCCGGGACATCTGGAACTTGCCACCTGCCACTCTACTCAGCAAGAGGCATGGAAGCTGAGAATAGACTCTGTTATATTAGAATTCTAACGTGGAAGAAATGTATGAGGGTGCTACCTACTCTGGTTGGGAAATAGCGACTTGTCTTAAATGTCTTTAAGGTGCTCGAGAGGATGAAGGTGGTGAAGAAGAGAATGCAGGACCAAAAGAGCACATCAGGAGTATAGGGTCCATGATGGCCGCACGCAGATCCCGTGAACTCTCCGTGCATCTCCTGGCACTCCTGCGGGAACAAGCATTCTGGGTGATGAAAGGCAGGCACGAGGGAATAAATAGCTCTGGCCTTCTGAGCCCACCCCTCCCTGTCGTCCCACGGTTGCTGGGGAGCACAGGCTGCCGGCAGTGTCCATTGACCCGTGTGCTTGTGGCACTCTCGCTTGCACAGGCCCCTTCTGAGTACGGTGATACTTAGAGTCCTTAGACGCTTGGAAAATGAAACCAGGATGATCCCAAGCAAGCATGAAGCTCTGGGAGGGCTCTGGCAATTCGTACTGTTTATCTTACAGAGGACTTCCAAATCGGAATGTTCTGCCAGCCTCAGAAACCTGGGTGTGCCCCCGCCCTGCCTGGTTTCATCCCCACATATCCCTAGTGCAGGGACCCTGGGTAGGGTGTACGTGGGAGAGAAGAGAAAGGCAATCTTCTTTTCCCTTTATGTACAAGAGAACTTTTGCTGGGGAAAAGGGTCAGCAAGAATAGTTTAAATAAATAAATAAATAAACAAACAAACAAACAAACAACCTTTATTTTTGAAAACGCTAGACCACGCTGAAGGGCTACGACACTTAAACTTGGCAGTCACAATGGTACAATACAACTCCCAGACTTACGCTAACAGTCAGGTTGGCCCAGTGGACTTCTGTTGTCACAATATTGTGGTCCTTCCAGTACTGCAGGGTATGGTTGTTTGGATTTTCTGGGAGAGTACACCTGCAGCTGAGGGAACAAGAAAAAAGGATTCCTGAGGAAAGCAGCCAAGTATTTGATTAAATAGTTTTAGCCATGACTGGACTAAAGGCCCTGTCAGAGCCTGCCTCGTTTCTCCTTTGCCCATCTCAGGTCCCTGAGATTGGTCCTGTTGCTTGAGGCCCATGGGTAAACCCAACCACATCCTTATTTTTCAGTCAGCCATTATAAACACAGACACAAATCAGCACATGGGCCTTGAATTAAATTGTGCCGACCACCATGCTTGGCACAGAATGGTTCTTGATGGTCTCCTTGCTTAGTTTCTTTCGCTTAGGCCCTTCCCGTGAAATTCAATCTATAAAGCAAGGAGGACCTGCTACCCCATTTGGCTCTCAACAGTCTTCTCCGAGCCTGGATATCTCCTGCTCTCTATACCCTGCCACATTCTCAATATGCTCTCAATATCAGAGGCTCCTGGAATTGTGATGCAAGCTTGTCCCGACACTGCATTATTCCTGGTAATATCCCACCACCATGGCCTCCTCTTGTACCTAACCAGACCAGATCAGACTTGTCCCTCTGGCCAACATGCGGCCTCCCAGTCCCACAATGAGCATAGCCATTCCCACTAACTTTGCATCCTCTGTGGATTTAATGAGCATACCTTCTAAGGATATAGTACAACAGAATTAAAATACAAAAAGATCTCAGTAGATTGTAATAGGAGGAAATCAACAAAATAAAACGTAATAGGGAAAGCCATAAAGTCCTACATTTAGGTCTACAAAATCAATCCCAAACTTGGAAGCAACGAAGATGTCCTTCAGTA
The DNA here is from genome assembly GCF_018350195.1 of Panthera tigris. Classification (NCBI taxonomy): domain Eukaryota; kingdom Metazoa; phylum Chordata; class Mammalia; order Carnivora; family Felidae; genus Panthera; species Panthera tigris. Next base: position 77,275,663 of record NC_056666.1, on the reverse strand, counting down.
GGTGAATGGATGCGCTATATCTATAACTACACAATGGACTATTATTCAGCACTAAAAAGAACGAACTATCAAGCCATTAAAAGGCATTAAAGACCTTTAAGGCAATAACACTAAGTACACAAAGCCAATCAGAAAAGCCTACATACTGCAGGATTACAACTATATGACATTGCCGAAAAGGCAAAATGATGACGACAGTAAAAAGATCAATGCTTGCCAGGGTTTGGAGTGGTACCGAGGGATGGGTAGGCAGAGCACCAAATATTTTTTTTTGAGAGAGAGAGAGAGAGAGCATGAGCAGGGGAGGTGCAGAGAGAGAGGGAGAGAGAAAGAATCCTAAGCAGGCTCCACACTCTCAGTGTGGAGCCCAGTGCGGGGCTCCATTTCATGAAGTGTGAGATCATGACCTGAGCTGAAACCAAGAGTAGGAGGCTTAACCGAATGAGCCCCCCCAGGTGCCCTCAGAGCACAGATCTTTAAGGCAGTGAACTATTCTGTATGATACTATAATAGTGGATATATTATTTATAGATCAATCAAAACTCATAGAATGTACAACACCAAGAGTGAACCCTAATGTAAACTATAGGCTTTGGGTGATAATGATGTCTCCATGTAAATTCATTGTTTGCAACAAACTTAGCACTCTGGTGTACGGGATGTTGATACTGGGGGAGACTGCACATGTGTGGGAGCAGGGGGTGGATGGAAACTCTGTATCCTCTGCTCAACTTTGCTGTGAACCTAAAACTGCTCTTAAAAAATCAGTTCCACATACTTGGAACGTATTATGCTGAGTGAAATAAGTCAGTCAGAGGACAGGTATCATATATCTTCACTCATATGTGGATCTTGAGAAACCTAACAGAAGACCATGGGGGAAGGGAAGAGGAAAAAAAAAATAGTTACAAACAGAGAGGGAGGGAGGCAAACCACAAGAGACTCTTAAATACAGAGAACCAAGGGTGGATGGGGGGTGGGGGAGATGGGAAGATGGGTGATGGGCATTGAGGAGGGCACTTGTTGGGATGAGCACCGGGTGTTGTATGGAAGCCAATTTGACAATAAAATATATTTTTAAAAAAATCAGTTCCACATACTAACATAAAATGATTTAAAGAGCTGGAGAGTTCTAGCTTCACAGCTCCAACGGTAGAATGCAACTAAGAAAAATCCCACCTTGAGCTGTATTAACACAGAATTACAGTGTCCAGATCCAAAGTCTACTCAGTCCAAGGCTGGTCACTTTTGTCAATCTTCCCCCACTAGGTCTCTGAGGGCAGATCCTTTGTCTGCCATGTTCACTGCTGTCTCCAGGGCCTAAAACCATGCCCGGCATATAGTAAGTGTTCAACAAATGTTTGTTAAACAAATAAATGAATGATTGAGAAAAAGGTCGAAGAATGAACCTTACTCCAACGCCAATCAGCAATCCACTAGGCTTCAAAGATTATATTCCTCTAATGGTTGTTATTTTGTAATAAAATAGTTTCAAAATTCTAACAAAAGTTTTTTATGAATTCTGACCTTAAAAAGGGGAATAAATGAATATGCAGAACCTACGAAAATGTATCCATGACTAGTTGGCAGACCCCTCCATACAGTGTGCTCTCTGCTCAGACAGTTTCGGGTTGAAATTGTTCGCTTTACAACCAGGCCCTCCACGTCAGAAATGTACAGCCAGAAGGCAGGGAATTTGATGTACGGAGCTAAAGGTTGAGGATCTTTAGTCATAATTTGGAGAATACTATTCCAGAGAAGAAGTGTTTCTAGGACCAGACTCTCCTGGATGGTTGACGACATGGCGAAATACCATGTTTCTTCTCCCCCTGATCCAAACTGTATCAGGCATGGGAAGAAAAGAGTCTCTTGCGTTGAAATCTATGTAAGTAAAAGGTGAAAGATTTATACGATCTGAAGAGAAACCAAAGTATGTGGATCCTGAGAAACTTAACAGAAACCCATGGGGGAGGGGAAGAAAAAAAAAAAAAGGAGGTTAGAGTGGGAGAGAGCCAAAGTATAAGAGACTATTAAAAACTGAGAACAAACTGAGGGTTGATGGGGGGTGGGAGGGAGGGGAGGGTGGGTGATGGGTATTGAGGAGGGCACCTTTTGGGATGAGCACTGGGTGTTGTATGGAAACCGATTTGACAATAAACTTCATATATTGAAAAAAAAAGAAATCTATGTAAGTAAATAGATTATTAGATCCTTAGGAAACAGAGTAAGAGACCTGTGGATCTGCAAAGAATTGTTAGTATATCTCTACCTAACGATTCCTAAGAGGAGCCTGTACATACATTCAGACGATCTTGATAACATGCTTCAGGGACTCACAAATCCTTGTAAAAAGAAGGTCCTCCCAATAACTCACTTGAATTCTCCCTGCTACCTTTGCAGCCTACTTTCGTCTCGTGCCTGGAACCAAAAGCCCGTGCTCTGGAAAGCATTCCTCATGTCCCCTCTGAGTTTTGTTCTTAGTCCATCCTGACTAAGTGATGACAGAGGTCATCACTTCTGGCTGTTCTCTGGCAGGCCCCCTGGGGTCTCCACATCCCTATCTAAGCCTTATTTCCCAGAGGGCCAAGACACTTCCTTAAGAAAAGGCGCAAGTACTGCCAGGTACACTGCATCAGCCAGTAAACCCAGGCCCACTGCTCAATTTTAAAAAAAAAAAAAAGGGGGGGGGCTGGGTGGCTCAGTCGGTTAAGCGTCTGACTTCAGCTCAGGTCACGATCTCACGGTCCAGTGAGTTCCAGCCCCGCGTCAGGCCCTGGGCTGATGGCTCAGAGCCTGGAGCCTGCTTCCCATTCTGTGTCTCCCTCTCTCTCTCTCCCTCCCCCGTTCATGCTCTGTCTCTCTCTGTCTCAAAAATAAATAAACATTAAAAAAAAAAAAAAAGACAAGCATAAAGCATACTTACTAATACAGGCTAAGGTGGTCCAGCTGGCTGTGCATGTGGATGGGGTAGGTCTCTGCCAGGTGAATGAGCTTTTCTATTGCTTCATAGATGAAAATAATGCAAATCAGGGAGGCAAATGCCTCTTCAGTGAAGCGGGTAATGTAACAGACAAGGGAACTGGCATCAGTTGCCACAAGGACAATACACAGGAAGGCAGTCCACAGTCCGATACAGGCTCGCAGGGAGAGGTACGAAAGAGCGTAATCTCTGAAACAAAACCAAAGTTCATCAAAAAGCATGGATGGGTGAATTACAAGACAAAGGGTCAGAAATGTGGTTAATTCATCTCATCTCATCCATTCCAGTACCGCAACCCAGTTTACCCCTAATTCTGACTGTACTTTACTCCTAAATGCTGCCCAGGGACAGCTGTGACCAAAGATTTGCTCCACGGGTAGTATTTGCCCCACAGGTAGTATCTGCGACAGCAAGGACACGGAAAGTGGAGAAGGAAGGAATCGGCCACACGCATTTCTGCCATTACTGCCCAACTTGATTCAGATCTTATTCTTACAGTTAGGAAAAAGGGGCTGGCCCATGTTCCACATGCTCCTACGTCCAATCCAAAATGAAGAAAAAATTTGATAGGGAAAGGAGGCACTGCTAAGCCCCTACCATCAGCCCCTACCCCACAATATGAAGGGGGCGTCTTAGGCCAAATTAAAAATTGACTTGAAAGGGGCGCCTGGGTGGCTCAGTCGGTTGAGCGTCCAACTTCGGCTTGGGTCATGATCCCACGGTTCATGAGTTTGAACCCCACATGGGCTCTGTGCTGATGGTGGGGAGCATGCTTGGGATTCTCTCTCCCTCCCTCCCTCTCTCTGTCCCCTCTGTGTGAGCGCTCTCTCTCTCTCTCTCAAAATAAATAAATAAACTTTTAAAAACCTGATTTGAAATGAAAATGAAGGAATTTGACTTAGCTAGAGAAAGAAAACTCCAGTACTACACTGTGTGTTAACTAACTTGAATTTAAATAAATAAATTTTAAAAAAAGATAAAAAGTCAAGACTTTAATCATGGCTGAGGGACATTAATAAAGCTCTTTAAGATTAGGAGATCTACTATTTTAGATACAGTACTACCTGGGGGCAGGACAACAGACCAAATGATGTTCTTTCATTAGGTTTTTACAATCCAGAGTAATATTTGCCTGATTATGTTCGCCCAGGATCCTGGCATTCAACCCTAACGGCACAATAACACATCCAGTTAGAGTTTTCAGAAAACCAAATGTCTTACTTGCAGAATTTGAACAAAATCTTTTCAAATACAAGCACTGGCCCAGTACTTCCCAGGATGGTGAGAGCCTGTCCCGCAAACAAGGAATAGGCAATCCCAGTCATGGAGGCTCCAAACAAGGATTCAATTGCACTCTGAGGGGGGAAAAAAAATCATCAGAGTCCATAGCCCATCTGTAACCAGTAGCGTGGGCTTATGCACATTCCTGACTTAGCTCTTGTGTGTGCCCTGACAAGCCTTTTGCTTGTATTTCATTTTAGCAAGAGTGAAGTATACACACGGTCTAATACTCCTGTAAAGGATACCGTCTTGATAATCCAGGTGCCCAAATCCAACCACATAGGATTCCTTAACTAAGTCCTGTTCTTCAGTGACTCAATTCAGTACTTAAATATACACAGAAAGCACAGTGATACCATTTGTATGATGAGCCGTCATTCAGAATCACATTAAATTTCAAATGACATTGATCTATCATTTTCCACCCTTTTGAGCACCAGGCAATTCAACCGGGCAGTCAACTAGTGACATTGATGTGCAAGCAGACGAGAGTCGGTTCTAAAGGGAAAACTAGGTTGTTGCTTGGTATGAAATCAGAAGACCGCAGTATTCAGTAGAAAGAATCCAATCTCCTCAGCCCTAGCCCAGGGGATTTTCCTCTCAGCAGACTTCCCTGCCAGCACAATGTTTTAACTCCTGTTGGGGCCAAGAGAAGTGGTAAAAAGTCCTTACTATGCGTCCCTCAGTGGCTTCTCCGAGCAATCCCCCAAAGGTGATGACAGGTGACATGCAGGCACAGTACAGGAACAGAAAGGAGGCCAAACACTGTAAACTGAGTGCATCCCGGTAGTCGCTCCAGTACCAGGGGGCCTTCCGCTTGATGTCCAACACCAAGCCCCCAAACAGCCTGTGGAAACATGGCAAACAGGCCTCTAACGCGGTCCCTCTTCCACGGAAGTATTTGAACAGCGCACATTTGAAAGCCACTTCAAATGTGCTCTGTAGACATGCTTTGGCTTCGATGTGAGCCCCAGTACAAGAAATCTCTCCGGGGTCAGCACACATTCCATTTGCAAACAAGGGCATGAATTTGAATGATTATCCCGAGCATAAAGAGAATTGCTTTGGGAGTGCATATTGCCCATTCAATAAAGAGTTCCAAAAAAAATTAACGTGAAATTAAGTAATCGCTTCAAACCGCAAATTCTGAGCTGTTCGGAGGAAATGTGCAAAATCCATTCAAGGTATTAAAATCGTTAGTTTTATTATATATGTATTCTAGCCAAAGAGCCCCATCACATGCACTTCCCTACGCTGAACAGCTACCCACCTTACTGTTGAGAAATTAGCATAAGAATTCGTTCATGTGGTCGACAAGTAGTAGCAGATATTGTGCCAGGGACCGGAGATGCAGCAGGGAACAAAACAACGCAGCCCTTCTCTAGCACAGGCGATAGGCAGTGCTGTGAGGGTGCCACGGCAGCATAGAACAGGAGGGAGATTTCAACGGGGACTCAGAGAACCGATCAGGAGCTAGCCAGATGGGGCAGAGGGGCTAGCGTGGGTGACACCTGGAGGTGAGAGTGCATGGCAGGGTCCAAGTGCTAACGCAGATACAGCTCGATAAGACAGTGTGAGGGGCAAATACCAGCAGACAGGAACGGTGAAGCTGGAGAAGCCAAGTCACAGAGCGCTTTGCAAACTGTTTTAAGGAATTAGAACTTTATCCTGATGGCATGTCAAGTCACCGAAGGATTGTAAACAGGAGAACAACATAATTAAACGTGCATTCTGGAAGGATCACTCTGGAGGGGGTGTAATGAATGGAACGCGGGGCAAGACTGGAGGCAGGGGATTGGGAGGAGGAGAAGTGGAAGGACTCAAGGGCTGAATCAGGAAGTAGAGTCCACAGGACGTGGTGGCAGGACTTCTGGACCCCTCTCCAGTTCCCAAGGATGAGACAGATCAAGAGCAAGATATCCCACACCAAGAAAGAGCGTTCTCAAACTGGGTCACTTTTTCTAGAGTGAGGTCTTTGCACCAGAGTGAAAGTTGATAGGGGAGTCACAAAAAATGCCACTCAGCATTACAGGACAGATCACCTGGTCTCTTCTACAAACCAATGGCATAGAGAAAAAGGAAGGAGAGCTAGTACAGAATGGGATCATAATAACCAAATGCAATCCCTGACTGGATGCTATGTGAAGAAAAAAAAACCTCTAAAAAGATGTGGCTAAGACAATCACAAAAAGTTAAATGTGAACTGAGCATTAGACAATTTAAAGAATTATTGTTAATTTTGTTAGATTTCATAATGGCATGACCGTTGTTTTTTAAAATGTCCTTATCAAACAGAGATACATACTGAAGTAGTTACAGGTAAAATGACATGATACCAGTGATTTGGTTTAAAATAATCTAGAAAACATAAAAATAAAACAATTACGTGGGGAGAAATAGACAAAACATGACTGGCAAAATGTTAATCACAGTTGATGGGCACATGGGGGTTCATTATACTGTTCTCTCTTCTTATGTGTTTGAAACTTTCTATAATAAGCCAAAAACAAAAAATGAGCTACTCTTTCATGAAAGGAGGCTTGGCCAGCTCTTTCCATCTCTCTGCCTGGGAGCCTGGAGGAGAACCATGCGACCTGGGGCCTGTACGCTAGGGGGAAAGGCCCAGGCAGCTCTCTCTTTCCATTTGAATGCTTTCTCTCCCTAGCCAGGTGCAATGAGTGTGTTCGTGGACACAGGGCGGACACTGTTCTATTCTACCTATTTGTTCTTTTCCTCTGGTTTGGGTGGGTATAGTTGGGATTCATCGTTGTCAGTTTATAGCGGTAACATCACAATCTGGTTCTTGGCTTAGAGAAGAGAGGCAAAGCTCGTTTTGTTTTTAGTCTATCTGGCAAACCTAGCTTAGGTAAGGAGCTATCTATAGGGTCTAACCTAGAGTGTGAGAGTTCCACCTCAGAGTTTGGAACCAAGGCTCCAGTTTGTAATAAAGTGTCACTACGCCTTGCTTTCTCCTCTGTGCAAATAGGACCTGATAGGCAGTTTTGATTGGTCTGGGGCAAGACACAAGTGTTTCTGGGTCTTTACCAAGACAGAACTAGTACCATGTGAATATCACCTCTTAATCACCGATGACCTTCCTCTGAAGGGTATTATTCTGGGAGAAGACTCTCCTTCTGTAATAATGAGCCTCACCCCACTTGGCAACCTGAGATGCTGCCACGATTGCTCAGCCCCTGGATGCAGGAGGCCCCTCCAGGGAGAAACGTCTGTGAGTCACAGACAAAAGATGTATGCGAAATGGATTTATAAGAAGCCATAGAAAGGGGGGGCATCTGCATGCCTAACAGTGATTAAAAGGGGAAAGAAAAGATCTGAGGCTCTTATGGATAATGTAACTATAAATTAATAAAATGATTTCTGACTACTATTTATGGAGTCAGCCTTATCCCTCACTCATGCATAGAATCAGACCATAATTGCACAGCTACCACAAGATCAGGCATGGATGCTTCTCTCCACATTTGAGACTTCCTTTCCCTTTCAACACTACCTTTGATGTTCAAGTTTTTTGGGGGGTAGGAGGCACACAGGGATACGAATTTCAGCTTGATGCAAGAAAGGACTTACCCGTGTAGAGGGTCACTAGGCTCTGGAGCACTGACTTAGGGAGACCTTCTCTGGAGGGCTTTAAGGACAGGCCAGCCATCCATTTGTCTGGTGTGCTTTAGAAGAAACCTGTTTGAAGTGTGTGTGTTGGGGGGGCGGGGAATCATCGAGATAGCAGCTCCTGGTTCTTTTTTTCATTAACCCTTCCCAAAAGCGGCATCCCCAACGAGGTACATAAATATGCCTTGGAAAAGCCCTTTCTTGGAAAACCCTTCTCTTCCCTGCGGTGACACTTGTGACCTAGGAACACTCTAGTCAGACTTTTGTCTTTGTTATGTACGGGAATGCATCAGCATCACGGAGGTCCAACACACTGTGCTCCAGCCCGGCCTCAGGTTAATACAGGACTGTTTTCAACTTGCCTCCTTTCCTGCCTTAAGAGTCTACACGCCCCCATCTTCATATACCTCCCCGTCCAACAAATAGAACATCCCCTAAGTCTCCAGGTTTTGCCCCAGGCCTTGCAACATTGTACACACAAGGCAGGTTTTCCACCTCAGAGAAACACAACTAATGGTATGAAGAACTATTTTTTGTCTGTGTAGTCCAGGCAGGTCCAGAAAGTTCTAGGATGTTCATCTATGGGGGAGGGTTTGCTTTGACTCCCTACAAACTTTGAGATTTGGAAAGAGAAAAGGGTTGGCACAGAAGCATAATCTCTGATGCAGGCATGAAGTCACCTGACCTACAAGGCTATAATAGGAGAAAGACCATGTGTCTTGAGGTCTTTTACTAAGGGCTCTGAGGAAAATTTTGGGAACTCAGGAAGAGGAGGTATCTCCCATACCAAGCAGCCCTAGGCCCTGAACCTAGATAACCCTTCCTTTCAGCTTTATCAACTCCATTAACTTCCTGACAAGACATGAAGGGAGAACTTCCTCAAACCCTAGATGAGTTTGTGAGTAAAGGTACTTTGACACTGTGAGTAAGCATGTGATGATCCTGGCCACATGAGATCTTCTTTTGGGATGTCAGGCACCATTTCTGAGAACCGACAATTCTTGAGATCTAATCTAATGGTCTCCCAAACTCCCACGTGGACTGGATTATAAATGACCCCCTGGAAAGGCCTGGGACTTTAGTTTATTCTCCTCTAACACCAAAAGAAACCTGAAATCTCAAATCATTTGGAGGAAACCCTGTTGCCCTCATTTCCACTACCTTCAAACTCTAAGTCCTAGGGTGTGAACACCATTTATTTTCAAAAGATACATCACCACCCTGAAATACCATCAAACACCCAAGACCCTTTCCCTAAAAAACACCACCTCCTCTAGGACCGTCTCAATCCTGGAACCTATTCTAGGGACAGATGCTTCCCTTGAACTGCTTCTCAATACCAGGCCTCCCCACCCAATTCAGACCTCTCCCAACTTTAAAGAAAATGTTAAATTTACTCTTGGAGGTTGCTCCCTCATTTCAGTGATCCCTTCCATCAAAGAGCTATTCTTTTCCTCCATGATCACTCCCCAGAACCCAATTATCTTTCCCCACCCTCAAATACATTCCTCCAGCCAGGAAACACACCCCCATTCTGGACACTGCTAGCTAAGTGCCATCTCTCCTGCTTCTAAGCCCCCTTTCCTAGCTTCTCCCTGAATTTCTAAGAGTAGAAAAATAGATGACTGTCTACAATTCTAGAAAACCCTGAGTTTCCACTGGGTACTGAGGATAGAAAAATAAGGAAAGCAACTTCAAGCAAAGAAGAAAAAAACTAAGGTGAAAGCTAGGAAGTAGAGGACGTTACAAAGCTTCACTCCATGATCTGAGTCCTGTCCTGAGACTCTCCACCCAGCAGATCCTCAGAAACAAGTACAACTTATGGAACCAGAACTATGGTCTCAACCATCTCCCACCACCTGGGGAAACCCTAGATGTCACTCCAACCCAAAACACCATCCTCTTTCACCACCTTCTTACCTGGCAAATCAAAGTTAGTCTGGGAACCTGCTTCCCTAAACTTCCATAGAGAACCTCCTCCGTGGACATCTGTCTTTAGAGTCTGGGCCTAGAAGAGTAGATGGACTATACTGAGACACACCCACACCCCTAAAATACTACTTATTTTCCTACCCTAAGGGAGTTTCTTTACTTAAAATAATCACTCAAGGGGCACCTGGGTGGCTCAGTCGGTTAAGCATCCGACTTTGGCTCAGGTTATGATCTCATGGCTCGTGAGTTCAAGCCCCACATCGGGCTCTGTGCTGACAGCTCGGAGCCTGGAACCTGCTTCGGATTCTGTGTTTCCCTCTCTCTCTACCTTTCCCCACTCATGCTCTCTTTCTCTCTCTTTCTCTCTCTCTCTCTCTGCCTCTCTCTCTCAAAAATAAACATTAAAAATAAATAAATAAATAAATAAATAACCACTAAATATTTATCTATATTTAGTCCACTCATGCTACAGAACAGGGATCACTCTAAAAGTATTCATTCATTTGTTCATCAGATACTCAGTGCCCACTCTGTGCAGGGCACCATGCTGGGTGCTAGGATTATAATGGGCACCCTGCCCTTACGGAGCAAACATTCTAGCAGGAAGGAATGAAGCAATAATGAAGCAATAATGAACAATGAAGCAATAATCATAAAGTATGGGAAGCAATAATAGCAATAATGCTATTAAAGCAATAATAATAACAAATGAAGCAATAATAATAAAGTATGGGAAGGGCTGTAAACCAAGGGGTAGGAGGAAGGTGGCAGACAGGTGAGGGACAAAGCTCAAAGTTGTGACACCACACAGTAGGAATACCTAACCTCATCTAGAGAGAGTGTTAGAAGGCTTCTCAAAGGAAGTGACCCCTAAGCTGAGACAAAAAGGTAAGTAGCAGTTAGCCAGGAGATGAGGGAGGGGACGAGTGTTCAAATCAGAAGGAACAACATGTAGAAAGGACTGGAGGTGAGACAGACTGTGGTCAGTGGTTTGAGAAACTTGAATGAATAAATACAAGATCTGATAAATTCACAATACTTATTACAGTCAGTGGTTCCATTTGAAAAGTCATTCCCAGCCAAAATACTAGAGAGAAGAAGGCTGAAAGTGAAGACTATGACTCATTCCTTTACACAACTTCAGCCCAGTAAGCAGCATGAGCTGTGAAACGTCTCAGAACTTACCGCCCGGTGCGCTGAAGTTCTGGCCCGCTGTGGCCCCCATGTGGTTCCGGTTCTATGTGGCAAACATTTCCATTTGGAACTCCAGGCATTTTCCGCTTCTCCTTTCAACAGAGGAACACAAAATTAGTAAAGTCAGCCATCTATCCTGTCCTTCCTGTTAACAGCGGGGAGTGATAATGAGATCATCCAAAAACAGCCCCCAAATACCCATGTGTTTGTAGTTTTCAAAGGCATTTACTGATTTGGGGCAGTTTATTGACTTTCCTGAAAAACAATAACAACATATAATTTCTCGCCCTCTCTACTAGTGCCTAACTCCTAACCCTGCATTGCTCAGAGACAGAAATATGGAGGCCTGGACATCAGGTGGGACCTAAGTTCCAGTTTCAAATCTGCCTCTGTATAATCTCACTTCACCTTAAAACTCTGAAGATAGTTTCATTGAAGATAGTTTTATTTATTTGTAATATTAAGGATAAAAATACCTGCGTGGGGATGTTGCCGGGAGGGCTGAGTTCGCATCTGTAAAGCACCAGGCCTGGTGTCTCGTGTACAAGGGCTCCTTGGCCACCTTTGATCTGTCCCAAAGTATGCGGGATTCCACCTGTTCTCTCTACACAACTTGCTCTTTTCATCGCATGGCTTCATTCACAATATACTCCCAAGAAATGTGCTTTCCTCTCCTATCCCATCCCACATCAAACCTCCAAAAGCTGGCTTTAAAATTATCCTAGAGTAATCCTGACTGATCGCATCACACCTGAGCCAATCTATGTTACTGTATACTCATTTTTTATAACTGCTCTGTTCATTCTACGTGCCCAAAACAGGGCTATAGCTTGAGTTATTTAGTATTTACCCACATGGTCTTTGCTTTGTCCATGGTGGGTACTCAGTAAGTGACACTTAAGCCACCATTGGCTAATGTGCATACATTACCTGGGAAGGGACATTTTTGGGTGGCTCGATTCTAATGGAGGGGTCCCACTCCCCTGGAGGGAGCACTGTAACCTGGTCTAGGAACTCATCAATCCCCGCCAGGAGATCGTCTCGCTCTTTTGCCTTATACGCCACATCATGAAAAATCTACAGAGAAGAAAAAACCCTTAGGAAAGTTGAAAATAACTTTACTTAAAACAATCCCCAATGAAGGGCACCTGGGTGGCTCAGTCGGTTGTGCAGTTGAGCGTCCAACTCTTGATTTTGGCTCAGGTCATGATCTCACAGTTCATGAGTTCGAGCCCTTGCATCAGCCTCCACGCTAACAGCACAGAGCCTGCATGGGATTCCCTCTTTCCCTCTCCTCTCCCCCTCCCCAACTCATGCTCTTGCTCTCAAAATAAATAAATAAACTTAAAAACAACAACAACAATCACCAATGAATGTGGTGAAGGACAGATACAACCTCATGATTTTTATCTCTGTCATGGGGAATGACATGACAATGTGGAAAACTTCAGCATTTAAAAAAGTGCAAGGATAAAAGCATAAAAAAATGAAACTAAAGATGAGATGGGTCAAAAAAGAACTAGATATCTGTATGCTAGTACAAGAAAAGATGAGACTCTAAAGTTGTATAATTGTTATCCCCCCAAAGAGTGGGACAAAAGGCAAGACACATGGGAAAATTTTCCTATCATAATGGTTGGAAAAAGTGGATGAAATTCCTAATGAAGGTCCCCCATGAAATAAGCTTCCCAATCAAAGACAGATGACAAAACACAACCCCCATCTCCCTCTGCCTGCTAACACATATGCCTTAAAAACCCTACCCTGCAGCTTACAAGAGCAGTACAGTCCTCACTAAGGCATGTAGTGGGGATTCAGCACCATGGCAGCCACAATGTCTGGTTGTTTGGGACATTCACATCTCAGTACCCTAGCTCATACCCCTGACCCTCACGTGGAATAAGAGTGAGGGTTCTTTATGTAAATAGCTTTTATGTATGCAATTAGCCATCCTCTCTAGAAGGTTGTCAGCCTTAACACCTTTCTCTCTAGGCATCCTAAGAGCCAAGGATAATTTTCCCAGAAAAAGATTTCTCTGCATCCTTGGGAGAGATGATATAGGAAGAAATAACCCCAGAAGGTTTGGTCTTCCCACAAAAAGCATTCAGAGACGTGACCTGACCTGCTCCCCAGAAGACACTGCAAGGGTGATTATTTTATCCCCAACAGATAACTCAGGGTCTAGCACAGAGTAAATACTCAATACATATTTACAGCATGAACGAAAAGCAGAATGGTACATACCTCATCTGTCATGATGGTGGCCATGGATCTGCCAATCTCATGGTACTGCTGACCTTTCCCTACTGGACCCAATAGGATAAACAAAAATCTGGCAACACACACAGAGGATGAAATTATAAACTATGTAAGCAGACATAAAGAAGTGGCATCTTATTCCTCTCCAAACAACGAAACATTTCTCTCTCCTATCAACCAGAAATCACTGTGGTAACTTCAATAAAAGGAGACAGACTAATGATGGAGCAATATAAGTGGCCTTGACCTAACAGCTCCACTCTGAGCATTGGACGTATTTGTATGACTCCATTCAATAATGTGGTTATAATTGTTAGGGTTTCCATAGACACAATTCCTTGCTATAGGAAAAAAAAAATTCTTTTTTTTTAATTCTTTTTTTAAAACATGCCATTGTTGTGCAAATTCAAGGTTTTCTGAATCTCATTCATTGCTCTAATAAGCAAATGATGGGGAGAGGAGAGGGATAAGGAAGTTGACATGATCAAGCCCTGTAGAGGAGTCGAAATTGTGTTCTGGACATCTGAATACTCTGTAATTAATGGGGCTCTGAATCACCTGAATCACCACCTTCAGAGTGCACGAATAGCCTTTGGAACAAATGTGGACATATTTGCAAACCATACAAATCCTGCCAGAACCATGGAAAGAGACATCAGTACTTTTGCTCAGACATATTTCCCTGAGACACGGCTCTGTGGAACTGAGAGGGTAAGACTCAGGCTTCCCACCATAACAAGTGATTAGCCTGTGATACGCCCTTGGGATGCTCTTCAGTTCTCCACTCCCAAGGCTATAGTTACTTAAAAGTCATAGCCTTAAAAGTCTTAGAATTCTTCTGCGTGGAGGTTAATCCAACATACCCACAGTGAGATCGCTGCTGAATTTTAAACAGCATTCCCCAGTTAATCCCAAATTTTGGCACTAGCTGGTTTCTTCTACCAGAGCTCACACAAATCTGTGCTTTAGACAGGATGCACTGAGTTTTGCTGCCCTTGTCTTTACCTTGTTGGGATGGGCACTTCTGTCAGACCCGAGAGAAGAACGGCTGGAGAGAGCCTTACAAAGGCAACGATGGGGCGGTCCAGAGAATCCACCTCACCAACCAAGACATTTGAGGCCTCGGCCCCAGTGGGAATTTTTTTCATGAAATGAAGATCCACCTGAAAGTCCAAAAGAACCTTCTGACAACCTAGGAGCTGTCACCTCACACATCAACCCTTACCCTCCCTTACCTTACATTCACCTGTTGTCTCATGATTTAACAAATGTTTGCTCACACCCTTTCATTTGACCCTTGCAATACCTCTGTAAAGTGGATAAAATAGGTCTTATTAGCCTCATTTTTTATTTACAAAAAAAACGAAATGATTGAAACCCAGAGAGGTGAAGTTGACTTGCCCAGTGGAGCCTTTAAGAGAGAGAATTTAAATCCAGGTCCTCTGATTTGAATTTCATTACACCACGCTTTCTCACCGACTGTTTTTGAAGCTCTCGGTCAAATTTTTTCCATTTTAAAACACTTGACTGCTTTGTCAGAGGTTTCAGCTTTTCTAAATAAAACAGGGAGACTTCCCAGCAGAGAAGTGACGCGACCCCATCTGTGTTCTGGCTAGTGTCGAGGACAGACCAGGGCAATGAGAGGCTGGAGGCAGGGAGATCGAGGCTTGAGCCAGAAGCTGCAGCGAGGCACTGCTACTGCAGAAATCTTAGGATGCCCAAGTCACAGTCCCCAAGAAGAGCCTCGACCACAAAGTAGTTTTAGGAGACAAGAGCAAAAATATTGTTTCCGCAAAACCCTGGGAGGTGAGAAGGGGCTGCTGAAGAGTAAGCACCAAAAACAACTTTGGAAAAACCGGGAGGTCTGTGTCAGGGAGGCTTATCAGGGGCTCCTCTCAGTTCTAGCATTGAACCTGGTGGAATAAACTTGAGTCCGCCCCATGCAGGCTGGAGTGAAAGGGAGAAGACCCAGGCAGAGGGGCCTCCTTTTCTGCAGAAAGGGTTCTGGTCTTAGACAAAAGGTGTTGAACTACCAAAGCTTACCCGGCTTCCAGCGATTGGACTCTTGGTTCCACTAGGAATACTCTTAGGCCTACAAGCCAAGCTCCCATGTCTCTGCTCACCTTGCTTAAATCCACGGGACTGTGTTCACAATTCACGCCATTTTTTACTTCAAGACTCGTAGTTGGAACAGACTGAGGAGACACAGTTTGACCTATTCAGAGAAAACAGAATCCTCTGAGCCTCTGCCCTTTCCCCCCTTTGACACACCCCATCCGTCACCCATTGGCTATGGCTCTCTGTCCTGCAAGGCCCATGGAGAAGAGCTAAGAAGACTGTGCAGATAAGACCCACACATACATGTCTCCTTACGGACTAGTAAAGGGAGGGCAGAAGTCTTACTACTTCTGCACCTTCTTCCTGAACATATTTGTGGTCCTCTTTTCTTCCTCTATTAAGGCAGGAATTCTTAACCAGGAGTGCATATCAGAGACTCCTTTGGATAACGTTTCAAATACGTAGATTCCCAGGCATATCCCCTGCACGTTGTGATTCAGTAAATGTGGGGACAGGGAGACATAGAGATTAGACATTGCCTGGCCACAGAAAAGGAAACCAAACAGCAGCTGAGATTCATGGAATGTCTACAACCCGTCACGCACCTGATTAAGGGATTTACGTAGAATCACGTATCAAAACCTCACGTTAAACTGATGGGGCAGATGCTATTATCATCCTTATTTCACAGAGGAGAAAGTGAGACTTTAAGAGGTTTAGGAGGCTGCCCGAGGTCACACACTTTGCAAATAGTGGAGCCTGAATCTCAAGCCTCGAAGTCGGACTCAAGAGCCTATACTACTGTATGTTGTGTCCCTAATCTAAGATCAATCTGAGGCAACATCCCTAGTGCCACAGAGATAGATGGTCATCAGTCCCAACCCCCCATCTTGCCAGTAACCAAACCATATTGCGTGTAAGTGAGCATGGAAACATATTAGACAAATATAGCCTGTACCCTCTGGTAACTTAGCATCTTCAACTAGTTCCTAAGTGTCTTATTAATAAAAGAACAGTCACTCCTAATAATCTTACCATTTTTATCCATCGAATGTGGATCTGACTGCTTCTTGCCAACCTCAGCGAAGGAGCGAACAATGGGAATGAGGTTATTTCTCTTTTTTTCATTCTGATGATGATGCTTTTTGAGAAGGGCTTCCCGTACTTTAACCCTCATGCTGTCATTCAGGTCACTGAACAGTTCTTGCTGGTCCAGGATCAGGTCTGGAAAGCAGGTGCTAACATGAACACTCAAACTGACAGTCAGTGAACTCAAAGAGGCCCGCGTTGGGTGGTATGAGGGGTGAGGGGCGAGGAGTGGGAGAAACAGTTCCACGAGGGTCATTAAAGTATAAGGTACAATCATACCTCAGGGCCTGAAAGATCTATTTGACGACAGCAGCTGTGACAAGTTATACTTTATGCATATAACAGATCATTATTATTAGAAACAATCAAGCATTTAATAGGTGCCAGAACTATGCTATGAACTTTACACAGATTATCCAATCAAATCCTAATGAAACCTCTGAGAAGGAGGTGGTATTGTAACAATTTGTACAGATCCAGAAAACTGAGGCCCAAACGTTACAAAATTTCCCAAGATCTCACATCTAGTAAGTCGCAGAGCTGGGATTCAATCCCAAGACTATCTGACTCAAAAGCCCACACCGTTACCCACTTTGTTCTGTTATCTGCCAAAGTTCCTCTATATTCCCTTCCTCCAACATTTCAACATCGCTATACTCGTCAAGAGGAACGACAACTGTAGAACGCTCCAAATGACAATTTGAAGGTGGAACCGACGTGTATGATTCAGTTAACTAAGTGCCCCAGGCAATTACCATCAACCTTTAACCTGTCAGACCAGCACAGTTGAGGGGGGTTAAAAAATCCCAATAATGAGTATGAGTTCTAGAGGCCCACATTCTGTCCCACTTCTATCACTTTCTGTGTGACCTTGGGCAAGTTACATAACCTTTCCGTACCTCAGTTTCCTCATCTGTAATATGGCGCTAATATTATTAACCATCTTCAAAAGTTGTTACAGAAAATTAATGAGATCATAAATACCAAGTGCCGTATCAGTAAATACTTGATACAGTTTACCTATTCTTATCACCAACATGAATACATCAGGTACCTAATGTAAAGAACTATAGCAATTACACTTCAGTCCTACATCCCTATCCCCAAGCCTCCCCAAAACTTCAACCTATTCTCAACCCCAACTCCTTCCATGACTATCCAAGTCTAGAAGAAAATCTATCTTGAATATTCAAGCTGAAGATCCATGGTTTCTCTATATTTAACCTTTATATTGATGGGTTTATTGCTCCCATATTATAAACATGCTTCAGGATCTTTCATCTTTTTTTTTTTTTAAGATTTTATTTTTAAGAAATCTCTACACCCGATGTGGGACTTGAACCCACAACCCCGAATTCAAGAGTTCACACGCCCCACTGACTGAGCCAGCCAGGTGTCCCAAGATCCTTCATCTTGAAAAAAATTTAAAAGAAGAAGAATGTCCAACCCAGACCCTCCTTTAACTCTGGCACTCTGTCTGTCTCACTCTCTCTCTCTCTCTCTCCTATCATTTACAGTTTTCAAAAGAGGGGCACCTGGGTGGCTAAGGTTGTTAGCATCCAACTTCAGCTCAGGTCATGATCTCATGGTTCGTGAGTTGGAGTCCCCTGTCAGGCTCTGCTCTGACAGAACAGAGCTTACTTGGGATCCTCTGCCCACCCCTGCTCTCTCTACTCCTCCCCCACATGTTGTGGGCACATGCACGTGCACATTTTCTCTCTCTCTCTCAAAAATAAATAAACGTAAAAAATAATAAAAATAAATTTTAAAATCTTAAAAAAATAAAATTAAAATCACAAAATAAAGTTCTCAAAAATTTCTCAGTCCCCTGCAATTTGGCTCTCTCAATGAAATTGCTTTTGATAAAATCAATGGCCTTCCAGTTGCTAAATTCAGTGGATGTTTACGTGACCTCTCTGCAGCATTTGACACTGAGGAGTTGAAACTCTCTCCCTTCTTAGCTTTTGTAACGAGCTGAATGGTGGCCCCCTCGAGACTTCTATGTACTAATCGCCCAGAACCTGTGACTGTGATCTTATTTGTAAAAAGGGTCTTTGCGCATGTAACTAAGTTAAGGATCTCAAGATCATCGTGGATGATATTGACAAATATTCTCACAAGAGAGACACAAATGAGAAGTCCATGCGAAGACAGAGGCAGACTGGAGTTATGCATTCCTGAGAAGGAACACCTTGAGCCACTAGAAGCTGGAAGAAGCAAGGAATAACTTTCCCCTAGAGCCTTCAGAGGGGACACAGGGTCTCATCATTGCTGACCCCTCCCCTGTTTCCCCAAGTGATCCCAGAGAGGCAGAATCTCTTGGTACACTTGCAGAAAAGCTTGAAGAAAACTTTATTTCACTGTCTAGCCAAACAGAGCCAAGCTGAGGGAAAAACCTTCACATGCACCCAGGTGTTTCCCAAACGCCATTCCTAAAACATGGTAACAACACTCAACATCAGGAAACCCCATCAGACATCTCCCATTACATCTTGCTGAAAAAATGGGGGTACTGTGGCTCAGTTTCTTACATGTCTTCCCTAGCTGCCATGTTTACAAATCTTTCCTTAACACCTTTTTCTCTGCACAACTCCCAGTTGCCCCTTCCTCTAATTATTACCAAGACATATCTCTGTTGTTGCACTTACTTAAATTGTTCCACGGTAATTTCCCCCGTTAGAAGGTGAGTCCCTTGAGAGTAGGAACTATATCTTATTTCCCTGTGCCTAGAATATTACCAAGTGTAAATAGATACAAAATAAATGTGTGCTAAATGAATAGGCACCGAACACCCTGTCATTTGAAATAGGCTGTGAAATAGGTAGAGTGGTTTCTTAGTTTAAAACCCATCCCACAGGGCACCTGGGTGGCTCAGTCGGTTGAGCATCCCAACTCTTGATTTTGGCGTAAGTCAGGATCCCAGGGTCATGGGATCAAGCTCCGCATTGAGCTCCACGCTGACAACACAGAGCCTGCTGTTCTCTCTCTCTCTCTCTCTCTCTCTCTCTCTCTCTCTCTCTCTCTCTCTTTCCCTCCCCCCCCCACTCTCTCTCTCTCAAAATAAATAAGTTTAAAAAAATACCAAAATTAAATTAAAAACCCATCCCACAGCTGAAGACATTGAGGTCGAGAAGGTTCAGTGACTGGCATAATGACACAAAGCTACTTTATTCTTTCCTCCACACTTCTTTTTTTTAATGATTATTCATTTTTTTAAAAGAGAAAGAGAGAGAGGGGGTGAGCAGGGGAGGGGCAGAGAGAGAGGGAGACACAGAATCCGAAGCAGGCTCCAGGCTCTAAGCGGTCAGCACAGAGCCCAACACAGGGCTCGAACTCATGGACCCCGAGATCATGACCTGAGCTGAAGTCGGACACTTAGCTGACTGAGCCACCCGGACGCCCCTCCACACCACACTTCTTAATTTAAACAAACATTCCTCTGTTTTCTCTTACCTACGCTTACCTGAAATTTCTTCTATGCTATTTGCACGCATATCCAGAAGGACTGTTCCATTTATAAGGCAGCTCCTTAGCTCAAAGAGACTATGCAGTGAAAGGGTTGCCACATAAGGCTTGCTCCAGCGCTCTCCCCCATCCTCGACATCTTCTTCAAACTTCAGCCACCTGAAAGCGTGACAAACAACTAGATGCCAGAGGTAGAAAATGAAGGGTTTTCACAAGAGAATTTTCTTTTAATTTTTTTTAATGTTTATTTGTTTGTTTTGAGAGAGGGACAGACAGAGAGCAAGCAGGGGAGGGGAAGAGAGAGAGGGAGACAGAATCCTAATCAGGCTCCAAGCTCTGAGCTGTCAGCGTGGAGCCCGATGCGGGGCTCAAACTCACGAACCGTAAGATCATGACCTGAGCTAAAATCAAGAGTCAGACGCTTAACTAACTGAGCCACCCGGGCGCCCCTTACGAGAGAATTTTTAATGTAAGCCACAAAGAAAGACATCTGAATAATCATACTGAACGTTGTAATTTAATCTATATGTTCAGGGTACATTGGTAAGTGAAAAAAAACAGGTTATAAAACAGTGCAAAATTGAGTACAGTTTGATCCCATTTCTATTTAAAGAAAGATTTAAAAATACAAACACACATGTATAAGACACCAAATGCTGTATCCCTCATTATACCTGGGGTAGTAAAATTATACATAATTTTCATCTTCTCCTTTTTGCTTATCTTTATTTTCCAATTTTGTATAATGAGCACATATTACTTGTGTAACAGATAGATCTCAGGGCGCCTGGGTGGTTCGGTCAGTTAAGTGTCCGACTTCAGCTCAGGTCATGATCTTGTGGTTCGTGGGTTTGAGACCCCACATTGAGCTCTGTGCTGACAGCTCAGGGCCTGGAGCCTGCTTGGGATTCTGTGTCTCCCTCTCTCTCTGCCCCTCCCCTGCTTGTGGTCTGTCTCTCTCTGTCTCTCAAAAATAAACATTAAAAAAAAAAAGATAGATCTCATCGGTATCATTTCGGTATATTAATAAAATGATCATATTTTTCTTTTTAAAAAGCTCTGTGTGACCTTTAGAAGTTGGCAAAGACAGAATAACAAGACGAATTGCCTTTTCACTTGGTATCAGGTTGATTGGCTTGTCTAATCCTCTCCAGCCATGGCAAACGTCCAAGGATATAGCAGGGTTCCAGGAAGAGCTGTTCCAATAAGAGCTAGAGCCACACTTTGCTAGTTACCCAATTTGCCTTCTTCCCTGAGGCTCAGGCATGCTGGCTTTGTATTGTCCGTGAGGCTCACTGGTCAATTACAGAGGAGCCCCAGACATGGCCCTGGTTAATCGGAGGGCTCTTTTGGGGTTTGAGCCTCAAGCAAGCCTGGTCACTCTGCAGCTACCCCCAGAAGCCTACTGTCAGGTTAGCTATAACCCCAGGGGTCTCCGTGAGGTTGGGCTGTCTCAAAAATTCTGAAACTCCCAGTAAATTAAAACCCAAACGAATTAAAATTCTATGGTTCACCTGCAGAAAAGTCTTCACCTATGCTATATTTTCTGGGCTGGGTCCAAACCAAGGCGGTCCCATGAAACATCTTCTAAGCCAGACCTATAATATCAAGATAGCCCAGGAACAACTCTGGGCCCTAAATAAGTTTGAGGACTCCCTAAAGGTTCTGTTGTTTCTGCCACCAATCCCAGGCTCAAGGTCAATTGGTACAGACGTCACCAGAGACATCACAAAGAGGCCGACATCAAGACTTCGCATAGAAGACTCTGGAACATTAATCCCCATGTCAATCATTACTTCTCCCATGAAGAAATAAACGAAAAGCAGACCTGTCACTTGCTGAAAGGTCCAAGTTGGTCTACCCAAGCAAATCTTGACCCAGGTTATTTTAGGGCCTTACCTGGCTGTCTCCTTCCATTCAGCATCTTCTCCCTCTTTCATACAGATCTCATCCAGCTCTGTGAACAGCTCGTGAGGTACATGCTCTTCATCTTCCTCAGTGCCCAGAATGAACTGAACACGCTGAGATGGTGTGTCTGGAAAATCAACCACAGAGAAAGGTCTGCTCCCAGCCTCAACTTAGAACAGAAATAGCATTCTGCTATACTTAGCACATCTGGGGGCCTTATAACTTCAGGAACATAGAGAAGACAATTCTGAATGTAGATCAAAAACATTTCTTTACCACCTACCACCCCTCACCCCCAAAATGCTATTCTATGCAAGCAGTTGAAGGGAGGGAAAAATTATGAGCTAAGACCACTTGAAGAAAACCCACAACAAACTGGAAATCTGATTAATTTGATCAAAAAACATGGATAATTTTCCAGCAAATGATTTCATCTATATAGTCATTGATTTGGGGGGACCTGAACTATGAATTTTTCAGGAAGGTATTTTTGATTCTTAGAGGCATTTCTTCTTGGAAGCAAGCTCTGAAAACTCTACAAAAGGATTAGAGAAGCAAGACCACCTACTTGACGTCCATCACACATTCCCTCAGCCTCACCGAGGTCCCAGCCATGGACACCCACCCTCTGTCCCGAGAGTGTTACCGTGGGCCAGGGCCTCTGGGCCTTCCTCCCCCTGGCTGGCTCCTTTGCCCCGCCCACGTCTCCGGTGCTTCTGGCCATGGGTTCGGTGATGACGATGGCTCTGTCGGCCCAGAGGCATCCGAACCCCCACATACAGAGTTCTATGACCTAGAACAAAGAAGAAGGTCTGTGCAAAGAATGCCTTTTTCTTTTTTTTTAGGTTTTTATTTATTTATTTTTGGTAATCTCTATACCCAACACGGGGATCAAACTCACAATCCCAAGATCAAGAGTCTCACGCTCCTCTGACTGAGCCAGCCAGGCACCCCAGAGAATGCCATTAGTAAAAGGAATTGAGCATATTTAAGAGAGAAAGAAAATCATAGTTCTCTGGCCTGGTCACAACGCTAGTGGCAAAACTTCAAAGACTTCCAGGACTAAAGATGTATAGAGACCTTGGAGTGGACGGACTCCTTCACCCTACAGTGGCTGCAAGCCTCACAGGAGTGTTAAGATCAAAGGATGTGACGTGCATGAACCTGATTTGCAAACCATAAAGGTCAACACAGATGCTAGTCATTGTTATGACAATTTGAGCAATTGGAAAAAAGCAGTACAGTCACTCTGACAACCGAAGCAAGTCTTGGAAGGGAGGTAGTTTAGAAAAGTGGTTAAATGCCCAAGTTAACCTGCCTGGGTCCTACACTTGACGACATCATTCACTAACCATGTAACCTGGAACAAGTTATTTAATCTCTCTCTGTTTTTAAAAAAATAATACTAAAAGCTTATTATTTAAACTCAGAGGGTTTATGGGGCACCTGGGTGGCTCAGTCGGTTAAGCGTCCAACTTCAGCTCAGGTCACGATCTCACGGTCCGTGAGTTCGAGCCCCGCATCCGGCTCTGGGCTGATGGCTCAGAGCCTGGAGCCTGCTTCCGGTTCTGTGTCTCCCTCTCTCTCTGCCCCTGCCCCGTTCATGCTCTGTCTCTCTCTGTCTCAAAAATAAATAAACGTTAAAAAAATAAATAAATAAACTCAGAGGGTTTTTATGAGCAGTAAATAAGATAATGTATGTACAATGCTTAACACGATGTCAATACATTCTAGAAACAGGTTCCATTACTTTTTTCTCCTTCGTTGTAGAATAAACAAGCTCAAATAGAAGTGAGACACTAGTTACAAATCATAAGAAGCACGAGTCTGGGGTTGTAGGGAGAGAGAGTAAATATTGTACAAAAAGAGAAGAAGGTGAGAAAACAAGTGATCCCGCAGCATACCTGCATAGGTCCTCCTTTTCTACTCACTTGTTCCTTCTATAGGCAATATTTTTTTCTGCTCGTGACTTCTAGGCCTCTCTCACCTCCACTGGCTTTCCCTGCTTTC
The DNA here is from genome assembly GCF_018350195.1 of Panthera tigris. Lineage (NCBI taxonomy): Eukaryota > Metazoa > Chordata > Mammalia > Carnivora > Felidae > Panthera > Panthera tigris. The sequence goes on along the minus strand of NC_056666.1, from coordinate 77,251,860 downwards.
CTGCCAGGCCTGAAGCGCAAAATCAGTAGCTCCTGGGATGCTACCACCCCTGACACGCAGAGCCTTAGTCTTCCCCCCAGTGCTGCCCAGTTACTGCCACTGGCACTCTAGATCCCGGACTGATCCCCTGCTTCTTCCATTACAGAAGCATTCCAATCTTCAGTCACTGTCCTCAAATCCACAAGCCTGATTGACACTTCCTCCCTCTGAGCAGGTGACCTCACTTCATATGTTACTAAGAAGACTTAGGCTGTCTCATGTGACCTCTGTCCATCTCAGCCTGGCTTGCTTTCTCCCCCAGCTTCTCCTCTTTGCCAGGCTAATGAGCGTGGCCTCCCATGCATCCAGAGTCCTACTCCATCAGCTATCCCCAGTCTCTCCTTTCTATCTACCCCTTCCACAGCTTTCTCTTGATTACAAGTCTCTCTCTCTCTTTTTTTTTTTTTTAAGTAAACTCTAGGCCCGACGTGGGACTCGACCTCATGACCCTCAGAACAAGAGCTGCATGCTCTACCAACTGAGCCAGCCAAGTACCCCAAGTCTCTCCTATCTTAAAAAGAAAGTTTCCCAATATGGTGCTACCCTCTAAGCTTCTACCTGTCCTTTTCCCTTCTCCATCAAACCACTGTCGGGAGCAGTCTACCCACCTAGCTCCCTTTCCTCACCATCTCCTTATTCCATAGCATCTACATGTGGCTACTTTCCACTGAAAGTGTCCTCATTAGGGACCACTTAATCACCAAATCTCTATCATCTTATGTCTCTCTCAAAAGCCTTTCTTGAGAGCCCACCATGTGCCAGGCTATCCTGGTATCCAAATCCCTAGACTATTTCCTCTCCTGGATGGTCCAGGGTCCCTTAGCTCCTGTACCCCTGCCCTCCCTTGCTCATTTGCACTCCTCTGACTATGCTTCTCCATCCCTTCCACAATCCCCAAAGGAAAAATCCCTAGGTTTTGGTCTTGGGCCCTTCCCTTTTTCTATTGGCATCTACTCTCACGATTTGAAAGTTTACTTCTTCAAACAACACCCAAATCTTTATCTATGGCAATTCAATACAGCCCAAAGCAAACCCATGATCCTCCACTTCAAGTCAGGCTCATACCCATTTCTTCCATGTTTCTGTTCATGGCATCACCATTCTCTCCACTTTCCAGGCCTGAAACCTCAGAGCTATTCCCCATGCCCCTCAGTGTTACATCCTCCAGATTAGGGATGTCAAGGCTTTCTCTCCTCCCACTTTGACAACAGCAGGAGTCTCCTTCCTGCCTCCCACATCGATTCATTCCTACAAATGAGTCTTCCTGAAGCACTGCTCTGATCACAGCTCACTTCTGTGCAGCCAGGACCCTCAGGCCCCAGTCTCCTTTCTAGTCGTTTCCTTACTAGGACAAATCGTGCATTCACTAGGAAAAGAAAGGGAAGCGGCTTCTAAAAGAACTGAGTGATCAGCTCGAGAGAGACTCAAGTGGAAATCCCACACACGGTCACCTCATTTAAACATTCTGGAGGTGGGGGGTGCAGGTCTAGAGATGTACCCCTTCTGCATCCACCCCAGACACCCTGTCTCCTCTCCACAGCCTCAGATGCTTACACCTGCCACCATCTCACGTTCTTTACCTGAACCAACCTGCTATTCCACAAATGTGCCAATGCCTTCCAGACATGGACTTGGCTCACCTCCACAAGATTCACAGCAAACGCACCTTCCTTCCTTCCTGCTATTATTCCTGATCTCCCCAATCAGATGTGCTGTCTCCTTCTAAATCCCCAGAGCCCTTGGCTAACATTCTCTCATGCACTTATTTTATGCCTTGAACTAGAATTAATACCGCCCACTATTCATCTGCAGGCTTCTCAAGGTCCCAGGTCAGACTTTCTTCCTCTTGGAATCCCTCACATAACAAAGCACAGTGTTTTACAGATGGCCATTGCTGCACAAATGTACAGAAAACGGAACGTCTCTTAAGAGCCTCTCTCGGGAAGATAACTTCTCAGGAGTCCAAAATCTAACCTAAGAGGGCCTCTAATCTGAAAGGAGCCACAAAAGGAATGTGTCACCAAAGTGAATGTGTTTAGGGTAGAAGAAAAACTCACCAAAGCATGAGAGGATTGAGAAGGTCCAAGCCAACCTGAGAATGTAGAGCTTAATCCAGGAAGACTTCCTGGATAGGGGAACTTTATGGAAAGAGTTACCAACTCTTCATCTTCTTTCCATAGCAATGGGGTTTCCTAAGACTGTGCTCAACTTCTTTAGGGGTTCCTCAGTAAGTGCTCTCCACTTCCAAGTGGAGTTAACATGCCTTTGAGTGCAGCTCTAACAGTCCTTTCTCTATGTCTCCCTCCTTTTCTTTAACCTCTCCTGCCTTCCAAATTCCAAAGCGATAAAGAAAAATAAAAAGAAACAGGATTATATATACATCTTCTCTATCCATTCATCTCTGGATGGACACTTGGATTGCTTCCATATCTTAGTTCTTGTAAATAATGCTATAATAAGCATAGGGGTGCATGTATCTTTTTGAATTAGTGTTTGCATTTTCTTTGGGTAAATACCCAGTAGTGGAATTACCGGATCATACGGTAATCCTATTTTTAATTTTGGGGGGAAGAAACCTCCATACTGTTTTCCACAGTGGCTATACTGATTTACATACAAACGATGGAATATTCCTCAGTCATAAAAAAGAATGAAATCTTGCCATTTGCAACAACATGGATGGACCTAAAGGGTATATAACGCTAAGTGAAGTAAATCAGACAGAGCAAGGGAAACACCATATGATTTCACTCCTGTACGGAATTTAAGAAACAGAACGAACGAACAAAGAAGAAAGAGACCAAACACACACTCTCTTAAATACAGAGAACAAACTAGTGTTTGCCAAAGGGGAGGTGGTGGTGCAGGTGAAGGAGATGATGGAGATTAAGGAGCACACCTATCATGATGAGCACTGAGTACTGTACAGAACTGTTGAATCATTACATTGTGTACCTGAAACTAATGTAACACTGTATGTTAACTATACTTCAAGAAAAAAAGGAACAGTACTGGAGGGAAAGCTGATGAGAGATTTATTTGAATGCTGAGAGGCAGGAGGATAAAATATTCAGTATCCAGTGGAATCACACCTCCCATCCTCATCCTGTCTCAGGGCAATCCTGTGTTGACTCATGCACATCTCAGGACATTTCTGACAGGCAGATCTCCGAACATAGTGTAGTCACCTCGTAACTTTATTGAAATAAAAATACAGAGCCAGAAGAAGTCGTCTGCTAAGATGTGGGATTCCAAACCTCTGACATTGTCAGTGAAAACTATAAAATGTGAAAATGACTAAGTTGAATGCCATCTCAATAAAATACCATCTGTTAACTAATAATGTTCCACTATAGTATGTTAATTAGTTTCCCGTAGTATACCGCTGAGACCGACCTGGGCTGGAGTCACCTAACTGTTCCAGGTCCTGTCCCAAGGGCTGGGGATACAACAGCAAAAAGTACAAGGTCCCTGTCCTCAAGACACAGATTCTAGTTAGGGGAGACAGACACCATGAAAACAACATATTATTTCAAGTATTGATAATTATCCCAAGTAAAAACATGCTGAAGGGTTTGGGGTAGAGGGTAGGATGAAGAAGAGAGATTGTAGCTAAGATGATCACAGGCGACATCTGAGTGATGAGGAGAGGCCATGAGAGAAGAGCAGTCCAGGGCAAGGCAAGATCAAGTGCATAGGCTTTACAGTGGGAATGTGCAAATTCCAAAGCCAAAGTAGGGCCAGTAGGGCCAGAGCAAGAGGAAAGAGGAAAGAGGAAAGAAGAGGAGGAGGAAAAGGTCAGAGAGGCAGGCAGGGACAGATCATGAAGAACCCATGGGCAGTGAAAAGCATAATTAGATCCCAGAGAACCACTTCAACCAGCCCCTAAAATAGTGACCTAGGGGGTTGCCTGGCTGGCTCCGTCAGTAGAGTGTGCAACTCTTAATCGCAGGGTCGTGAGCTTCAGCCTCATGTTGGGTGTTGAGAGTGCTTAAAAATAAAATCTTCAAAAAAAATGTTTTAACAAGAATAAAAAATAAAATAGTGACCTACGTGTTGTAAAACTGTGTCCAGGTCGAGCTTGGCTTGCGTGAAGAAAAGCCTCACCGAGGGGTGACTCTCAGTCCTTCAACAGAGGCATCCCAACCATTAGCTTCCTTTCCCAGTAATTCCCCCAGAGGATTATTGGGCAGGCTAGGACCCCCACTTCTCCTTAAGCACATTCTAAATACTTCCACTGGGGGCTTTTGTTGGTGTATTGCTAGTATTATGTAATTTTAAGTACATTCTAAATAGGAATTGAGGGGCAGTGGTTAGGTGTTAGAACCTGTTTTATCAGATCTCATTTTCTCGGTGAATTTGCTGTCATTATTAAAGTAAAACAAAGAGGTCGGATCAAATGACTTCTCATGTCCAGTCCAGGTTCTACATCCAAACTAGGAAAGGCTCAGGCAAGGTCGTTTTTGGAGAAGCCAAGATGGTTCACTTGTTCCCACTCTTCTTACTTGTTGCTGCAAAAAGGCACTCCAGCAGAGTCTCAGTAAATGTTGAGCGAGTGATGCATGGTTTTGCTTGGTATCCAAAATTCCCACTAGGCAAGTCTGAGGATAGTGGGGAAGACACCCTTCAGATGCCTTTGGCGCCTCTGTAGGAAGGTAAAGCTTAAATCTTAGGGAAGGAAGACTCTTCTTTCTCTAAGAATTGTTTTGGTCCGATCAGTTCTCACAAACACTAACCAACCACAGTGCCTACCTTTTGAAAATGCCAGAGACAGGTGGAAATGAAAACAAGCCCCAGCAGGGGTCAGAGCTAAGAAGGGCCAAGTGGCTGTCAGAAAATCAGGCCTCAGTTTCTAGGCTGAGGACTCTGAAACAGGGGCTTGGATTTTCTGGGTGAGATCAGCAGAGGTGAAGACAAACAAATGGACACTAGGAAATGAACACAGAGTCAATAAAATCTAGTCCATTTAACTGGACTCTGGCAGTCTGGTGACTTCACTAAACGAATCCTATGGTCAGTTTGCTGGCCGTTCAACTGCTTTCCCATCCACAGTCTTCTTCCCGCTACCTACCGACCAACTCACCCAGACTCCACCTTCTAAATCTACTCTTTGGGGGCTACTTTTTTTTTTATGGTGGTTTAAATTTATTTTTGAGACACACACACACACACACACACACACACACACACACACACAGAATCTGAAGCAGGCTCCAGGCTCTGAGCTGTCAGCACAGAGCCTGATGCGGGGCTCAAACCCACGAACCACGAGATCATGACCCGAGCCGAAGTCACATGCTCAACTGACTGAGCCACCCAGATGCAAAGGGGGCTATCTGTATGCAAATACAAGTATTCGTTTGAAAGACTTATGGGAAAGGTGTGACGTTAGTGTGTTTATTTTTTATTTTATTTGTTTATTTTCAAGTTAGTTAACGTACAGTGTAGTCTTGGCTTCAAGAGTAATGCCCGTCACCCACTTAACCCACCTCCCCTCCAACAACCCCAAAATAAGTATGTATACACGTACAGAGAGTAACCATCAGTGGACTGGCGCTGCATCGTGTGAAGCAGGACAGAAGTCACAGCTGTGACCTACCTTGCGGATGGATACCAGGCCTACCAACACAGAGGGCATGTCATGCACACTGTTTGGCCAGTGCCCACGCAGAACTCATTAGCACATACAGAAGACTGTTCCACCCCCTGGGCTAGAGGATGACTCAAAGTCAATAACCACAGGGGGGAATCTAACATGCGAAGCAGATGCAAGCCTTTTTTTTTTAACTTATAAATAGGATCAAAAGGCTCCTACCTCTGTTACAAACTTATTAGAGGACACTAAACCTGTTCTAGGATCCTTAAGTCTAGTAGTGAATCAGGAATAATGATCCGTCAGGAAAAATGGAAAAAGCCATTATTCCTGTAACTAAAGCAATGTTCCGTGTCCCTCTGGGGGCGGGACAGTCCACTGGAGCACATCATGGACGACTACTGCTCTTCATTGAGTTTATCTTTGGAAATCTGTTCCAATATTTGGTTTGGACTCTTCTTGTATATAAAAAGAATCAATGTCATGGTTTAATATGCCTTCTCCTACTAATGGAATTAGCTTACGCCAAAAGACGCACACGTCCAAAGTCTGTAGCGACGTCCCAAGACTAAATCTCTGAAGTAATTCTGAAAAAGGGTGAGGGAATGATTTATGTGATGTGGAGCAGAAGGTAGAAAATTAAGGGGAAAGAAGACCCAGAGGTTAATCTGCAGCCACAGAAGCCTGTATCACGGCATACACATTGAAGTGGAACACAATCTACTTCTGTCTTCTATCAAAGTGGGACTGACTTTATTTCATGCCTTCGAGATGACAGCACTCAAGTGCAGCCCGAGTCCTAGGGCCTCCGTCACAGTCAGTCAGGGCAGAGCCTACAGCATGAGCAAGCCTATAGCAGACCCCGGCTCCCTCTCCCGAGCTGCTCGAGAGCCTGAGAAGTGGGCACCATTTGTCCTCCATTTGCCAACAGTGTTTGATTTAAAAAGTGCTAACGGGGCACCCGGCTGGCTCAGTCGGCTGAGTGTCCAACTCTTGGTTTCAGCTCAGCTCATGGTCTCACAGTTCGTGAGTTCAGGCCCCGTGTCGGGCTCTGCACTGCAGAGCCTGCCTGGGATCCCTTCTCTCCCTCTCTCTCCCTGCACCTCCCCCGCGTGCAAGCACACTCTCTCTCTCAAAATAAAAACAAATAAACTTTTTAAAAAAGTGCTAAGATAAGATTCTAGTTTTCAAAAAGCTCTATGTATAAAGGACCATTTCCCAAGACACTATCCCTTAGAAATGACATGATAGATAGCTTTCTTTTAGAGCAAAATGGTGAGTGCATAAGGAATAGATGATATCGTCTGGAGAAGATGCTCCCACTGCCAATCACTCAGCTGACCTCTGTGAGTGGAACCCGGTCCTCAGGATCCAAGAGGATTTGCTCATGTTTATTATTCTACTCCCAGGCAGACAAGAGTGTTCATCAACGGTTACCTCCTTGCTGAGGGCAAAGGTCTGGTGAGCGCAGACAGCTGAACGGAGAACAACAGCGCTCTCACGGTGCAGTGAGAGGGTAGAGAGGCAACAGGATTATCAGGGCTGAGGGAGGGGTGAGGCAACGAGAGAAATTCCCTATGATGTTTATACCATATAAAAATGTGTATGTGACGGAACAAGACGTCGGGGCTGGGGGGCTCGTGCTGAGTACTGTCCTTCCTTGCGTTAATGCTGAGTGCTGGCCTCCCTCGCAGGCCGTGTGCTGGAATAGAAAGGGCAGAATTCCAGCCCAGTCTCACCCGCCATGAGGCTAAATGACCCTGAGCAGTTTCTCCACCTGTAAAATAGGGATGATACCTACCCACCGGGGCTGCTGTGAAGATGAAAAAGACAACGGGTACGAAGTGCCTCATCAAATGCCTAACACATGAGGGCCATTCAACACATGTCAGCCTCTCACCTCCACACCCTCCCCTTCTCCACTTTCTCCCGGTCGCTGAGACCCACATTGGCTCTTCTTCCATCTGGTCAAAAATAACTTAGAAAACTTGACCTTGATATGTCCAACCTCCACTGACCTCCAGGAGCCACCCACATAAGTTCTCATGGTAACAAACCCAGAGGCTGAGTCAGCCTCTACAGCTCTCACTCTCCCCATCCAGAGGACAAGTTTTCTCTGAGGATTACACAACTTTGATGAAAAAAAAAAAAAAAAAAGTCACGGGAACAAGCAGTACAGAGAGAACATTTTACATGCTGTCTCAGTCATTAGAAAGTTGCTGTATCATAGTCTTCCACATTGCAGGGGACGCTGCAGAGACTTAACAAAGGTTTTTGAGCCAAATGTGGGTTCTCATTAAAGCTATACTGGACACAAGCCTTTCTCTAATAAAACCGAACATCACCACTTATCAGGAAACCAGGTCCTATGGGAAAAAGAAAAATAGAAGGGCACTACCAATGGTCATGTGGGGATCTAGGGGTGGGACAGGAAAAAAAAAAAGAGCCTTAATAAGGTAAACTAGACAGAGCAGATCAATAAAAACCCCTCTCCTTTCCCTTGCACTTGAGTTGAGTTTTTTTTTTTAAGTTTATTTATTTATTTTGAGTGAGAGAGAGAGTATGTGTGTGTTCTCGAGCCAGCGTGCATGTGAGCTGGGGAGGGGCAGTGAGAGAGGGAGAGAGAGAATCCCAAGCAGGCTCTGTGCTGTCAGATGTGGGGCTCCATCTCATGAACTGTGAGATCGTGACCTGAGCCAAAATCAAGAGCCCTACGCTTAACTGCCTGAGCCACCCAGGCGCCCCTCAACTGGGCTTTTTTTTAATGCCTGTTTATTTTCAGAGAGAGAGGGGGGAGGGGAGGGGCAGAGAGAGAGGCAGAGAGAGAATCCCAAGCAGACTCTGCATTGTCAGTACAAAGCCCGATGCAGGGCTCGAACCCGCAAACCATGAGATCATGACCTGAGCCAAAACTGAACGGGACACTTCCTTGACTGAGCCACCCAGGCGTCCCCACTTGGGTTTTTTTAAATACAGTTCTGTGCTGTGAATTAGAGAATAGGGGTGTATGTCTTCTCTTGTCTTAGATAAAAACACCAGGCAGAAATGGGTATCATTAGAATGGGAAACATTGGAGATGGGGCAAAAACAGGGTTTTATAACCAAGCTGAATTTTTTAAACTACCTTATTTTATTTTCTTGTACAAACTGTGTACATGTTTACATTTATATTTGTGGGCAATTGCCAGGAATTGACAAGCTGACCCGAGTCCTTCACAGTCTCAAGAAGAGATCATTTGTTAATATTTCTATCGGACTTAACAGTGCTCAAAGTGCTGTCTCACATGTTATTAGAACCTACTAGTAAGGTATTAATATCCCTACTTTTAAAATGGAATTATAATTAACATACAGTTAATTATACAGTTAACATACAGGTGCACAACATGACGATTTAGCGATTCTGTGCATTACTCCGTGCTCATCATGGTAAGCGCAGTCACCATCTGTCACCAAACAACATTATTACAATATTTATTGTCAATTGTCACTTACAATATTATTGACTACATCCCCGTACTTCTCATCTCCATGACTTACTTATTTTATAACTGGAAGTTTGTACCTCTTAGTCCCCTTTATCTATTTCATCCATCCCCACTCCACCCACCTCCCCTCTGGCAACCACCAGTTTGTTCTCTGTATTAATATCCCTACTTTTATTTAACAGATGAGGACACTGAGGCTAAGGGAAATTGAGTGGTTTTCCCCCCAGGTCTGACAGGTAGTGAGAAAAGAGTCAGCGGGCTCAAACGCAGATCTCCTGATGGCAAAATTCTCCTCCCACACCAGGCTGCCTCTCATTTATTTTCCCCACCACAAAGAACGGCAGTTCTTACCTTCCAACTCTTCTTTCTCATAGTGAATGTTAAGAATTGTACTGGTCCCACCCTGATCCACCACGGCTTCTTCATCTGGTCTCTGTTGAAATATAAATAAGTAGCCATAGTAATAAGCATACGTTCATTCAGACATCCACTGAAGTACCACATGTATGCCAGACCCTTTTTGCAACCCTTGGGGGAGAAAACACAATGGTTTACATACGTTTTTCATTTGAACCTCACAATAACTTTGAGATGCAAAAATGACAGCCATTCTCGGGGGTGCCCGGGCGGCTCAGTCGATTAAGTAACCGACTTCAGCTCAGGTCATGATCTCACAGTTTGTGAGTTCGAGCCCCACGTCGGGCTCTGTGCTGACAGCTCAGAGCCTGGAGCCTGCTTCAGATTCTGTGTCTCCCTCTCTCTCTGCCCCTCCTCCGCTCTTGCTCTGTCTCTCTCAAAAATAAATAGTTAAAAAAAATTTTTTTAATGACAGCCATTCTCTTTCTCATTTTATAAATGAACAGCCCGAGACTTAGAGAGGATTAAGTAATTATTGCCCAAGGGCACAAATGTGGTAAAAGGCAGAGGTGGGATGAACTCTGGTCTTGTGACTGCAGATATCACGCCTTTTCTACCTCCCCACAAGTGCAAGTGCATAGCATGTCTGCATTTTGCAAGCGGGGTCAACCACATTTTTTTTTTTTTTTTTTTTAGTGTCGACTGATCTCCTTGATCTCTCTTCAGTATTTGAGCCTGTTATCCTTGAAATTCTCCATCCTGCTCCTTTGATCAAGTCTCCCCTGTCTCATTCTAAGGCTCGTCTTCTTCCTCTAACCATAATTCCCAAGCAAGAGCGCTCTACCTTTGGTTTCCCTCACTTGAGTCTTCCAATTTCAACTACAGCCTGAGACTGTTGACTCAGTATTTGACAAACCATTGGGATGTTGACCACAAGACCCACGTTGTCTAAAACCAAACTGATCTTCTTTCCAAAACAAGCACCCTGTGCTCATTTACTTACACTTACCCATGGCAGGACTGTTTCTTAGTCCACATTTGAAATTTCAAATGCATTTATTTATCCATTCCACGTGTATTAAGTGCCTATTATATGCCTTCAGGAAGATAGCTTCCTTTTCTTATCAGGTCCTCCTGTGCAATTGCTCTCAAATCTACTCTCATCTCTCATCTACTCTATGCCATACTCCCGTGCCCTTTCAGTCATACTGGACATGTTTTCAGTTCTGGAACCAGACTCACTTTCTTCCTTGAGTGTTGCTCCCTCGGTCTAGAACTATCATCCTCTCCCTGCTAGCCCCACCTCCTACCACCAGCGGCCAATACTTACTCATCATCCCACAGATCTCAGCCTCAATGCACTTCCTTGGAAGGCTTCCCTCATCTGAACTAAGTGAGGTCCTCCCATTTATAAGCCCTTATTGCACACTGCGCTTCTCTGTAATGACATGTCTCTGCTCCTTGAGGGAGGAACCCTGTCTGCCTTCCTCACCACTGTTCCTCCAACACCCTACACAGACTTTTCACAGAGTAGGTGCTCAATAATTCTTTGTTAAAATCATGACTATAATGGCACCTACCTTATCAAGACCCTGAACTATTTTTTTTTTAATCTTAACTGATTTTCCTGTCAGTCTATTTCTCTGATCAAACCTGCAGCTCCAGCCAAGTTCACTGATCCCATGGGCATTCTGCATGTTCCCACTTTCACCCCTTTGCTCACATGTCCTGCATCTAACGTTCCCCCACCCCACCCCCAACTTTCCATCAAATCCTTATCATCTTCCAGATCCTACTCAAATTTCCAGCTTACTGTTCTAACACTTTTTCAAGTTATCATCTATGTCCTCAAACGAGGCAACTCTGAATATAAAGCAATCCATTTCCCTGATAAGATTCAAAAAAGTTCTTGAGGACAACTTGAATAGACTAACTTCTAGGGAAGTAGATGAAAGTCAAATGTCTACATATATATGTATTTTTTTTGCTGCCCCCCACCCCACCCACCCCACCCTGCCTGCGCCTCATAGGATTCTCTCTTTCCCTTTCTCTCAGCCTCTCACTCACTTGTACCCTCTGTCTCTCAAAAATAAATAAACTTAAAAAAAAGAGAGAGAGAGAGAGTCTGGGTTTTTTGTTTATTCATTTGTTTCTTAAATTCCACAGATGAGTGAGATTATATGGTATTCTTTTCTCTGACTGATGTATTTCACTCAGCACTATACTTCCTAGATCTATCCACGTTGTTGCAAACAGCAAGATTTCATTCTTTTTTATGACTACGTAATATTCCAGTGTGTGTGTGTGTGTGTGTGTACACCATGTCTTCTTTATCCATTCATCTATCGATGGACACTTGGATTGCTTCCAATACTTATAGTGTTTTACTTATGAATTTAGTTTATAGACATTTAAAATTTCATATTATTACTATCATGGAATAATCTCCAAGATATAATATTAAGTTTAAAAAGCAACGTAGAGAAAACTGTTTGCTGTTTGCTAACTTTTATCAGAGAAAGGTTGTTGGGATGGCTCAGTCAGTGGAGCATGAGATTCTTGATCTCAGGGTTGTGAGTTCAAACCCCACATTGGGCATAGAGCTTACTTAAAAAAAATTACATATAAAAAAGAAAGGGTGTTAGAACATAAGCATATGCTTATACTTAAAAACCTATAAAGGAAGAATAAGTCATGAAAAAAATTTTAGGAAATAAATTCCTGTTGTTTATTTATTTATTCTTTTTTTATTTTTTGAGAGAGAGAGAGCATGAGTGAGCAAGGGGCAGAGAGAGAGGGAGAGAGAGAGAATCCAATGAGGGGCAGAGAAAGGAAAAAGAGAGAGAATCCTGAAGTGGGGCACAAGCTCATCTGATGTGGGGCTTGAACTCACGAACCCATGAGACCATAACCTGAGCTGAAGTTGGATGCTTAACCAACTGAACCACCCAGCTGCCCCACCATGAAAAAAAATTTTAAAGAGTTACCCATAGAGGAGTGAGGGAATAGGTTAGAGGAGAAAAGGACAGAAAATTAGACTTCTTTGAAAATACCTTATTTTGTAAATATCTTAACATAATTTTATTTTATTTTTTTAATATTTACTTTTTGGGAGCGTGCACATGGGGGAGGGGCAGAGAGAGGGGGACAGAAGATCCCAAGCAGGCTCTGCACTGCTGACAGCAGCAAGCCAGATGCAGGGCTTGAACTCACCAACCATGAGATCATGACCTAAGCCAAAGTCCGACACTCAACCGACTGAGCCACCCAGGTGCCCCAATATCTTACATAATTTTAAAACAACTAAAAATTTTAAAAGCAATTCCCAGAAATGAAAAATCAAATGAAAGCAAATGCCAAATTGATGGCATAACTATTCCAAGAGATATCATTCCAAGTAACTGTAAAATATAATAAGCTGCCTGAACATCCTCAGTGGTATATACCCTAAGACAAAAAGAGTTTAAGAATATCTTAAACTACAATTTAGTTATCTGTTGGTGGGAGTGTTGGTGCTATCACTCTGACGCTGTTGTGCATTGTGAGATAAACATATTCGTGATCATGTCAACTTGTTCTGTCACTCTCAATGTCATTGAGAATTGGCATTCTCAGCAGGGGTAAAAGGAAATACAGTCCTAGGACAGAAGTTAAGTAAAAACCATTCGGTCCTGATTTTGAATTGGATGGGTCAACAAGAATATAGAATACATTTTTACCTTTAAATGTTTTTAAATTTATAAATTTATAAATTTTTAAATTTATAAATTTACATTTTCTAGCTCCGTCCACTCAAAAGCCCTAGAAAAAATGATCAGCCAGTAGCAATGAGTATCCTTAGCACCCAGACTGTGGTCTCTTAAAATACCATTGTCTACTAAAAGGCACTCACAGACCACTAGGGAGTCAACTTAAAGAGATCCCTTGCCTTTTAGGATAATTTGAGCATCAGTAAGAGTAGTAACTGCAACAGATTGAATAGATCAGATATGTTAAAATCTATGAGTTCACACTGTCACTTTAAAAATTAATTGGTGGGGCGCCTGGGTGGCTCAGTCGGTTGAGCGTCAGACTTTGGCTCAGGTCATGATCTCGCAGTCCGTGGGTTCGAGCCCTGCGTCAGGCTGTGTGCTGACAGCACAGAGCCTGGAGCCTGCTTCAGATTCTGTGTCTCCCTCTCTCTCTGACCGTTCCCCGCTCATGCTCTGTCTCTCTCTGTCTCAAAAATGGATAAACGTTAAAAAATACATAAAAAATAAAAATTAATTGGTCACCATTGGAGAAGAATGCTAACAAACCAACCCATTATTTTCGAAACTGTTAAAAATGTATCCTAGCTTTCCTATATAAATTGTGCCATAGAGTAGTACCATAGAAGAGATGAGAGAAGTTTCCTATTATAGAAAAGAATAAATGAAAAAGGAATGTTAGAATTAGGACATCACCATTTCACAATCCCTAATGGATTGCATTGATTTTCAACAGCCACTAACATCACAAGGAGAGACAACCAGATATTATATGCCTCCTAATGGGAGACTATATCACCACCCATTAGGTAATCTTAACAAATAAATTGTCCCTGAATCTGATCAAGCCTCTAAATCGAAATACCAATTTACTGAAAATACAGTGAAACAGAGTTCCACGGAAAAACACCAGCATGAGAATACAATCAGCAAAATTATAAAGCTATAGAACAAATCCTCTCCCTCCTCCTACCCCTTTTTTAAAACAAACAATTGCAAGAAGAGAAAGACAGAGACAGAGAAAGAAAGTAAACCAGTAGTTTAAAAGAGATTGGTTTAAAAACCAATCTCAATGTGCAGACTTTATTTAAATCCTGATTCAAACAAACAAATAATTTTTTAGCTATTTTTTAAATGATTTTTTGAGACAATTGCCAATTTGAATATTGATGAGATCTTTTATGATAGTAAAGAAATTGCTATTTTTTTCTTTAGGTGATACTATGTTTATTTTTTAAAGAATTTTTATCTTTTTTTATGGAAGTGTTGAATTGCTATATTGTACACCTGAAACTATACGGAAATTAAAATAATTTTAAAAATTTAATTGAAAAAATAACTCTTATCTTTGAGTGATACATAAATATTTACCAGTAAAACTGAAAGATTACAGATATGTAAAATAATATATTAACTTAGAAATATTAATTTTTCACATTTTATAATTAGTTAAAATTATTTAAAAAAAACCTTCTAATACATCTTTAACATCAATGTCTTCCCCACCACCATAGGCACTTTGGGTCAATTTTCCAAGGCTTGTCAGTTTCACTTCTATCTAAGCTCTAAAAACTCTCATGTAAAGATCTTTCTAAGGAATAACTTCTAGGAATAACTTTTATTTTAGATTTGTCCTTTGTTTATCTAGCTCACCTTTTAGATCATGGATTTCTTGATGGTACTAGCCACAATTTGCCATCTTTATATTCTTAGAGCCCAATACAATAGCTTACCACTGTAAGTAGTTTGCACGCTTGTAAGTTCCAGAAGTGGGGGTGCTGTCCCTATGTCCACCACTATGTACCTAGAAGCTAGTATAATGTCCGGTACGTGGTAAGTATCTAAAAATTGTGATGAGGGGCGCCTGGGTGGCTCAGTCGGTTGAGCGGCCAACTTCGGCTCAGGTCGTGATCTCGCGGTGCGTGAGTTCAAGCCCCGCGTGGGGCTCTGTGCTGACAGCTCAGAGCCTGAAGCCTGTTTCAGATTCTGTGTCTCCCTCTCTCTGACCCTCCCCCGTTCATGCTCTGTCTCTCTCTGTCTCAAAAATAAATAAACATTAAAAAAATATATAAATAAATAAATAAAATAAAAATTGTGATGAATAAATACTAGTTTTCTGAACTCTTTATCATATGATCATATATTTTCTCATAAAACTTCATATATATGAATAATTTTTCGTATTGGCTTCCCCGCAGGTTTGTAATATCCAAAGGACAGGGACCAATTGGTTACAATGCTTAGCACTGTCCACAGATACCTGGCATTACATAGAACACAGCAGGAATCTAGAGGAAGGAGGGGAGGGTGGCATAATTGATTTTATGACTCTAAGAACTATAAAAGCAAAATATGGAGAGCAAGGTCAATCACCTGAAATATTCAGGTTGAAAAATCGACTTGTTTCCGTAATTTAGATTGGTTAACCACAGCCTACATTCACTGAATAATTGTTCATCCACTTTCTTTGTCTTGCCAAAGAAAACAGAGCCACTGTCAAACACCATTAGCCAAAGCATTTGAAATGTCAGGCTTGAATGTGAATGTGTGGACCTCATTTGGATCCTGGTTCAAGTAAACCAACTATTTAAAAAATTAAAAGGCACTCCTAAATTAATTTTTTTTATCTTTTGTTTTTCAATGTTTATTTATTTTTGAGAGACAGAGAGAGACAGAGATAGAGTGTGGGGCGGTGGGGGAGGGACAGAGAGAGAGGGAGACACAGAATCAGAAGCAGGCTCCAGGCTCTGAGCTGTCAGCACAGAGCCCAACACAGGGCTCGAACCCACGAACCGCAAGATCATGCCTGAGCCGAAGTCAGATGCTTAACTGACCGAGCCACCCAGGCACCCCTGGCACTCATAAATTTAAACAACTACATGGACATTTGATTGTATTAAGGAGTTAACTGTTAGTTAAAAAAAATAATAACAATATTGTGACATGGTAGTGATATCATAAAAAGAAAGTCCTTAATCTTTAGTGATACATACTAAAGGTTTTTTTTAAGCTTATTTATTTTGAGAGAGAGAGCAAACATGGGAGGGGCAGAGAGAGAGGGAGAGAGAGAATCCCAAGCAGGCTCCATGCTGTCAGCACAGAGCCTGTTGCAGGGCTCTATCCCATGAACCATGAGATCATGACCTGAGTCGAAACCAAGAGTCAGACACTTACCCGACTGAGCCACCCACGCGCCCCATACTGAAGTTTTTACTGATGAAATAATATGATGTCTGGGATTTGGAGAGTGTGTGGGGATATAATGAAACAACATAGGTGAGTGTTCATTGCTGAAGCCAGGTCATGGGTACATAGCAAGTCACTTTTACAAGTCTTTCTACTTCGTTGTCTGCTCGAAATGTTCCATAAATTTCAAGTACTGTGTATACAAAGTTTGTTTAAAATCATAAAAAAAAGTAAAGAATATCAAGTCTCATTGGTCTGTGCTTGTTACAGATTCCTCACCAGTTGGCTATTATGTCCTCTGATACCACCATTATTTGTGGCAGAGAGGATTTCTTATCCATAGATTTCCAGGGTTCCCATGAATGAACTTTAGAGGATTATGTGTGAGTGTACATTTTTCTTAAGAGGGTCCATAACGTTCACCAGATTCTCAGGGAAGCTTGTGACTCAGAAAAGATTAAAATCATGAGAACCACGTTATATAAGTGTGGGAGAAAAAGGAAAGAAGGGAGGAGGGAAAGGAGAGTGAACTAGAGAAAAGGCAATGTTTCTAAGTCTCCTCTTTTCTGTCCTTCCTCCTAGCTCACTGACAATGACCCACTATGTAAATGTGAATTGATTTGGGTGCCTACCTCAAGCACTAGATAAGATAAAAAGAACTAAGGGGGTTAAATACACATTAAAACATTGAAATTTCAAGGCACATCTTGTTATGAGTCTTGAAAAATGAATGAACCATACCTGAGTAACAGACCAGATTCTTACTTACAGTTAATGGACAAATTAAAAGGCAGGGTCAGGGCTGAGTCTTACATAATGGCTCCAGCTCCTGGAAGCAGCCTCGGAGGCTGCAGGGGAAGGGGAAGGTGGCAGGCAGTGGAGTCCATTTGGAGCCCTCTCCCTGACTCGTGCCCCCTGCAGCGCCACTCCGGACCTGTGGGGTGGTGGACCTGCCCAACTCAACTGCCCCTCCATGCCTGCAGTCAGTCTCAGACTTTTCACTTCCAGAGACCCCTGTCATCTTTTTTCCTAAAGATCCGATGTTTTCAGACATGGTGTATGACATCCTTCCACCCTTCCACCCTCCCATCCTTACCCCCAACAAAAAAGAGTCAAGCAATTATTGAGTTCTGACACATTTAACCATTTTTAAAACAGCAAATACAGAAGTGACTTCCAGGGTTTCTGATCAGCAAATTGAGTTGACACAGGGAGTATCAGGAACAAATATTTATTGAGCACTTCCTATACGCCTAGCATTGTGCCTTACATATGTATATTGCCCCACTTCATCCTCACAACACTCTTAAAATCAAGGCTAAGTAAGATCACACAAGAGGTAAGTGGGATAGGAGGAACTCAAACTCAAGCCTCTCTGTATTCTTACAATTACCATTACACGCTATTATTGCCAAAAGCAAAGAACCCGGTCATTTCAGAGAGCTCAAGACACCCAATCATGCATTCATGTCCACAGTTCAAGATCTACATTATTGCCACCTTAAACCCATAGTGTGCCAGAACCTTGTACTTCAAACTTGTACTTTGCCCTTTTACTGACCAGACTTCCAAGAGTTCTCCATCTCATTTCCTTTCTCTTCAGCCAGCAAAGTCTCTGAATTCTGGTCCCTTAGACACCCTGTCAGTGAATCTGGCCCACAGATGCCCATGAATTTGACTTCCTCGCTGAATTCAGACTGCTATAGCGAGGGGGGAAAAAAAAAAAAGGTTCCGCAAGGACTCGTGCAGCTGTTCCGGACCTCCTCTCAGTGGCCATGAGCTCCTAAATACCCATGAGCTTCCTATTCTGACTATTCAGCAACCTGCTAGGGCCTCAAATTCCAAAGTAGCTATGGTTTCTAAGTGATTCTTTTATTGAGCCCCACCTAGAGTAACTCCTGTTCTGTATTAAGATTGCTAGTTAGTACATTGTGGTAGGCAGAATAATGGCCCCCCAGTTAAGGTTACTGACGGAAGTAATGTTGCTAATCAGATGAACTTAAAATAAGGAGATTATCCTGGATTATCTGGTGGGCTCTATGCAATCACAAGAATCCCTAAAGAGTTGGGGGGGGGGGGACTGGCAGCAGAAGACTTGAGTCAGAGAAAGAGATGTGATACCAAAAGTAGGGTTTGAGACACCCTATGCTGGCGGCTTGGAGTTGAGGAAAGGAACGAGAAGCCAAGGAAACAAGGTAGCTTTAAAAGCTGAAGAAATCAAGGAAACAGATTCTTCCTCAGAGCCTCTAGAAAGAAACACAGCCTTGCCAACACTTCGATTTTAGCCCAGTGAGAGCTGCATTGGACTTGTGAAGTAGAGAACTGAAAGATAATCAATTTGTGTTGTTTTAAGCCACTAAATTTGTGGTAATTTGCTATGGCAGCAATAGAAACTAATACACACATTAGGGTTCCCTAACTACCAAGACCAGAGTAAACTTATTACTTACTATCTTATAGGGAACAACCAACCTCCCCATTATCTAAGATTTGTTGCCGTAACCTGGCAGCAGATCCAGAATAAACACGGTTGCTTTCTGTGTCCTAATGATTACTAACTACTAGGGCAGTCTTGACTGAGAGCCCCGGCTACCCTGCCAAGGCAAACTATGAGCTAAGGCAATTATCCACAAATTTTGAAGGAAGTAAATTTGCAGCCTGCATTGTCCCCCACACTACCTCAGTTCTCTGTTTGTCAGGACCGCCCACCCCTCCCCTACCGAAGCTCCCCAGCAGAGCTGGGAAAGCCAGGTACAGAGAATGTTCGGTTTTCCCCACTCCCTCATAGGAAAGGAACACCTCCCGGCTGTCGGGAGGGGGCGGGGCCATATGGATTTGTACACTCTGATGTAGTGAGAGGCGAAACCGCTATGGCTGATATTTTTATTCAACAACATTCAGCTGGTGTTGACTGGGCTCCGACACGTGCCAGCCATTGGGCACTAGCATTCCGTCTCTGTCACGAACTCTTGGCTTAGAGGAGTTTTTTCAGGTCTACCATAAGGTACGGAATGTGACTGTCTTCTCATCGGCCACCCTTCCCAATCATCACCCATTTCCCAGGGCTCACTATTCTGAAGATTTCTGCAAAGCTTTCCATTCTGAGCAGGCCTGATTCACATAAAAACCTTGGTGAATATCCAAACTCACTTGCTCCCCGCTCCGTCGCTGACACCGTCCCTGAACCTCCCTGCAGTTCCCAGAACCACGTGGCTGGAGTGCTGATGGTTCCAACCACTCCGGCCTTCTCCTCCAGTACTCCTTTCTGCTCAGTTCTGAAAGTGCTGATCAGGAGGACTCACAAGATACAAGATGTCCTCAGTTCCAGTCCAAACGAGGGGCTCTCCCTAGAGCTTTCTGCTCTTTTTTTTTTTTAACGTTTATTTATTATTGAGAGACAGACAGATATAGAGCATGAGCACGGGAGGCACAGAGAGAGGAGGAGACACAGAATCTGAAGCAAGCTCCGGGCTCAGAGCTGTCAGCACAGAGCCCGACGCGGGGCTCGAACTCACAAACTGTGAGACCATGACCTGAGCTGAAGTCAGACGCTCAACTGACTGAGCCACTCAGGCGCCCCTGCCCTTCTTCCTCCCTTACTACCTCACCCCTTTAAGAGTTCACTGACTCCTAAAATTTCGATAACCACCTCCAGAGATCCCATCAAAATTCAGAAAGGCAGGCCTTCATTAACTCATCCTAAATTACAGCCTCCTAGCTGGCCTCCCTCAGTGCAGTCTCTTCCCACTCCAATGTAACCTTTGTATACCTTGCCACATATATCTTCCCAAACAGTTATTAAGCGCTCGCTGCAAGCCAGACATTGGTGTAGGTGTCAAAGACCAAGCTACAGTAATGCAGAGTGATTAAAGGCACATACTTTGGAGACAGTAATAGCCCTTGGTGGGTGCTGTGAGCAGAGAACACTGAGTGATGAATTCTGAGAGTGATAAAGAGCCAGACCCTGAAAGCTAAATGGGATATTCTAGGTGAAGAGGAGGGGAAGGATTTCCCAGCTGGAACACCTGAGTAAAGGCACAGCCGCACACAAGGGACAGCTTTTGTGTAAGCAAGCATGGGCACCTGATGTTCTGTGCTAACCCCAAGACCGCGAGCTCCTGAAGGAGAAGCACATTGACTTTGGATACAGGAAAGGCATTAATTCACTCATGCAACTGAGCGCCTATCTTATACCAGGAACTGTGCTATATGGCAAGATTTTCCTCCTAGTCCTTGCCCCCGTCAAGCTTCTCTCCAAAAAAGAAAATATAGAAATCAAACAAGAACACGTCAGATAAGTCATAAGTGCTATTAAGAACATAAAACAGGATCATATGAAAGACAGTGACTGTGGGGGTCAGGGAAAGCCGCTCTGAGGGGGTAATATTAGAATTAAGTCCCATAAAACCCTGGATAGAATCATGTCCTAGGCAGAGAAAACAACAAGAGCAGAAGTCCTAAAGTATGAAGGAGCTTGCCATATCGAAGAAACAGAAAGAAAGCCAGTGCAGGGGTGCATGGTGAGAGAATGGGGGAGAGGCAGTCAGAAAGGGTGGACAAGTCCCTGAGCACATTAAAATTTGGTAGGCCATGATAAGGAGATTGGATTTTACTCTAAAATGCACTGGGGAGCC
Source organism: Panthera tigris (assembly GCF_018350195.1). Lineage (NCBI taxonomy): Eukaryota > Metazoa > Chordata > Mammalia > Carnivora > Felidae > Panthera > Panthera tigris. The sequence goes on along the minus strand of NC_056666.1, from coordinate 77,230,814 downwards.
ACTGAAGGGTTTCAAGATGGGATCAGGCATGGTTTGTGTTTTTGAAAGCTCTCTCTGGCTGCCATGTGGAAAGTGGACTATAGAAGGGCAAGAGAAAAAGCAGTGGGAAGTGTAGGAGGCTAGTGCAATAGTCCAAGCCAGAAAAAACAGCCTAGACTTGTGATATTTAGATGTGATGCCTAGAATCTCTTTACAGCAAGTTGCACAATCCCCTCTCTTTGCAAGGTCCATTCCGCCCACCCCACCCCCCACAGCCTAGTTGGCACATAGGAGGCTTCGTTGGCAATTTTCAATCGGTTGACTTTTTGTCCCCCAAATCACCCCTACTTCCTTTCCTCCTCCTGTCCTCCTTTCTTTTCCTCCCTATATCTCAAGTATCCATTTGCCCATCACCTGACCCAGCCTTCATGAGGTCCTACTGTTCCTACTCTATTCCTTTTTGTCTCCTCACCCCACTGATCAAGAAAGTTACATGAACTAGATGTAAAGGAGATAATTATTTTCTATGTGACCCCAGAAGCACTCAGGAATTATCAATTTCACAAAGCACTAACAGAAGCTTATGGGTTATTGTGATCTCGACAATACGACTGGTACACATTCTGCATGTTAAGCACACTGTCTCCTCACACTCTTTCCAGCCTATTCTATTCTCCCCACTGCAGCCAGAGAAATCTTTCAACAGGAAAATCTGATCATGATTTCATTGGAGCTTGCTCTCTCACCCCTCCCCACTCACTCTATGCACTTGCTCGAGCGTTCTTTCTCTCTCTCTCTCTCTCTCTCTCTCGCTCTCGCTCTCGCTTTCTCCTTCCCCTCCCTGCTTAAACCCCTTCAGTGGCTTCCCCTCGCTGCTTAAATAAATACCAACTTTCTCAGGACGGGCTATAATGGCTCTGTGTTTCGACCCCAGAGTATATCTCACACCATTCCCCTCATTGCTCTGTGGCTCCAGCCACGCTGACCTTCTTTCAGGCCCTCTAACTAGATGTGTTCCCTTTCTGCTATTCTCTTTGTCTCCAAGGTCCTTTGATCTCCCTCTTCCCTCAGTTGATACTTATTCTTTAGATCTCTAATTTTCTTCCTTAGCAAAATCTTCTCTCGTCTGAGACCAAGGCTGGAAACACTGAGAGACTGCCTCTCTTTCTTCGAAAACACTTATCACAGTTCATAATAATACACTTGTGTGGTTATTTGATTTAAACATGGTTATTTCTCCCCACCCTCCAAGACAGGAAGCTCCAAGGGGACAAGAACATTGCATAGTTTTGCTCATCACTGTATCCCCACCACATAGATTGAATACGCTTTTAGGCCTTAGGGGGATCAGATATGGAAAGATTTTCCAAAATCTTAGATGTGGTTCCTTTTTTGATGGAACAAGCAAAGAGGGAATCATGGATCATCTAGAGGCAAACTAGTACCAGGAAGAAGAGGAGAGAGTCCATGCCTGTTTTGCTACAAACTCAGAATGTTTCCCCTGCCTCCTTACAGAAACCATCCCTGACATCAACATGGCACTTGTTTCCAAGACTTATCATCCTTCCTAAGAAGGCCCATCATCATCGCCACAGTCCCCCACTTCAGACTTGCCCCCCCTTCAATCTCTCTTTCCAGAGCAGTAACAACCACCTGACGGTACAGGAAAGGGGGGAGTGAGAATTCAGTGAGCTACCACTCTCTTACTGGTTGTCACACAATAGACATTTGACAAATAGCACCTCATTCAGTCCTCAAAACGACACTGTGAAAGCAAAGCAGGTATTCTCATTCGCATTTTACTAGACGGAGATACTGAGGTTCAAGGAGGCAAGTGACTTACTCAAGGTCACAAAGCCAGCGCAAGGCAGATGTAGGATTTGAGCCTGCAGTCTCTGACCCCTAGCCCGATGATTTTCCTTACATTTGCCACCCCAACAGTTGAGCTGTGGCTTACTTAAGCCTGGTTTCCTCATTCCCTTAAATAAACACCTGTTCCTGACCTCTCAACACTTCCCCAGCCCATTCCCCCTTCCCTTGCCAGAAGTTGTCAGCTGTCTGCCCAATGGGATGGCGAGACTCATAAAGCTGGCCACACTAATGGGGTCTGGCCCCAGCCTCCAGCCTTTCCAGCTCTTTCTCTGAGCCGCTGAGGAACCAGAAGTCTCCAGAAACAACACAAAGAGGAGACCTGCCCCACCGGAGCGAGGTCCCTGGCCACCCTTTCTCCCACGTTCCAACAGGACACCGCCAGGCCAGAAGCCAGCCTCTCTCCCAAGAAGGAGTACCCGAGAACAGAGGTCACCGCCCGCCGCCGTCAGGGTTCCTCTGCCGGCCTCGCAAGGGATGCGGCAGTGATTCGCCGGCTCCCAGGTTCGGCCCAAGGTCACCCTCTCGCAGCCCCGGCCCGATCCCCAAACGCCCGGAGCGCCCCCTGGTGTCCCGGGCCGGCCTCCCCTCGCCCTCAGGGAGTGGCCTGCGGAGCCCGGCTCGGGGGCAGAGGCAGGAGGGTGGGCAGTGGATGAGGAGGCTGAGCCCCGGGGAGGGGCGGGAGGCGGGGCCCTACCTGATAGCTGAGGACGCCGTCCGGCTCGTTACTCCCGGCCGGCATGGCGGAACCCAGCTAGGTCTCGCCCGCGGGCTCCAGGCCGAGCGTCAGCAGCCCGCGCGCTCCGCTCGGCTCTGAGCCGATCGCCCGAGCGGCGACCCCTACCCCGGAGCCAACGGTCAACCATCAACCGCCGCCGCCTCCATTGCCACCGGCCCGCGAGGCCTCGCCGCAGCCAATCAGCGTGCGGCCTGTGCGGCCAATCAGCGCGCGGAGCACGGGAGGACGCTGTCCGGCGGTACCCTGGGCTACCGCGAGGAGGAGGAGGAGGAGGAGGGAGGGAGCCCGGGGAGGCTACCGCTCCCGGCCCGGTTGCCTTGGAAACCGCCTCCCTCCCTTCAGGGGCCTCTGGGCTTAAAGGTCCTTCCAACCGCTTGCTACAAATCGAAAATCTCATGCTTCTGTTTGCGGCTGCACCTGACCCTTGAAAACGGAGAAAGTTTCTGTCTAATTCTGATGTTATTCCTTAGGTAAGTGTTCTTAAATTCTGGGGAAACATCCCTTGGAATTGAAGAAGGAAGTAACTGACGATGAGGGGAAAGGCCCTTCTCAAATTACTTGTCAATCTCTGAACTAGTGTCCAGATAGAGGAAAGAGCATTAAAGAGAAGCGGGCAGGCAGTGTGATCCGACCCCCCTCCACAGACTCCGTACGACCTAGGTCTTCTCCGTGGGTCTTAGGTTGGCAAGGAAAAAAGCACAGAGTTGAGCTCAGGCTGATGGTTGAAATAATTCCACAAAAACGCTTCCAACTTTTCCGAGAAATGATGTAAGACAAATTATGATTTAACAACAGAACTACTGATCTAAGGCAAGGTTAGAAAACCGTAAGTAATGCATTCAATTTGATTTGGGCTTGAAAGAAAAGAGGCTGGCTATAATCCGACCAACCCTCTGTCCCCAAGAGGAGGAAAGGAGTCCCTGCTTTACACGCACTATAACATCAGACTGTAGGTGAATCCATATTATCAGAGAGGGGGAAAAAAAGGTTGCAAATAATCCTTAGCCCCGAAGGAAACTCCATCTGGAGAACATAGTCGGGTCCATGTTAAAGTTTCAACCCCTGCATACCACACCTTGCATTGGCCCTAAAATTCGAAACAAGGTTGTGCTTCAGTGTCCCTGGGGCAGAACCATATTTCTGATCTCCTGTATAAGCCCCTGGTCCTGTTTCTGAGCTTTAGCATTCATTGCCACAGTCTCTATTTCTTCACTAATCCTGTCTTGAATTTGGAATTCACCCCCCTCCCCGCCCATTTTTTGCCCATCAAAATCTTAACCATCCTTCAAAGTCAATCTCAAAGGCCACCTCTTCCAAGAAACCTTTCTTTATCCCACTCTCTCCAACACTTCTGAGAGATGTCATCTCTCCCTTCTATGAATCCTCATAGCATTCCATACATTTCTTCTATCAGTTACCATGCTGTGGTTAGTTAAGTACTTTATTTTTTAATTTATTTTTGAGAGAGAGAGACAGAGACAGAGTGTGAGTGAGGGAGGGGCACAGAGAGAGGGGAGACACAGAATCTGAAGCCGGCTCCAGGCTCTGAGCTGTCAGTACAGAGCCTGATGCGGGGCTCGAACCCACCAACCGTGAGATCATGACCTGAGCTGAAGTTGGACGCTTAACCGACTGAGCCACCCAGGTGCCCCTAGTTAAGTACTTTAGTATATGTTGACTTTAACTTACAATAATATTGTAAGTATTTTGAAGATAGTAATTATTTTTATGTCCTTCTATACTCCACAGAGTCTCAAAGAAGGCTAAACATACAGAAAGTAGTTAACAAATATACGTGCTTTTAATTCAATTGAAAATATTTTGAATGCCTGCTATTTACAAGCCCAAATGGCACCAAAGATGCAGACAAATTTAAAATATAATACTGTCTCCAAAAGACTTACAATCTAATCAGGGGAACAGAAGACATGTGAACATAATGACAAGATAATAAGACATAAAATATGAGTGATAGGAGTGAGGCGCCTGGGTGGTTCAGTCAGTTCAGCAACTGACTTCAGCTGAGGTCATGATCTCAAAGTCTGTGAGTTCGAGCTCCGCATCGGGCTCCGTGCTGGCAGCTCGGAGCCTGGAGCCTGTTTCGGATTCTGTGCCTCCCTCTCTCTCTGCCCCTCCCCTACTCACGCTCTGTCTCTCTCTCTCAAAAATAAATAAATGTTAAAAAATTTTCACAAAAATAAGAGTGATAGGAGTAATGTCGACAACAAAGGTAATAAACAGTCAGAAAAGGAAATGATCTTTATGACTTGGGACACTTCAGGAACATGACACAGAGGACATGGGTTACAGCTAAATCTGCAAATAATTGAGCCAAGGTAAGGAGAGCAAGCATCTTAGCTACTGGGCAAAGGCTTAATAACAGGAATGTACGTGGCCCATTCAGAGTAGCCATGATTTGAGCCAAAGCAAAAAGTTATAGAGAAGAGTAGTAGTGAAGTACCAATTGTGGTTAAAAAATAAATTAATAATAATAATAATAAATGAAACCTATGGCCAAATTATGGAGAACTAGCTAATTAATTCAGACTTTATTTTTCTCATATGATAGCAACTAAGACACTGCTAAAGGTTTTGGAACGTGCTTCCGTGTACCAGGCCCCAGGCTTTGTGGTATACATGCATCGTGTTATGTAATAGTTCCAATATCTCCATTATTTCTCCGTTTCACTGGTAAGAAAACTGGGGCTTAGAGAAGTTCAGCAGCTTTCTTAAGGTCGGGCAGGTGTGAAGCTGGGCTTTGGTCATTCATTAATTCAAAATACATTTACCGAGAACCTGTGTATTCAGGCCTGTGTTACACGACAGAGAAAGAATAAGAAAACAGGGTCATGCCCTCTTGAGCCTTAGGATCTAGTGGGGAGACAGTAAGCAAGTAAACAAACAGTAATCACAGATTATGAGGGCTGCTAGGAACTCAATAGCAAGGCTATGTGATAGATGGTAATTGGCAAGGAGGGGTAGGGTGAGCTCCTCTGAGGACGTGAGTCACGGATGAGCCTGTCTGACTCTGGAGTTCTTGGCCACTACGCAACACGGCTGGGATCCACCACAGGGGCAAGGTGGGTTGCAGGGGAAAACCTGGGGCAGGAGGTCAGATGGAAGGACTCTGGCAACATGGTAATTAAGGAGGGGCCAAGAACGGTGTTCAAAGGGAAGATGTGCCCCAAATTGCCCACTCCCCAGAAATACGGCTCCCAGCCATGGGAGTGGGCATGAGTGGGTAGAGTAGGGAGAGGCCTAAGGAGGTAGACCATTCTTGGGAGCTCTGGTGGGTCTATTTTCTTGCAGTTCAAATGTGGAAAAAGTCAGAGCCTCTGGCCCTTGACTCCAAGGTCAAGAGCCCCATCTTCTGGTCTATTGTGCAAATTACAAAAGGAATTGGGCCACAGAACCTGCCTCTGAGGCTGCCTGAGGCAGCCACTATCTGAGGCGCTGCAGAAGACAGGCTCTCCCCTAGCAGCACTATTTTGGTCTCTCCTTCCCAGAGGAGGCTGGCTCACTTGGCTCCACGCTCCAGGCTCTAGGTTCCTAGGCTCTAATTCTCCCTAAACTGCGTGGAAAAGTGCAAATATGCAGCTCTCAACCCGGCCGGCAAGCGGTCTCTAGAGGAGCTGGAACGAGGATATTCAGCCAAGGACACCACGTCGCAATGATCACTTTTCCAAAGAAAGCAGAAAAAACAGTGGGATCGAATGCAGGGCCTCTTGAGGCCTATACAGGTGCTTGGCCCAGAAGGAGGCATACGATGCACGGGAAAAAGCAAAGTACGAGTAGAGACAAAGACACACACACACACGTGCACACACACGTCCACAGGGAAGCAAGGAGGCCTGCTGCATGGATGACCTTAATCCTTGCAATCACTCTGCGAGGTAGGTTCTATCATCCCATCCTCTAGATGAGAAAACTGAAGACTGAAGCTTAGAGATACAACTTGCCCCATCATACAGCCAGCACGGTTAATAAGTGAAGAGGATGCTAAGCTCTGAGCTCAGGTGTATCTGATTCCAGGGTACACAGGCTTAACCACTCACTGCCTCCCATGGGTCTGTCCGGGGCTTCCTTCCTTCCCCAACTTTTATAGGCTCCATCATGTCTCCATGGCTTCCAAATATGGCTACCCTTCCAGATTTTGTCTCCAGAGCCTTCTCTAATACCAGCGGGGTTTCTTTTCAAGCTTTTCTTTATTTATTTTGAGAGAGAGAGAGAGATCACACGAGCAGGGAGGGGCGGAGAGAGAGGGAAAGAGAATCCCAAGAAGACTCCGCACTGCCAGCGCACAGCCCGACGCGGGGCTCGAACTCACAAACCTCAAGATCATGACCTGAGCGGAAGTTGGACGCTTAAACGACTGCGCCATCCAGGTGCCCCTAATTCCAGTAGTTCTTAAACTTTGGGGGAAGAGAATAGGTCTTGAACCCACTGGGGACATGATTAAAATCTATGGGACTCTCTTTTCAGATAACTACACAAAGCCTCAAATTTTGCATATAATTGTAAGGGTGTGTTCACAGCCTTCCCAGGGAAGCACCAAGCACCTATATTATCTTTAAATATTGGCTGAAAAACATTGAAATTCTTTTATTCAGAAACAAAAAGGCAAAAACACAAGAAACTCAAAATGTCTGAGCAAATTGCTCAGTCACATAACTGCAACCAATTTTTTCATCAAAAGCATCTTAATTTTCCCATCATTTTACCATATCCCTTGCTGTGTTCAAACCATCAAAAGAGCCACCAGAACAGATTCCAGACTTCACTTGCTATTAAGTAGCTCCCAATTCCCAGCTGTGTCTTATACCTGATTCTGTTCTCCCCCACTCTTTCTTCTTAATTACACATCTAAACCCAAGGAAAGGTTAGAGGAAAAGACATCAGGATCCAAGGAAAGACTTAATTAGGGCTTGTTTGCGCTGTGGTCTGGGAGCATTTCCTGGGGGGCTGGGGGGAGAGAGGATTCTTTGTCTAGCTAAAAAGGTCATGCAGGTGCATGGTTTTGCCTTCAGCCCTTTGCCAAGTCACAGCATATCGGAAGAGACCACTGCATACAATTTCTTTGTTCACAGCCTGCTGCCAGCCTGAAACACTACACATCATAAGGGAAGAACAATGAAACGCCACGAAAGTGGACTCCTGACTGGGAAAATCCCTCCCCCTTCATTCGTCATCATCAACGTGGTCCACAGAAATTCCCCAGACTGTACTCATTCACACCTTGGTCCAGACCAAGTAGAGGGAACCCCCCATAAGATGGCAAAAACCAACACTCTGCCTCATGTGGAATCACGAGTAAGATATTTGCAGAGAGGCAGAGGTAGGAGGGAGCAGACCACAAGAGAAAAGCAGGCCTTTGAGGAAAGAAGCCTTGAGTTTTCCAGATCCAGGTGGGCAATCATTCAGGAATTTAGGAGAAGTGGGTGTTAACCAAGATCCATTTGCCAAGTCCTTGATATCAGATCCAAACACATCATCTGTATTAATGAAATACATCTGTCTTATCCGTTTCTAGTCAAACGCAGATGCTTAGTAATCAGGCAGTTTCATTCCACATCTTATCTGCTTGGGGATAAGACCTCTCGAGCTTGTTATTATACTAAGCAGGGAAGTTCTTCCCTTCCCTTTTAGCCAGTATGCCTAGGATATCCTTAAGGTGGCAGCACATTCAACAGCTCACACTCCTAGAATTCTGTATACTCTTAACTTTTTTGTATCCCCTTATCCGGATCTGTCTGACATTGTCTTCACCCATTCATCTGTCTGTGGATACTCAGGTTGTTTCCATGTCTTGGCTATCGTGAATAATGCTACAATAAACGTGGGGATGCAGGTATTTCTTAAACATAGTGATTTCATTTCCACTGGGTATATATCCAGAAATGGGATTGCTGGATTATATGGTAGTTTGATTTATTTATTTATTTATTTATTTATTTATTTTTATTTGACAGATTCTAAAGCTGAAGTGTGGCTGGAATAGGGACTTGCCCACGCCAGTTAATAGCAGAGCTGGGTCAAGAACTACTAATGCTTTGCACTTCATTGTGTGGCTTCCTAGAAATATAACTTCACTCAGCCACTTCCTGCATAAAATTGAATTGGTTTCAATTGAACTGCGACAATGTGAATCTCCTTTAGAATTAACAAGAACTCCCCATAGCAAAAGCCCAGAGCTCCTCCTCTGTTACCCTTTCCCAGCAGATGACCGTTTCATATCATTTCCACTTTGGAAAGCTTGCCAGGGATACCCATTCATTAGCTCACTGAACAAACTCTCACGAAGTTCTCAAAATAACTCTTAACTACTTATCTCTAGAATCGCATTATCTGACATAGATATAAATTCAAGCCAAGCTACTCTTACTCCTAGGGTAACATCCCTTGAGGCCTTTTATTTTGCAGTTAATAAAAAAGAGACCCATTCAGACATTTGGGTTGGGGCAAAAGGGAAGAGACACAGAATTTGAACGTATTTCCCTGATATGTCTTTTTCTACCCCTAATCTTGTGCCACATTGAAAAGGTCAGCTTCCTCTTTAAAGAAGGCAGAGGTTCTCTGGTCTTTTCTCATAAAATATAAGAAAGAGTGTTTGCTAGATTTACCAAGGACACCCAGAGCTATGAGATGGCCAGCCAATGAAGAGCTGAGAAAAAAAAAAATCCAGCCTTAAAACAGATATAGAAACAATCAACTTTGTTTGGCATAAGCAAAATGAACTAATGCCAGCACAACTTAATTCTAACCTATTAGTTTGGGTCTCTCCAGAACTTCTGGTCCCTGTCCCCTAAAAATTGTTGGAAGGGACTCACAAAATATATGTATGTAAATTTTATACAAATTACTTTTAAATGATAAACCAATATAGGGGCGCCTGGGTGGCTCAGTCGGTTAAGCGTCTAATGCTTGATTTCGGCTCAGGTCATGATCTCACGGTTCATGAGTTCAAGCCCCATATCGGGCTCCCCGCTGACAGTGGAGAGCCTGCTTAGGATTCTCTCTCTTCTCTCTCATTCTCCTCTCTCTGACTCTGTCTCTCAGTAAATAAACTTTTAAAAATGAATGATAGATCAATATAGGTATAGAAACAGATATGCCTAGAGAGAGAGAGAGAGAGAGAGGAATAAAGTAAATATGGCAAGATGTTAACAATTCTGGAATCCAGAGGAGGCTTTACTGATGTCCATTGTCCTTGTTTTTCATCTCCCCACTATGTTTGAAATTTTCATAATTAAAAGTTGTAAAGTAATGTATATAATTGTTGGATCTAATTATATATTGTACACCTGAAACTAATGTAATATTTTATATCCACTGTACTGCAATTTTTTTAAATATTAAAATCACACCGTTAGCTCTTAAAACACAATTTTCTCCTGGGAAAAAAAATGTCGGGAAATAGCAAAAAAAGGCAGGGGATGAAAGTGAAATAAAGACATTTTCAAAAACACAAATAATCAAACAAAAAAAGGCTTCCATCAAACAGGCAAATCCCTAGGCCAGTGAGCACTACTTCAGGACATCGCTGCCCTGAGTTGGCCAAAGGACAAAAGTACAGATTGCCACCGAAATAGAAGAGTCTCGCCCAAAGCAAGATGACTCAGTACGTTTTAAAGATAAAGGATGGGCAAAAGTATGCCACATAGGGGCACCTGGGTGGCTCAGCCAGTTAAGAGTCCGATTCTTGATTTTGGCTCAGGTCGTGATCTCACAGTTTGTGGGTTCGAGCCCTTCTTTGGGCTCTGTGCTGACAGTGAGGAGCCTGCTTGGGGTTCTGTCTTCCTCTCGCTCTCTGCCCCTCCCTCCCACCTCTCAAAATAAATAAACATTTTTTTAAAGCATTAAAAAATATACCACATAGACAAAATAAAGAAAGATGTGGGGGAAGGCGGGGGGGGGGGCGGGGAAGGAATAATGGAAGGAATGAAAAGCAGGAAAGCAAGATCCTACCTTGCTAATACTGGTTTAAGGTAAAAATTATAGGCATTTATAACAATAAAGATTTACTTTACCAGGAGGATTTAACAAATTCCTGTGCAACCAAATAACATAGCAACAAAGTTTACTGAAAAAACAAGAAGGAATCAACACACATATTATTATTGTAAGAGTTTATTTTACCCCTCTTAGCCTGTGACAGAACAATACAAAAAAAATAAAGACGTACATTTGAGTAACAAAATTGATATGATTGATCTAATTGATATATATTGAACTCTATACTTTGAAAACAAAAAATACATCTTTTGAAGGGCTTATGGAAAATTCACCAGAATTGACTATTAGACCAAAAGAAAACTGAATAAATTCTATAGCTTAATAGACATTCTATTATGATAATGTAATTAAACTTGAAATAGGTAACACAAAGTTTTTTAAACTCTACTAAATGGAATTTTAAAAAGTCTTAAGTAATTCATAAGAAGAGAAATTAAAACCGAAATTGCAGAAGACTGGAGACAAAAATATTTTATTGATTTAAATAGTAAAACACATAAATGTGAAAATGAAAATAAATGAATTAAACATCCCACTCACAAAGTTAAAAAAGGAGCCACAGAAAAACTAAAGACTTCCTAAAGATAAAACTAGAAACTTAAATGAGAAAACAGAAAAACAATAGAGCTTATAAATGTATTTGGGAACTTTTCAAACTATACCACAAAGCTATAGCGATCAAAACAGTATGGTACTGGCATAAAATCAGACACATAGACCAATGGAACGGAATCAAGAACCCAGAAATAAACTCATGCATATTCAGTCAACTAACGTTTGACAAGAAAGCCAAGAATACTCAGTGGGGAAAATAGTCTCTTCAACAAATGCAGTTGGGAAAGTTGGATATTCACATGCAAAAGAATGAAAGTCTTCATTCACGAAACTTAACTCCAAATGCATTAAAGACTTCAATGTAAGACCTAAAACCATAAAACTCCTAGAAGAAAACATAGAGAAAAGGTCCTTGACATTGGTCTTGGCAATGATTATTTTGGATATGACACCAAAAGCACAAGCAACAAAAGTAAGAATGAATAGGTAGGACTATATTAAACTTAAAAGCTTCTGCCCATGAAAACAAATTATCAACAAAAGGAAAAGGCAGCCAATGGGAGAAAAATCTCAAAAAATTAAAAGTAGAATCTAAGGGAAGGGGAAAAAATATTTGCACACCATATATCTGGTAAAGGGGTTAATATCCAAAAGGTATAAGGAATCCATGCAACTCAATGGCAAAAAAAAAATAAATCCAATTAAAAATGGGCAAAGGATATAAACAGACATTTTTTCCAAAGAAGACATGCATATGGTCGACAGGAATATGACAAGATGCTCAACATCACTAATCAACAGGGAAATGCAAAACAAAACCACAATGAGCTATCACTTCACACCTGTTAGAATGGCTATTATCAAAAAGACAAGTAACAAGTGTTGGTGAAGATGTGGAGAAAAGGGGACTCTTGTGTACTGTTTGTGGGAATATATATTGGTGCAGCCACTATGGAAAAGAGTCATGATATTTCCTCAAAAGGAAAGAATTAGAAATAGAACTACCATATAATCCAGCAATCCCATTTCTGGATATATACCCAGTGGAAATGAAATCACTATGTTTAAGAAATACCTGCATCCCCATGTTTATTGCAGCATTATTCACAATAGCCAAGACATGGAAACAATCTAAGTATCCATAGACAGATGAATGGGTAAAGACAATGTCATGTACGTACACACACACACACACACACACACACACACTGGAATATTAGTTAGCTTATATAACCATTAAAAAGAGAGAAGGAAATTCTGCCATTTGTAACAATATGAATGGACCTTGAGGGCATTACACTGAGTGAAATAAGTCAGACAGAGAAAGACAACTACTGTAGAGTATCGCTTATATGTGGAATCTAAAAATGTCAAATTCATAGAAAGAGAGTACCATGGTGGTTGCCAAGGGCTGGAGGGTAAGGAAAATGGGGAAGTGTCGGCCAAAGTGCACAAACTTCCAGTCATAAGATACATAAGTTCTGGGGATCTAAGGTACAGCATGGTGACTGTATTATATACCTCAAAGTTAGGTGAAGTAATGGATGCATTACTAACCTTATTGTGGTAATCATTTTGTAAATATATACATGTATCAAATCATCACGTTGTACACCTGAAACTTGCACAAAGTTTTATGTCAATTATATCTCAATAAATCTGGGAAAATATATACTCAAGACTAATTCTTTTCCTTTGAGTAATCTCTACATCCAACGTGGGGCTCGAACTCATAACCCCCAGCTCAAGAATCACATGCTCTTCTGACTGAGCCAGCCAGGTGCCCCTCAAAACTAATTCTTTAGGGGGAAAAAAACCCATCAGCGAACCAAATCATAGCATGAGGGAAGGCTAGGTAAAGGGGAAAACATAAATGCAAAAAATAGTAAACAAGAATATGTAAATGAGACTATTTCTTTGATGCGAAGAAATTTTGCTCAACTCTGTGTAAGGAAAAATATCAATTAAATGGCAAATGCTCTATAAAAAGGAAGACTGTTAGAAGAAAAAGAAAATCCAGTGGATGGCAGTGGGGAGAGGGAGAGACAAGAAAGTTTCAAATACTCTCCACTGAAAAGATGAATGAGGGGCACCTGGGTGGCTCAGTCGGTTAAGTGTCCACATTTGGCTCAGGTCATGATCTCATGGTTCGTGAGCTTGAGTCTCAAGTCGTGCCCTGTGAAGACAGTTCAGAGCTGGAGCCTGCTTCAGATTCTGTGTATCCCTCTCTCTCTGCCCCTCCCTGCTCACACTCTGTCTCTCTCTCTCTCTCTCAAAAATAAACATAAAAAAAAAGGGGGGGGTGCACCTGGGTGGCTCAGTCGGTTAAGCGTCTGACTTTGGCTCAAGTTATGATCTCACAGCTCATGGGTTCAAGCCCTGCATCGGCTTCGTGCTGACAGCTCAGAGCCTGGAGCCTGCCTCGGATTCTCTGTCTCTCTGGGCCCCTCCCCCCGCTCATGCAACACACTCTCTCTCTCAAAAATAAACATTAAAAAAAAAAGATAAATGAACTCAAGCCCAGATGCATTCATGTGTGACTCTAACCAGAACAACAAAGCCACATTATTCTTAGCAGGAAAACACTACAAGTATTCCCAGGAAAGTCAGAAACTAGTTAAGGATGATCACAGTCGCCTTCATTACTTAATGGGTAGGAGGGATTAGCCAATGGACATTAATAACAGAAAAACATAAAACATATAAAAAATCATAAAGGAATACACTATGTAATCGTAAACCTGGAAAACCTACGAGAATCAACTGAAAACTGCCACAGACAATAAGGCAATTCAGAAAAGTGGCTGGGCACAAGATTATTATACAAAACTCAATAGCTTTCCTATTAACACAAAGCACAACTGATTAGAACAAGAGAAGATTCTTGTTACGGTAATAAGCAAAGAGATCAAAGGTCTTAGCGAACAAGTAATATGCAAGAACTATAGGGAAAAAACCAAGTACTGCTGAGTGGCACAAAAGTCTTAACTAAACCAAAAGGCCCACCCTGTTTGGTAGGAAAAACTTTTATTTTATTAAAGATGTTAATTCTCCTTTTACTCATCTATAAGTTTTAGAACACAATAAACTTATCAGCTGGGTTGATATGTGCTCCCTAGCACATAGCACTGTACCCCATACTAATACTCTCTATTTCTTTTAAGGGCAAAAACATCCAAGGAAACTCAGAAAAACAAAAACAAAAACAAAAAAACCCAAGTATCTAGTGAGATTCCTTCCTCACTCCTTACCAGTTCTGGAAGGAATATGCTCCAGAATGAGCTTTACACTGGGAGCCTCTTTCCTCGAAGAACACCTGAGAAAGGGCCCCGCGATGGGTCCCTTGACGGGAATTCAACTCTACCCTCTCCCTCCAGACCCACAGCACCGAGGTCTGGCTCTGGGAGCCCCAGCTCCCTGTGGCCCACACCTTCCTGTGGCCAATGCTGGACAACCTTGGATCTTGTAACAGCCTTGGAACACCATGTCCCGAGCTGTCACCTCTGAGCGACACTTCAGAGCACGGGGAGCTCCAGTCCTTACCATTGGAAAGCTCTGCCTTGTGTCTGAGAGACGCTGTCAGGGGTTTAATTGTGCCCTCCGCACCCTCCCCCAAATATGTTTAAGTCCTAACTCCCAGTACCTTCAGAATGGGATTTTAGTTGGAAATAGAGTCACTGCAGGTGTGATTATTTAAGATGAGGTCGTATCGCAGTAGAGTGGGCCCCTGATCCAATATGACTGGTGTCCTTACAAAAAGACAGCCATATGAAGACACAGAGTCACGTGAACACTGAGGATTAGAGGGTTGTGTCTACAGTCCTAGGAACCACAAAGAAGGAAACGTTCTCCTACAAGCTTTATATTTTATTTTATTTTATTTTATTTTATTTTATTTTATTTTATTTTATTTTATTTTAGAGAGTGAGGGCACATGTGAGCAGGGGAGAGGAGCTGAGGGAGAGAGAGAGAGAGAGAGAGAGAGAGAGAGAGAGAGAGGCTACATGCTCAACGCAGAGCCCAACTCAGGGCTTGATCCCAGGACCCTGGATTCATGACCTGAGCCGAAGTCAAGAGGCGGACACAGCCTACTGAGCCACACAGGCACCAACCCCCCACCAACTACAGATTTTAGAAGGAGCGTGGCCCTGCAGATTTCCCCAGGGCTGTGTGACAATACATTTCTGTTTGGAGTCACCTCGTTTGTGGTACTTTGTCTCATAGCAGCCCTGGAAATTAACACACATGTCTATGATCAGAAGCTGTGCACTCTCCCCACCGGGGCAGGAAACCGAGCTCCTGGTGGAAAAACAGAGGGTTTTAAACAGGGAATGCTGACCAGTTCAGCTAAGAGTGTGCTTTCCTAAGCAAGGAGCCCAAGCTTGAGAGGCACACCCTCAGGGCATGACATCACCCCAGTGCCTTTGTCCTTTCAAATGCCTCCAGTTCACCCAGCTTCCACCTAAGGACTGACTGGTGGAAGTCAGTCCCTGGCTGACTACCAGCCCTGTGCTGCAGCAAGGCTGCTGGGCCAGCACCACACTGGCCCTGTGGTTACTCAACATTGGTAACTCAAGGGTCTTGGGGAGAGAGTGGGCCTCAGAGGACCCCAGACTGTACTTCGGGATCTGACATCATTGCATATGGTGCCTGGAGCACTAAATTCTGTGGACTCGCCGGGGCATGTTTTTTGTAGCCCAGATTGGAAGGGCCATCCAGGTGACACATACGCCCCTCACTCTACCTGCGTCTCTCCCACTCACCCACCTGGCAAACTTTTACTCATTCTTCACAAACCAGGTCATGGCCCCTCTTTCTCCAACAGGCGAAGTTAATGGCTCCCTCCTTTGTGCCACCCCTGGATCCCCTACATACGTTCTTCTGTTACAGCTCTTCCCACATTCTGAAGACATTGTCAAATACATTAATCTTTCCAACTGTGGACAGAATGGTAGAACATTCTCACCTGTTCCAGGACAAAATCTCTCTCCTGAGATCATTTTGTTTGTAGCTGGTGATCTCCCTCATCAAACAAAGAGTTCCCTGAGAGAAATGTCCTTTGCCTTCCTCTGGTGCTACCCCCACTTACACTGAAGTTACCCTCAGGAAATGCAGCTGCCGTCTGCAACACTTCCTACTTCCAAGGAGGCACCCTGAGAACCCCATTACTTCTCTCCGGTGCTTTCTAGCCCTTGTCTCCAGGGAACCAGGCAGTCCAATTTGTTTAATGCCATGTGATCTGCTGTATCCACAGCACATATTATGGTCTTAATTTAATTTATTATAGACATTGTGACATGAGTCTGTATTTCTGAAAAACAGGTCACCTCTTACATTACTTATTTGGCCATCAGCCTTCTCCTAGTTGACAAGGGTGGAAATCTGTATGTCTGTGTTCTAGTAATGGATAATATTTTCTGCTGGTATAAGAATCAAAAACCTTGGTAATGTTCATAGCCTTTGACCCAACAAGTTCCACTTCTAGAAGTTTACCCCAGGAAAATGACCAGACCCATGCACCCAGGGGGTTTACAGCAGCACTATTTACGTGCAACAGAGGAGATTCTAGAGGGGAATTTGGGTATAACCTTTCCAAAGCAAACATGAGGGACATATTTGGCCATAGAACATCAACAGGCTTGAGCCCAAGGTTGTAATGAAGTAGAGAAATGGTGATGTCCCTAGGTTGGCCAGCACTAACAGGGACTGAGGTGCAGCATGCCCTGAGAGGCTTGGAGATAGGCCAGACACCTGACCAGGCTCTTGCCTCTCTAGTCTTGGGGTCATCTCACCCCCCAAGGGAAAGTCAACCAGTTCTCCTGGCTTCCCATGTATCTCCAAGTTCTACCAGGGAGATTGGCTGGTTCAAGGGCATCTCATAGGATAAAGCCTAGAAGGATGGGTGGTCCATCCCTCCCAATCCAATATGTCCTCACCTTCTCCACTATGAGTCACCACTCAGCTCCCTATCTCTGCTCCCTAGAGATGCAAAAGCATCATTTTCTAAGTTTTTCTTGGGAGTTTCTCTTTGCTTCCTCCCTGCCAGGCCTGGTTTTAAGTGAACATAGCTCCCCGCCCTAGCAATACATTAATTCAGTGCACACACTATTTGTTGGTCAGATTCTTTATTTGGGTTGCAAGTAACAAAAACACACTCAAAAAAATTTCAACCAAAACAAGGAAAAAAGAAGAAAAGGAAAGGAGGAAAGAAGAAAAAGGAAAGAAAAGAAAGTTGAAGGGGTGCCTAGATGGCTCAGTCGGTTGAGCATCCAACTCTCAATTTCAGCTCAGGTCATGATTCCAGGGTCATGGGATCGAGCCTGCAATGGGCTCTGAGCTGAGCATTGACCCTGCTTAGGATTCTCTCTCTCTCCCTCTGCCCCTCTGTGAGTGCTTTCTCTCTCTAAAAAGAAAGAAAGAAAAGAAGGGAGGGAGGGAGGAAGGGAGAGTGGGAGAGTGGGAGAGTGGGAGGGAGGGATGGAGAAAGGAAGGAAGGGAGGGAGGGAAGGAGAAAAAGGAAGAAAGAAAGAAAGAAAGAAAGAAAGAAAGAAAGAAAGAAAGAAAGAAAAAACAAAGTTGAAAAGGGAGAAGTCTGGGAATAAATGACTTCAGACACACTTCCTCTCTCTCTTTCCTTTATTGTCTGCTTTCTCAGTATTGGCTTCATGTTCAGGCTGACTCTCCTTCTCCTGCTACGGCCATGATAGCTAGCTTAGCAGCTCTCAACTTAATCCTCTTCTCAGCTAATGATTCCACAGTGGTCACGTGGGTGGAGGGTAGGAAGTATGGGCAGGAGGGAAGGGTTTTTTGTTTTGTTTTGTTTTGTTTTGTTTTTTATGCTGATTTCAGGAAATATCTCAGAGGAGGCTCTGAGTAGTCTGGTTTGGGTACTATGCCTAACCCTAACCCAAACACTGTGGCCAAAGGATCACAGGTTCACTGTTGGTGCTGGGGAGTGAGTTGGGCCTCATTTGAATTTTATGGACTAAGAATCAAAGGGAGGTAGTCCCCTGATGATATGCTAGACAAAGAAGGTGTGGTCCTTTACACTTGACTGTCCCAATCCCTGTGTGTCTTTGTGCTTAGTCAAGCTTCCCAATCTCTCCTGAGTTTGGTCAGGAGTCAACTTCCACAGACTAACATTTTTGTGCTCAGCAGGCAGCCCCGGGTTCCAAAGCTGTCATCAGGCTCCATGCAGCTCCTGACATCAGATTTGGGTGTATTCTTAGGGAAACAGCAACACTGACTAAGCAGTGGGATTCCTAGAGTTTGCCCATAAGTCAGGCTTCACCCTGAGTGAAGCCCGCTTCCCTTGTCTACCCGGAGACAGAGTCCACGATGGCAGGCCCTGGACAGAAATGGGAACTCTGTCCAACATGTGGTTGTACAGCTTGTGTCCTGACACAGTTCTGCACTGGCCCAGAGGAAGGGGGAATTTTTCACAATTCATACAGCTTTTAAGAATTCACCAGGCTCCTTCCAGGCTAATAAGCACCTGTATACAACATAGGTACAGATAAGGAGTGCTTGCACCAAGGGTGATACAGGAAGAATTTCAAGGCTTGGACTTAGACCCGAGCGACATGGCTCAAGTAGCAGAATGATTGCTTTATGAGATATCTTTGTTGTTCCTGGGTATGACGTGGCAGAGGTAGAAAGGTAACGAACTCACAGTCCTGTGCTGTCTGGTCTGGCCAACATCTTGCTCCCCATTGACTGCTGACACCTCCAAACTCTGGAGTGAGGTGTTTCTCTGGGAATTGACACAAGAGGCCGTGGGGAGTGGCAGCCACCCAGCTGGATGTACCTTTGTCTCATTTCCCTCCTGTGCACTGCTTTCAGCTGCTTTAGGAGTAAACCAAAATGAAAGAACTTTGAGCAGGATCCAAGTGGTCATTCTCGCCCACTCTCAATCCCAGACCAGACTTCATGGGTCAGTCAAGCTCATGGAGCTGCAAGGCTCCTACTGAAACTCTGAAAATGAGTAAATAAAACTTTCAGGTGGAGTTATAGTCACCTACCAAGAAAGCCACACCTTGGCTCCACTGACTGTCCTACTCAGGCTTGAGTGGCCCCAGCAGATTTAGTAGAGTTCAATGGCTCTCCTTCGGTGGGGAGAGAGGAGTGGCCTGGCGTGCCTGTGTTGTTGTTGTTGTTGTTGTTGTTGTTGTTGTTGTTGTTGAACACAGAGTGTTTATCATCTCTGAGCAAGTAAGCGATTTGTAAATATTATCTCATCTAAATTTCACAGCAGACCCTTATCATCTCTGAGGTTAAACAACTTGCCCACATTACAGAACCACCAGCAACTGAGGGACTTCATGCAGTCACTCTCTGTCTCCTTGAATTGGGGGTAGTTCTATCAGCCCCTCCCCGCCACCCAGCCCCATATACCGAGCTGTGCCTCTCCCATAGCATCTAGCCATGGGATAACCCAGGTGAAGTGACTTGGCTCCTCTAGATCATTCCCTGGACTCGAACTCTCTGCTTCCAAAGGCGAGAAGTGCCTGAGCCGCAGTTCCAGAATGGACTCCTCTACAAGGTCTCAGAGAAGCCGCTCACACGGGCAGCAGGCTACAGTTCCCATTCAGACATGACTTTGTGAGCCATTGGGGCTCTGAGGTCCTTTGACTCCCCAAGTAGGATTGTTTCCCCCGTTGCATTATGGGTTCTGTAGATAATTCTAGTTTTCGTAGACTCAAGGCAAAATCTTAAAGCCCACAGAGGATGTCTAGGTCTAGCCCACAGAGGAGGTCCTGGGGCTGGTGCCCCCAGTTTTCCCTTTGATCCAGTCAGCCCACTGGGTTCTCTCATATCAGAGACACCAGGGAGGGATGGACCCCGTGAACAGCATCAGCTCCAGCTCAACAGTGTCAACAGGGACCCCGGTTCTGTTGTCCCTCTGCTCCACCCTGACATTGTGTGGCCTTTAGTCTCAGGTAGGCTTCTGAGGGGCTGTCTTATTCTTGAATCTGTTTTTTCAAAAGGAATGAGAGCTTTCTCAGAGGTTCCCAGCAGATACTCTTCTTTGCCCATCCCTGGCAAGGAGAATGGGACCACAGGGTTGAGCTTAGATTAATCACCAAGGGACCAATAAATGCCAAGGGGTAAACTGCCCAGACCACTCTAGGTATTATGATTGATAAGAAACATATATGGGGGGGGGGGGCACCTGGATGGCTCAGTCGGTTAAGTGTCTGACTCTTGATTTCAGCTCAGGTCATGATCTCACAGTTCATGAGTTCGAGCCCCACATTGGGCTAGGTGCTGACGGTGTGGAGCCTGCTTGGAATTCTCTCTCTCTCTCTCTCTCTCTCTCTCTCTCTCTCTCCCCCCCTCCCCCACTCGTGAGCATGCTCTCTAAATAAATAAATAAATAAATAAATAAAGTTTAAAAAAAAAAGAAAGGAAAAATAGATATATTTGGTCTTCACCCATGGTTCCTGGCTCACAGCTCCTAAAACCCTTGCCATTTCGGGAAGTGTTGAGAGCTTAAAGGTGTCTCTTGTGTAATGCTAATGAGGTGACTTTTGCACTGCACCTAAAGATGGGGGCTAGTTGCCAGGGGAGCCAACCATGTGATCAGAGGGTTGGAACTTTCGGTCCTACCTTGTGACCTCCAGGGAGGGGGGATGGGCTGGAGGTTGAATCATTTCGCCAATGGTCAATGATTTAATCAACCCTGCCTGTATCATGAAGCCTCCATAAAATCCCAGAAGGACAAGGTTCATAGAGCTTCCAGGTTGGTGAACGCACAATTTGGGAAGAGTGGTGTGCCTGGAAAGGGCTTGGAAGTTCCACACCTCTTCCCACATCCCTTGCCCTATGCAACTCTTCCTTCTGGCTATCCCCAAGTTATATCCTTTTACAATAATCAAGTAATCTAGCAAGTGAAATGTTTCTGAGTTCTGTGAGCCATTCTAGCAAGTTAATCAAAGCCAGAAAGGGGGTCTTGGGAACTCTGATTTATAACCAGTCCATCAGAAGCACAGGTAACAACACAGGCTTGCAACTGGCTTCTGAAGTGGAGGAGGGGGGCAGTCTTATAAGATGGAACCACTAACCTGCGAATCTGATACTGTCACTGTCTTCAGAACTGACTTGAATTGTAGGATACCCAGCAGGTGTCTGAGAACAACTTGTTGGTGGGAGGAAGCCTACACACACGCACACACACGCACGCACGCACGCACGGACACACACACACACACGCCCATGCAGGTACGAGCGTATGTTGGAAGTGGGGCCAAGAACTTAATTTACCTTGAAACTTAGCACCTGTGGGTTCAGCAAGATATCAAATGCCAAGACAGGATAACAACGTCACAGAGTCCATCAGGGCCCTAAAACTCCCTCCCCAGCTCCCTGCAGGGGGCCCGCTGCCTCTATGCTTGAGGCATCCTTGTTTTGTACCTGCTAAGTCACTGGGTTTGGTTAAGCCTGGAATAGTTTTCCATGAACCTCTTAGAACAGCTGAACCCCAGGCTATTTTAAGTCTTGATCATTCATAAGTGAAGCCAGTATCTTTTCAAAGTTTGAGTTCACCCCTTATTGTGGCAAAACGCCTGTCACCTCTTACTGTAGTCTGGCAGAATGCGCATATATCAAGGCACCTCTTCAGGCCCGTCTTCTTTAGTAGAAGATATGAAGAAGTGCATTCCTGTTCCTCTCTGAGGTTCTGCAAGAATAATCGTGTCGTGTAGGTAAACGAGCTAATCTACATCCCAGATCATTTTTTACCATGGAGTGGTTAAAGGGATCAGGAGTCCCTGAGATGTTCTGGAGCATCCCTTCAAGTTGATAAAACACCACGGACCAGTAAGAATATGTGGGTTTTTTTCCCCCCCTCACTAAGCATGGATTTTTCTTATACCATTCCCCACTAAATACCAACCCCCTCTCTGGCAATAGGTCCCACCTCTAAGAAAACCCATGCACATTCCCACTGTGTCCAACTGTTCTACCCACTTACCACTGTGGGGAGTTCATAGGGCCTCACTGATAATCAGTAGCTCTTCAACGAGTTTCTGGAAATCTTTAATTTTAAACAATAAAATCTACTTTCACCTGCTCTCAGCAAACATGACCGCCACTCTTTCACGGAGAAAGAAAAGGTTATTCTAGTTTAGGGCTGCCTTTTCAGGCTCTGCTCTTGATCTCGGGGTGTTTAGAAATCACTGAGATCAAAGCCCTCCGGATTTATCCACAGGTCCAAACCCAGAAGGGGGTGGAGGGGTGGGACCTGGCCCTCTGTGGCCTCTGCCTACTCTATTTACCACACCTGGGAAGGAAGGACCACTTTGTACCTACACACTGCCTTTGGAGAGCGCTACATTTCATGAAGGCTGGATTTAAAAATCAGACATCTGGTAGCTGGGAGAGCCAGAATTCAACCCAGTTCTCGCTCCAAAACTGTTTCCACCTTGCCGATCTTATATGCTGTTGGTATGTCTGTCTAATAGAAACCCCCAGAGAATCCGTTAAAAAGCAGAGCCACAAAGAGAGCTCAGTAAGCTGACTTCTTTTAATAACAACTTTAACCATTTCAGACAATATAGTGAAACAATTTACTAGTTAAGGTAACTGCTACAATCAAGGTGACTCCCTCTCTGGGCTACATCTCTGGAAGGAATCAAAAGGAACTGGTAACAGTGGCTGCCTCTGGGGAGCAAACCTAAGCGACCAGGAATGGAGTAGGAGGGAAACTCACACCTCACTATTCAATATCTGATTGTTGTGCCATATGAATGTGTAACCTATTGAAAATCAAAATTCCACAGGATTAATAAGCAGTGAGCCAAAAAGTGCAGGGCACCTGGCTGGCTCAGTCAGAAGCGCATATGACTCTTGATCTCAGGGTAGTAAGTTCGAGCTGCACATTGGGTGTAAAGATTACTAAAAAAAAAAAAAATAATAATAATAATAAAAAAAAAACTTTTTTAAAAGTTCAGGATATTAAAAAGACACTAGGGGGCACCCAGGTGACTCAGTCGGTTAAGCGCCGGATTCTTGATTTTGGCTCAGATCATGATCTTACCATCGTGAGATCGAGCCCTGCATCCAGGGCTCTGCACTGAGTGTGGAGCCTGCTTGAGATTCATTCCCTCCCTCTCTCTCTCTCTCTCTCTCTCTCTCTCTCTCTCTCAAATAAAATAATAAAAAATATATATCATGTCCTTTTATTTTTTAAAAAATAAAAATAAAAGGACATTAGAACTACTGTTGAATTGGGGCACCTGAGTGGCTCAGTCAGTTGAGCATCAGACTCTTGATTTCGGCTCACGTCACATCGGGCTCTTTTCCGACAGCGTGGAGCCTGCTTGAGATTCTCTCTCTCCCTCTCTCCTTGTCTCTCTCTCTCTCTCTCTCTCTCTCACACACACACACACACACAAAATAAATAAATAAACATTTAAAAAAACTACTGTTGAGTTATTCTATCACCTCTCAATCATTTTCAACCTAAAACAATATTAAACAACATTCAGATGATATCAGATAGCATTTCAACCCTCTCCAATGAAATTTACTGTTTTTTCAAATGTTTAAGAAGATAGGAACCTCTTCTATCTTTTCGGAATAGATTAACAAAGATTTTGCTGTCACCTGGGGGACAGTTTATTATTCCTTTTATTATTTTTCCCTCTGGGTAAAATGACTGTCAGGCTAAGATCCAATTACCTCTGTCTCAGAAGGTTCAATGCGCATCTCTCTCTCTCTCTCTTTTTTTTTTTTTTTAGGAAAGCTATTAAACAATAAGATATCATTAACTTGGGGCAGAAAATGTTCTCACAGCAAAACCTTGTGAGCATTTAGATGCTTTATTCTTTGCAATTATTAAAGTTCTCTTTTGCCAAAGGTCCACATAAGATAGATCCTGGGCATCTTGAGTGCTTTTTTTGTTTTAATATAATTTATTGTCAGATTGGTTTCCATACAACATTTAGTGCTTTTAAGGAGAAGCCCTTGTGTGATGTAACCAGAAGAGTCCACAGTCACCCTTCACCAATCCCATGTGATTTTCCAAGAGAGGAAAAATTACTCATTGAATGATAGAAGGAGGCTTCTGTTATACAGCAGACAAACTGACCAAGCGTTTCCTGCAGTAGGTAATATTTACAACAGCATCCAAAATATAAAATACCAAGAGATTGGGGCACCTGGGTGGCTAAGTCAGTTGAGCATCTGACTCTTGATTTTGGCTCGGGTCATGATCTCACGGTTCATGAGACTGAGCCCCAGGTCAGGCTCTGCACTGACAGCAAGGAGCCTGCTTGGAATTCTCTCTCTCTCTCTCTCTCTCTCTCTGCCCCTCCCCTGCTCCTGCTCTGTCTCTCTCTGTCTCTCAAAAATAAATAAATGTTTAAAAAAAAAACTTTTTTAAACCAGGTTCCACAGAGGAAGAAGATGCCAGCCAGTTCTGCCATAAACGGGGCAGAGGCCTAGAAGGCTGGGCCTAAACCTGTGACCAGCCATACTTTCCAGTGGATTCTCCATACTCACCCGATGTCCGCAGTCTCACCTCATGCATAACCACTATATTAGGTTCTCTGGAGACACAAGATATACAGAGAGAGAGAGAGATTTCTTTTAAGGAATTGGCTCACGTAGTTGTGGGGACTGGCAAGTCAGAAACTGGCAGGGCAGGCCAGCAGGCTGGAGACTCAGGCAAATTTTCTATGCTGTAGACTTCAAAGTTTTGGTTTTTTTTTTTAAGTTTATTTATTTATTTTGAGAGAGGGAAAATGCAAATGGGGGAGAGGCGGAGAGAGAGGGAGAGAGAAAGAGAGAGAGAGAGAGAGAGAGAGAGAGACTCCCAAGCAGGAGCCTGATGCGGGGCTGGAACTCATGAAACTCAAGATCATGACCTGAAGTCAGATGCTTCCCGGATTGAGCCACCTGGGCATCCAAAAAAAAATCTTTTTAAATGTATATGAGGTACACCTTTTCTTTTTGCCTCAGGCTTCTATACGGCCCAGCAGGTCACTATCATTTATTTTAAATTGATACTTCGGGGCACCCCCAAGATGTCAGCTGATCACTCTTCTGTCGCGAGCCCTGCACCAAACTCATTGGAATTGTGGCGCTGCTGCCTATCAGAAGTCAGTTCAAACAACCCACTGCTAGAGAGACAAAAGGATATAGATATGACGGACGAAGCCATCTATTGCTTGGAGGCCATGTCTTCTTCAGAGACCGTGAGATTAGAATGAGGCTGACAGAAACTTGGTATACAGAACTCTACATTTTGGAGCATCTTGGTGTCTCAAGGAACCCGAAAAATGCGATTCCAAAAGCCACGGTGAGAGAGAAACGCACACCCTGGGAATCTCTAGTCTTCCCATGCCTGGAAACCCGGTCTTCCACTTAATGCAGCTTATGCCAAACTTGTCAACAAAGGGGAAGGGGAAGTGATGAGGGCCCACGTATAGCAGCTAAGGCAAGAGACTGGACTCTGGCTCTGAGACGCCGAGAAAGGTTTTGACCTTCAGGATGATAAACCCGGCAAGTGGTGGACCTGCTTTGTAAAGACACAGCTCCTAAACAAAGAGTCTTTCAGGCTCTTGAGTCTGGGCAGACGCTGCCTCCACAGCCGGGGGCAGCATTTGAGGGCAGATGTACACGGCTCTTGGCCTTTATTTGATAAAGGGTTATACAGAGACAAGGGAGTGTGTCTTTACCTCAAGAGCTCTTTATTATAAAGAATTT
Organism: Panthera tigris; assembly: GCF_018350195.1. NCBI lineage: Eukaryota > Metazoa > Chordata > Mammalia > Carnivora > Felidae > Panthera > Panthera tigris. Next base: position 77,204,950 of record NC_056666.1, on the reverse strand, counting down.
GGGTGAGGGAGGGAAGAATGGGCTGTTGAAAGATAATTTGAAGTGTTCTGCAATATTAAGCTGGTGCTTAATAAGAATATATAATTAGGGGCGCCTGGGTGGCTCAGTCGGTTAAGCACCTGACTTCCGCTCAGGTCAGGATCTCATGGTTTGTGGATTTGAGCGCCATGTTGGGCTGTGTGCTGATGGCTCAGAGCCCGGAGCCTGCTGCAGATTCTGTCCCTCCCTCTCTCTCTGTCCCTCCCCCACTCACACTTTGTCTCTCTCTCTCTCTCAAAAATAAAATAAACATTTAAAAATTAAAAAAAAAAAAACATAATTACAAAAAATTTCCAGGGGCGTCTGGGTGGCTCAGTCGGTTAAGTGTCTGACATTGGCTCAGGTCACGATCTCGCGGTTCATGAGTTTGAGCCCCGCACTGGGCTCCACGCTGACAGTGCTTGGGATTCTCTCTTTCCCTCTCGTTCTCTACCCCTCCCCCACTCGCTCTCTCTCTCTCTTAAAATAAATAAACAGAAAAAATAGAAACTTTCTAACATTTCAAAAAACCATTGTTGATACTTTGTTCAAGATAAGTTTTTTGCACTAATTTGGGTGTATTAAAATATCATATTAAATATTACTCGATTAACTGAGGTTTGATGTCCCCTTCAACTTTGCACCTAAGGCAAATACCTCACTCACCTTACCCTAGTACCCATTTTACAGATAAGGAAATTGAGGTACCCAGAGGTGAGTGAACTATAGCACATGAGGGATTGTGGCAGAACTTGGGACAGCTCTGCCTGGGATCCTAGAACGTTTCTGGCCTTGCGTGTTTCTCTTTGGGGCGTGGAAATGAGACGAGAAGGAGGAAGGGGAATATGGGGAGAGAAGATAAAGAAACAGATGTAACAGAAGAACCAAATTATCATGCTTTCACATCAGTTATCTGCTCAAGCTTTACAGCAATGTTGGGCATCATTAACCCCACTTCTACCTGCCTGGCAAAGTCATGGCAGCTTCCTCTGTAACCCTGGCCTGCAAAGTGCAGCCAGCACCTGCCCTAATGGGCAAGTCTCGGTCATTCTGCCCCACCTAGAGGTGGGCATCCCCCTCACCGAGGACTACATGTGGAAGGAAGACACCTGATAAGGGCCAGAGCCGATGTCCTGTCAGCTGCCCTTGTCTCGCTTGCTTCAACCGATCTGCTCTCCACCACATTTCCTGCCTTCTGGGGGGAATCCCCAAAGCACAATAATGTAAAAAGCAAAACTCAGAACGCCCAGAAACAGAATCTAAAATGACCGAGAAATAAAAACAAGACTGTGAGAAAATAATGAAATTCACAGGATTTCTTGAGGAGCAAGGAATTCAGACCTGTTCTACAGAAGAGCTTAGTGATGGGGAAGAGTGGATGACTATGCAGAGGTGATTTCTGGAGAGGACTAAAGGTCTAAGGAGGGGAAAAAATGTCGCTTGCACCGCATACCTTTTTATAGTGCTTGAAAAAAAATTTTTAACCACATGCCTATGTAAGTTCAATTAAAGAAAACTTGTTTTCTTGGGGCGCCTGGGTGGCTCGGTTGGTTAAGCGTCAGACTCTTGACTTTGGCTCAGGTCATGATCTCACAGTTGTGAATGGGAGCCCCGCGTTGGACTCTGTGCTGACAGTGTGGAATCGGCTTGGGATTCTCTGTCTCCCCCTCTCTCTGCCCCTCCCCTGCTTGTGTTCTCTCTCTCTCTCTCTCTCTCTCACACACAAAATAAATAAATGAGCATTTTTAAAAAAGAAAAAAGAACACTGTTTTCTTAAGCGGCTGCAACCAGTGGCTGGCTGAGGTCACGGTCACCATTCTGCAGCGGCTCACCTCCAGACCTTCCTGACCTCCACACCATCCTTCCAGCTAGGAGAGAATAGCTCAGTGTATGACACATCAGGGGTGGGTCACGTATCCTGCAGACTACATGCACCTCCAAATTAGGCAGCTAATTATTCTAAGGACTCAAAGTCATATCTGAAATTTGAGTCAGCTGAAGTAAAATGGGATGAGTAATTTGCTTCTGGAATGCGGTGCACACGACGCAGACTGATGAGGCTTCCTTGAGAAGCCCGACACCACCCTCTCGGGAACTCCTGGTTAGGGTTAGTGGTTGTGACTCTGCCATGACTTGGGGGAAGAACGGAGGCCGTGAGTCCAGCCGAGCCTATCACCCTCAGGTCAAGTTGAGTCCCGACTAAAGCCCAAGGGCCGGGCCAGGATCACACAACCCCAAGGGTCCCAGAGCAGAGTTAGAGGAACCCCAAAGACCGAAGGGTCAGATGGTACAGGACTGTCTAGCCCCAGAAAGCACAAATGAGGGACGATAGCCCACAGTCTTTCACAGGAGATGCCATTCATCTGAGTAAGACACCTGTCGAATAAGGTAAGTGACAAGAATGGTAGCCGCTGGAGGGGTGGGACTTCCAGCCCTGAGGGTCTGTAAAGAATCAAAGTAAATTCTGTAGAAGATCTGTCTTCAGGGGCGCCTGGGTGGCTCAGTCGGTTGAGGGGCCGAAGTCGGCTCAGGTCATGATCTCACGGTTGGTGGATTCGAGCCCCACATTGGACTCTGTGCTGACAGCTCAGATCCTGGAGCCTGCTTCGGATTCTGTGTCTCCCTCTCTCTCTGACCCTCCCCCGTTCATGCTCTGTCGCTCTCTGTCTCAAAAATAAATAAATGTTAAAAAAAAAAAAATTAAAAAAAAAAAAAAAAGACGATCTGTCTTCAGAAGCTTATACCCCAGGGTCTAATGTGAAAGCAAGGGAGTTGGGGATGGGAGGGCCTGGAGTTAGGAGAGAGGGGACCATGCCAAGAGTGAATGGGTGCCTCCCTTTTCGCCTCCTTTGGGGAAGTCCATCCTTCATGGTCCCTTGATCTAGTGTTCCTGGGCAAGGTCTTCTCCAGCCTCCACTGGCCTCATCTCCTCTCTCCAGACTCCATCACCCAAAAACCTCCGGCCTCCTTCTGAATAACTCAATTGTGCCTCGGGGGTCCCAGATTTGAAAACAAGATTACTTCCCTCAGGTGCACCGTGGATCCCCAAGGGGCTTCCCTGCCCTTCCCAGTTCTTGTTGAGAGCAGTCTTCGTGCTCAGATTTACCCCCTTGTGTACACGATGGCTCCCAGGTCTTACAGGCTTAGAAACACAAATGCATTTAAACACTCAGACAAGGGGCGCCTGGGTGGCTCAGTTGGTTGGGCGACCCGACTTCGGCTCAAGTCCGGACCTCGGGGTTCGTGGGTTCGAGCACCCCATCAGGCTCCGTCCGGACAGTTGGAGCCTGGAGCCTGCTTCAGATTCTGTGTCTCCCTCTCTCTCTGCCCTTCCCTTGCTTACACTCTGCCTCTTTCCCTCTCTCATTCTCAAAGATAAATAAACATTAAAAAAAAATAAACAAACACTCGAACAAAAAGAAAACCAGAATTAGTGGTCCAAGTTTCTACCATAGAAAATTTCCAAATTACTAGCTATTTGTGGTCATCCACGTTACTTCTCTATTACTGAGATAAAGGACCCAAAAGATGACATCACAGGACCGTACAGCTGGAGGGAAATTCTGGGGCAGCCCCAGGCTAAGGCAGGGGGATTCAGAGCCTGTGCTTCGGAACCGAATGTATTGATTCTAATTCTAGCCCTCCCCCTGCTTGCTCAGTGGGTCTCAAAGTTGAGCATGCACCAAAATTACCTGGCGGACTTTTAAAAACGCAAGTTGCCGGGCCCCATCCCCCAGAGTTTCCTATTATTTAGGTCTGGGGTGGGACCCAACAATCTACGTCTCTAACAACTTATCGGAGGATGCTGATGCTGCAGCTCCGGAAACCACACTTAGGGCAGCACTCTAGCTGTGGGATCAGCCGCGTCCCGTGTACATTCTGGCTCATAACCTTCGCGCTCGCTGGGATTGGGGTTGACTCGAGAGCTGGCGTCAGAAGCCCCGAGCGCTGTTCGCGGCCCACAGTTAACACCTGCAGTCGTCGGGGGATGGAGGGGAGGAGTCATGTGCCCGAGACCACCCCGCCAATGAGAAGCAAACCTGGGACGGAGCCCCGGGGCTTCCCGCCGCCCGGCCGCGTTCTGGCCCTCCGGCGCCGCCGCCTCTGAGCGCTGAGCGCTCTGAGCCGGCGCGCCGCACGTTGCGGTTCCCTGCGCACACTGCTCCGCGCCGCCGGCGGTTCGGCTTAATGCCTGTCGTCTTCGGAGTCTTCGGAGCCACTAGGACCCTCCGATCTTTCTCGGCGCCGAGAGCCTGGCCGCGGGGACGGTACCCCTGGGTGGGCTGAGACCAGGAGAAGCTGGAGAAGCTTCTAGCAGCGGCGGGGCGGGGGCGGGGGAAGCCTGGGGGAGGGGGCGCGCCCCAGCGGGCCGCCGGCCTCCCGGCCGCCCGCAGCAGAGCTCCGGGCGCTGCGGGTGGCCGCCTGCACCTAGCCCGGGAGCGGCGGGAAGTGCGCGCCCCAGCGGCCGTGCAGGGCCCGCCCCGGCCCCGCCCTCCAGGACGTCCCGTCGGGAAACCCGCGAGCCACACCGCCGAGCGGCTGCGGCTCTCCCTCCGCGCGCCAGGTAAGTGGCAGAAGCTGCCGGCGACCCTCGCAGGCCCTCGCGATAGACGACTCCCCCCCCCCCCCCCGCCCCCTCCGCCGGGCCTGGAACTCAGAGCTCTCTCGCTGCTCGGGACTTTCCCCCAGTCGGACTGGCTTCTGCCAGGTCCTTGCTCCCCACCTCCCTCCTCCGCCGACCTTCTCCTTCACCACTTCCTCCTCGCCACCCCCAGTAGTGAAATGAAGGGGTTGGGCCAGACGGGTCCTCGTCCGTGGTGGCGGCCTCTAGCTCCTCCCTCGGTACGACCCCCCCCCCCCCACCTCCGCGCCTCGCTTAAAGAGGAGTGGGGTGGGAGAGGGACGAGCCACAGCAGCCCCTCCGGGGTTCTACAGCCTTTTCCCTTTACCCATCCACGTCCGCGTATTCTTTCCGTCCCCCTTCTTCCCAGAGTGGGACACCCCACGTGCTCCACCTCGGAAATCTTTCAGAGAGGCATCCTCCTGCCAGCGCCACCTTGCTCCTGAGTAGAGGTGGGGTCTCAGATGTCCTCTCTCTGGAGTCTTGGGCCTTTGGGGAGTGGGAGCTGTGTGGTTTTTATGGGAAGGGAGTCTGATGGGTGTTCATGACTGTGACTGTCCCCAACTTCCCTATTTCCCCGTCACTTGTTCCGACAAGCCCCAGGCCAACTGAAAGGAGGAACAGTTTGTTACTTGCCCCCAAAGCTAGTCACCCCAGACCCTGACTTCTGCGGAGGGTAGGATGGGCTGTCCTGTGCCTATGGAGGAAGGGGGGGTTCATTTTACCAGCAAAGCTTAAAACAGACCCACTCTATTGGCTACGGTCCCAGGAAAGGTTTTAATGCTGCCCCTCCAGACCCACAGATGCAGTTCACAGGCACTGGGTGAGGTTAATAACTCTGGACACACCAAAGAACCTGGGGCTCATTTTACCAGAGATGTGTGTGCACTACACAGGCCCTATTCACCTCTCCAACACAGGAGCCTCATCCCCTACCCCTCCTAGGAAGGGTAAAAAGGATGAGACAGGCAAATTCATGCCATGGATAGTACAAGGTAAGGTGAGGGGGTTGAAATAGACTTTGGTTCAAATTATCCTGCAGAAGCCAGTATCCTTGCAGGTACTTCCCTAGTTCCTCAACAGTTCCTTCCTGTTCTTCAACCATTAGACACACGGAAAGAACAAGAGCAAACTACTTTCAGGGGTATCAGGACAGAAAGGACAGGACTGTCAAAGACAGAAGAGCTCATCTGGAGCCGGTAGAACCGTGAAGGATATTGAGCTGCCCAAGATGGCCTGGTCCTTGGTAATCACTGCTCAGGACAGCAGACACCCACCCACAGCAGCATGGAGGAACATCACGGCTGATAAGGGGAGGCACGGATGCATGCTGGATGCCCTCTGAGATCAGAAACGTCTTAGCCCACGTTCAGGTGGGAGATAAACGAACAGGAGATATGACCACAGTCTTAGTCCAGTTAACCATTGCCTAGAACCGAAGTCAGGAATGGGAGGGGGCAGCTAACCCTAGGACCAGGGGTCTCCCTGTGCAGGGAGGCAGTAGGTATCGTGGATCCAGGCGGCTGACTCAGCTCTGTCTCTAATTTAGCTGCCTAACTCTGGCCAAGTCACATAAACACTCCCTGGGTGGGGAGCAAATGAGAAGGTGTATGTGAAAGTGCTTTGGCGAAGCTCCAAGCACCAGCCAAGTGGGAGGCAGTGCGGGGTCATGGTGAAGACAGTGGGCTTTGGAGATGTGGGACTGAGTGCAAACCCTGCCTCTGCCCCTTCCTTGCTGTGTGACCTTGGTCAAGTTACTTAACCTCCCTGTGCTTCAGTTTCGTTCTGTGTAAAATGGAAAAGATAACTGTCCCTTGACTTGACGTGGTAAGCGGTGATATTAAAATGGTGGTGGTATTGCCCTTAGCCTCCTCTGGCTCATGCAGACCTCGCCAGCCCTGGAAGTGAAGCTGAGGATCAGAGAGGGTGTCCGTACACCAGAGGGACCCAATGAATGGCCGTGCCAAAGACTTGGGTGAACTTGGCTCTTCATCCAGCCCTCTGGCCCACTCTGAGAAAGCCCAAAATGTCCGTTCTCGTTCAATGGGAATGAGAGTGAGGGTTTGAATAAATGAGGGGTCAAGTGCAGGGCAGTGCCTGTCTCTGTGTTGTGCTCAATGCTGTAATTGTGCTGTGTCAAAGGCTTGCACGGTGAACAAGGTTGGGTTCAGTCTGGGGAGAAAAGGGACCGTCAGAAGACTCTTTTGTGGCACCTGAGAGCCCTGTGGGGTCACATTATTCTCCTACACCCTTGGCAACCTGGTCCTGAGCCCTAGATAGATTTGAAGGAAGGAAGAAACCCAATCCTCACCCTCAGCTCTACCCATAAGAGAGAACAAAGGACAGACAGAACAAGGCAGTAGAATAGCACAACCAAATTCCCCAGGGCTGTGGGATGCTGTGGGGCTTAGACGGCTTAGGTGGGTTGGTTGGGGCTTAGAAGGCTCGGTGGGTTTGTCGGGGAAAACCATTCTGGAGGCAGAAGACCGAGGCCCAGGAGATTTAAGGACTGGGAAGGAGAAAGCAAACAGGATGTAGGTAACCTGAGTCTAGGCCTACCGGCTCTCCCTCTCTCACAAAATCTAGTGGGGAAGTCCCACAAGGGGAAGCCTGGGCAGTGAAATTTGGAAACAAATGCACCAGGATCCTGAGGGCGGTAAGAGGCACCTTAGTCTAAGAAGGCTTCTTGGAGGAGGGGAGCCTGAGGAAGAATTTGAAAGAGAATAGAACACAGCTTGTTGAGCAAGAATATAAGGGAAGGGCACCTGGGTGGCTCAGTCAGTTAAACATCCGACTTGGGCTCACGTCATGATTTCACGAGCCCCGCATCGGTCTCTGCTAACAGCTCAGAGCCTGGAGCCTGCTTCAGATTCTGTGTCTCTCTCTCTCTCTGCCCCTCCCCCACTCGCGCACGTGCTCTCTCTCTCAAAAATAAATATTAAAAAATTTAAAAATTTTTAAAAATTAATAAAAAAATTTAAAAAAAAAGAATATAAGGAAAAGGCTGTGAGGAGGAAAAGGTAGGCCAATGAGGGTGAGTGGCAAGCAGGAAGCTGACCGCCCAGGCCCTGTCTCCGCTACAATCAAATGTCACTGAAGGAATAAGAATACAGCTGTTCAGATTGTGAGAGGGAGAGAGGCCTGAGGCAAAGGAGGCCGCCGGCAGCTTCTGTTTATCCTCCAGATGTTGGGAGATAAGGATTCAGTCTCCGAAGACGGTTTTGAGTGAGAGAGAGGAAGAGGAGGATCCAGGAGGCAGGGAATGAATCAGCAGGACCGGGGAGTGGGCGTGGAGTGAACCTGACGTTGAGAAGGCACTGAAAGCCCTTGTACCTGCCTGGGAGCGGGGCAAGGGCAGGGGCTGTTTCAAAGATTTCGATGCTCCTGGCAGCCTTGGGGAAATTGGGAAGGCCGGCCCACCGAGGGGGCAGGGTATAGACCCTGAGTTCAGGGTGTGGTGTGTGTGAGGATAGGTGGTCCTGGACTGCAGTCCTACAGCCTGGAGCAAAGCGTGCGGTGAGGAGAGAAGGAAAAACCTCCGTTCTGCCCTCTCCCCTCACCACCCCCTCCTCAAATCTGGGGACCAGCCCAAGCCCTCGGGAGTACCCTTCCGGTTAACCCCTCCCCCACCCCTCCCCCCCCTTCCATCCTCCCTCCCCCCCACCCCTCGAAGGAGCCAGCAGTCTCCAGGCTCAGTGTGAGAACAGTTGCACATCCCTGCCCCCACCCGACAGGCCTGGAGGTCCTCCGGTGAAAAACCTGTGAGCTGCTCAACTACGGTCACGTATTATTTTGATTTGCAGTGGCTTTTACAGCCTCGGAGTAAATTAGCGAACATTCGCTGAGCACCATTCGAGGTATACCTTGTGAGCCAGTTTGGGGTGGGTTTTTCAATGGAATATCCGTGTTTGGGTAACTTAGGCTTAACATTTTATGCAAACATAAAACGAACCTAGACACCATGGGGAAAAAAACTTGATAGACTAGCTACAGAAATAACTTTCGGGGCATCTTTCTGGGAAAATAAGCCACAGGACTGCCGCCTGAGTCTTCAGGAACAACTGAAATGTCCTGAAGGTGTAATTATGGGGAAAGTGAAAACCTCCCAGCCTTCTGTAATCTGAAGGGTCAGGGGGGTGGGTTGGAGGAGAGAATTTGCTACTCATGAGAACAGAGGAAGTGAAATGCGTGCTGTGTTTGATGGCAAGAAGTGCTGTTGGCGAAGAAAGAATCCTCTGGCCCCAAACGGCCTCTCGGGTCCCCCTCCCCCTCGCCAGTAGCCTGACCTGTCCCCTCCCCAGCGTGATGTCTAGCTCCACACACCTGTGCCCTCGGTGAGAGAATGGCAACAGTCGGCACTTGTCGAAGAACCTGTAATTGAGCTGTAGGGTGAGTAACCTGAGCAAACATCCCCGTGGTGGTGTCGACTGCCTACTTCCTGGCTGCCACGTCTCCCGGAGGTGAGCAGCTTTGCTGATAAACAGAAAGAAACTTTGTTACAAAAAGGCCACCTGGCCGGCAAGGGCGTGTTCTGGGTGGCTGCCGCTGGTTTTCACAAAAGCTGAGACTTTGCCTGGGACTTAGAATTTTGGCATCTTTAAAGCATCTGCCGGTAGTCCTAGGTAGGATCTGGGGGAGGGCAAGTGCCAGGGAGGGGAGGGGCGGTGTAAGAGCGGAGCAGTGGGTGGTGGGGAGGCTGGGGGGTGGGGGGAACAGCCTGGCCCCTGGGGCGCAAGAGCTTAACCATCTCCAGTTCCCCCAGGCGACCTGCAACCGGGAGGTAAGAGTGTGGGAACGGAGCAGTGGCCTTGGAGCTGGGAGACTGGCATTGGCCCCCGGGAGCCACAGGCTGTGTGATACTACAGAAGTCACCTGGCCACTCTGGCCTCTCCTGTAAAATGAGGGTGCTGGGCTCGCGGACAGACCTAGCCAAAGCAGCACGCTGATGTGTGACCACAGAATATCCTGTAACTCACATGCTTGCTGTGGTAAACGCATCCAAAATATCTTTTGGTGAAGCCAGTGCAGTGCGTTCCCTCGGAGCTTTGAACAGCTCACTTTAACCCCTCAGGCATCATCTCATGTAACAAGAGTTTATGGAACATCTACTCCAGAAAAAACCCTGTGCTAGGCTTTGCAAGTGAGAACAAAGGTGAAAACAACCTGCCTGTCTGGCCCAGGAGTTCACAAAGGTGTGACAGAACAGATCTTGCAGCCCTGCTTTCAAACTTCTATGACTGGGCCAAAATAAGAAAGACATTTTTTTTTAAGTTTATTTAAAAAAAAAATTTTTAATGTTTATTTATTTTTGAGAGAGAGAGAGACAGAGCACAAGTGGGGGAGGGGCAGGGAGAGAGAAGACCCAGAATCCGAAGCAGGCTCCAGGCTCCGAGCTGTCAGCACAGAGCCGGATGCGGGGCTCCAACCCATGAACCATGAGATCATGACCTGAGCCAAAGTCGGGCACTTAACCGACTGAGCCACCCAGGTGCCCCTAAGTTTATTGATTTATTTTGAGAGAGAGAGAGAGCACGCACACACAAGTGGGAAGGGGCAGAGAGAGGGGGAGACAGAGAATCCCAAGCAGGCCCCACACTGTTAGTCATGGGGCTCGAACTCACAAACCATGAGATCATGACCTGAGCCCAAATCAAGGGTCCAACGCTTAACCAACTGAGCCACCCAGGCACCCCTAAGAAAGACATTTTACAAGACCTACTGCCCGCTTCCATGTGACAGCGTATCCCCAAAGTCTCACCTTTACACTGTAATCACGTCAGAGGTATGAATTCTACAAACTAACAGGAAAGCATCATTTAAACATTTTTTTAATGTTTATTTATTTTTGAGAGAGAGAGAGAGAGAGACAGAGCTTGAGCGGGGGAGGGGCAGAGAGCAAGGCAGACACAGAATCCGAAGCAGGCTCTAGGCTCTGAGCTGTCAGCACAGAGCCCGATGCAGAACTTGAATTCACAAACTGCGAGATCATGACTTGAGCCAAAGTCGGACGCTTAAGCGACTGAGCCACCCAGGCACCCCTAGAAAAAGCCTCATTTAAAATGTAATAATTTAGGGGTGCCTGGGTGGCTCAGTCGGTTGAGCGTCCGAGTTCGGCTCAGGTCATGATCTCACGGTCCGTGAGTTCGAGCCCCGCATCCGGCTCTGTACTGACAGCCCAGAGCCTGGAGCCCGTTTCAGATTCTGTGTCTCCCTGTCTCTCTGCCCCTCCCCTGTTCATGCTCTGTCTCTCTCTGTCTCAAAAATAAATAAACGTTAAAAAAAAACATAAAAGGTAATAATTTAAATCTCCTTAACCTTTAAGTTTTATGAATTAAAAAAAATTTTTAATGTTTATTTATTTTTGAGAGAGGGAGAGAGACAGAGTGAGTGGGGGAGGGGCAGAGAGAGAGGGAGACAGAACCTGAAGCAGGCTCCAGGCTCTGAGCTGTCCTCACAGAGCCCGATGTGGGGCCCAAACTCACCGCAAGATCATGACCTGAGCTGAAGTCAGACACTTAACTGACTGAGCCACCCACCAGGTGCCCCAAAGTTTTACGAATTTTTAATAACACATTTTTCATTTTAACTTTGTGTCGGGATATGTTTATCGTCTCCAATGGGTGGAGAACAGCATGAAAATAAAAATGTGTTATTCAAAATTCATAAAAATCAGGTAAAAAATTTTCAAATGATGTTAAGTTTGTAGTAGTTATCCTTCTGAAGTTGTTAAAGCTTCAAACTGCTAAGACACTCGCTGTACTCTATGTATGTATATGTAATAACTGACATGAAATTTTAACAAAACAATACTCACCCCTATTGCATATGAGGCACTTTGAGACTTTCTTTTTTGTTCTATCTTATTCTGATCTTTTAAAGAATGTTTTTCATGCCGATTTGCAACACCTGAAATTTATTCCACAATCCTATGATGGGTTGTAATCAGTGCTTAGACAGGCACTCGCGTGGGTAAAACCTCAAGTCCCTTATACCAGTGACAGAAGGTGAGTTCGTGTTCTGGCTGGTGGGGCCAGAGATGCAGGTTGCATTTGTTCGATCTAGGAAAGCTTCCTGGAAGAAGAGGATTTCCGGTGTCATCTCAGTACCGAAACCAAGATGGTTCTATGTGTGGCAATACCAAGGGTGGCTGGAGGGAAAAGAGTTGGGAATGAATGTGCAGCAGTAGCAGGAGGGGAATGAGTGGATGAGGGCTATGGGCACCCTTGCCCAGTGGTCCTGTAGGTCAGGCGTGGGAGCCTCAAGGTCAGGCGTGGGAGCCTCAAGGTAGGGGCAATAGAAGACACTGGGGTGAGGATCCTGGGAAGCCCTGAACTTCACCAAGTACTACATACAATAGGGACGACTCCTTCACCAGGCTGGTGGAGGGCTGACTCCCCAGTCCTGCTAACCACACTTCTGGGAATCTCCTACACAGAGGCCAGGAATCCTTCATCCCAAAGTCTTCTGGTTTCCATCCGATTGTGTGTCTCTTCTAAGGGACTCTTTCCTATTGCCCACATGCTGAGCAAACAAGCTGGAGACCTAGTCCCTTCCTGCCACGGCTAATCACAGGTGTCTCGTTTCATTTCAGGATGTGGTTAGTACCTTGAGGAACTGCAGACTTCGGAGAGCAAGGCTTAGACAGGCAGACTGGATTGAGAGAGAGCAGATGCCTGGGAAGGACTCAATTTAACCCTAGGTCTCTTTCTCCAGGGGAAATAAAAGGAGCAAAGGTGAACCCCACTGCAAAGGACCACGAGGCAATGCCAGGACGAGGGAGTTGGAGTGACCTGGGTGATTCTGAGTGAATCAGTCAGGGAGGCCTTCCTGGAGGAGGTGAGTCTTGAGCACTTGGCAGCAGCTGGTAACTAAGCTGTTACCAAGCCTTTGTTCCTAACTGTGCGCCCTCTTTCTTGCTGGAGTCGGAAGGTACACAGAAAATATCAGGGAAGATGCAGCCTGCAGGATGGGGCAACACTGTCATGGCAAACACTTCCCCACTTACGGGCCCTGTTGTTTGTGTTTAGCTGGGGCAGTTCCAGAATTGAGGAGGTGTCTAGCTCAACCCCTTGTGCTGGTCCAGCACGGCTCAACCTCTAGGGCAGAAACCTGCGTCTGCACTGAATCCCCATTCCCTCCTTGAAGCCTCCTTCAAGCCCACAGAGAGATCTGTCTCCCAGCTTAGCCCTTACTGCCTGTGCTGTTATTATTAAGTTTTAATTTTATTAATTTTTGAATAGATAATGTAGTCAGGGTTCAAAGTGCAGAAGGGTGTTCAGTGAAAGACCTTTTTTTTTTTTTCCTGTTCCCATGTCTTCCCTGGACAGGTGCTACCTGGACCCAGTGCTGGCAATTCTTATTCTCCAACTAGATTTTAAGATCTCTTGGAGAGAGGAATTCTCTCATACCACTCTGTACCCCTCTGTGTCCCAACTGGAGCAAATTGTCCCATCCCATCACCCAAGGGAGTTTTCCTAGCACCGGGTCCTGCCTCCTCATCCACACTCCTGCTGTCTTGGGTCAGACCCTCACCGCCACCGACACGCCTCTCTGTTGGCCATCCACCTGCCAATCAGATCAATCTCCTAGATACCCTCCACCAGCTGTCATACTGTTTTTCTGTAATGCTGGGTCCTGGCTAATCTTTTGTTGTTCCCATACCTCAGGTCAAGGGCAAACTCCTTGGCATGGGGACCTACCTGCAGCCACCTCTCCAGGCCCATCCTCGGCTATTTTCGTGCTCCCACCATATGGAACTACTGGCAGTTTTCTGCTTGGCCATGCTCTCTCCCACCTCCAGGCCGTAGTTGGTGCTGTTCCCTCTGCCTGAAAGGTACTCACCTGGCCTGGCCAGCTCCTACTTGTGAGTCAGTGCTCAGCCCAAGCTCCTCCCGCCGTGAGACCTCTTCACAGACGTCACCTTCCCCCACTTGCTGAGTTTCCTGCATCCACTCTCCCTGGGCACCAAGGATGCCTGTCTCATTGGCTGATCTCCATTGAAAATCTGACTTCCCAGGTCAACTGTACTTCAATTAAAAAAAAATCTGACTTCCCCAATTGACTGTATGCTCCTTGAAGGCTGGACTTGCCCATCTCTGCCTCCCCACAGTGATGCGAAAAACAACTTTGGAGAAAGAAGGCTTTGTTTTTCTGAGTTGCTGCCTTGGCATTTTACAGTATGATAACCCTACTCACATCCACAGCCTGGACATTTAGATAAGGACTCGACTTTAGGATGCCTGCCAAAAGTTCCCACTTTGCTTTTAGCAGGGCATCTTTTAAAATGACCACTTAGGCGGCGCCTGGGTGGCTCAGTCCATTGAGCATCCGACTTCAGCTCAGGTCATGATCTCACGGTTCCTGGGTTCGAGCCCCACCTCGGGCTCTCTGCTGTCAGCGTGGAGCCCAGTTGGGATCCTCTGTCCCCCTTTCTCTCTTCCTCTCCCCTGCTCCCACTCTCTTCCAAAAATAAACATTAAAAAAAATAATAACTACTTAGAGTTAAGCCTGGGAGAAGATAGTGACCTCTGCCCTGGTCACCTTTAAGTATAGGTGCTAGCTAGCTATGTCTGTCTCCTGCTTCCTGGTGACCCTAGACAGAGGACAGCCCTTCCCTCTGGCTCATTGCGCCCCCTCGCTTCTGGGACCTATAAGTAATAACAAATCTTGTGCCTCTGCTTCCTTTGTGTGGGTGTGTAGAAACTCAGCCTTCAATCAGAATAACCCCACGGGTTTCACTTCCCCCAAGTGGGACCTCAGATGCTGAGGGAGCTACCTACAGACGCCATGTGGGTGGCCTGGGCCACCTCATTCCGCAGGTCATAATCCGCATATTCTTATTTCAGTGCATCAGCTCCCACTTCTCACCATCCCCAATCTGGCTGGCTGAGTACCTGCCCTATTCAATCACTGCTGGCGGAATTAACACATTTCCTCTCCTGTCTCCTAGACAACTCCTGATACAAAACAGTTGCTCAAAGAGGTTTCGTTTTATGTGACTTTTGCTGATGGTGTCGAATCTGACGTTGTAAAAGAAAACCACCTGTGTAGCCCCGCTCCCTCTGGAGATCATGATGGATGCATATTCCACAGATCCCAGTGACTCCAGACATGAGGCTTTTCTCCACAGGCAGGAAGGAGCTTGTGTGTTTAAATAACAGCATTAAGTAGCTCAACTGGAATTACTTTTCAACAAGACATGCTATGGGTAATGAGTGTGGCTTTGGCCAAGGACCAGGTACTCAAGGATAATTGCTGGGAAGCTGAGCAGGGATTTATTAATTATAATAATAGAAATAATTGATAGCATTTAGTGAGGGCTTAGTACGTGCCAGGCACTCTGCCGAGCACTGTACCTACATTATCGCTGATTTAATCTTCATGGTGACCCTGTGCGTTAGGTATTAGTTACCTCCCACTTTACAGATGAAGAAATTGAGCCTTAGAGAGATGAATTTGTCCAAGGGTCACGCAAGATGCTAATAACAGAAACTAACACTTTTTGAGAACTTGCTATGTGCAGAGACTGCTAAACATTTTCCCATGAATTATCACATGGTACTTTAATCCTTACAACGACCGTAGAAGGTAGGTGTTATTATTACTAGAAGAGGCAGAACAGAATTTGTACCCAGGTCTACTGTCACCAATATCTAGAGTTCTCCACAGAAAGTTTGGCAAACACTCATCCTCTGAGCCATGGGACCACGTGCCTGAGGACAGAAGCTGGTAAACCCATAAGCCCAACTCTGTCTGGAAGATGTTATAGAACCTTCGGGGCTTTTTTTGTGGTTTGTTTGGTTTTTTTTAATGTTTGTTTATTTTTCAGAGAGACAGAGAGACAGAGCGTGAGCGGGGGAGGGGCAGAGAGAGAGGGAGACACAGAATCCGAAGCAGGCTCCAGGCTCTGAGCTGTCAGCACAGAGCCCAACGCGGGGCTCGAACCCATGAACCGTGAGATCATGACCTGAGCCAAAGTCAGATGCTTAGCCAACTGAGCCACCCAGGCGCCCCTGGGTTTGTTTGTTTGTTTGTTTTTAACTAAATATAAGTAGATAGGTGTGCCTGGGTGGCTCAGTCGGTTACGCATCCTACTTCGGCTCAGGACTTGATCTCGTGGTTCGTGAGTTCAAGTCCCACATCAGGCTCTCTGCTGTCAGCATGGAGCCCTCTTCAGATCCTTTGTCCCCCTCTCTCTGCTCCTCCCCTACTCCCCTACCCTCCTACCCACTTTCTCTCTCTCTCTCTCTCTCTCTCTCTCAAAACTTAACATTAAAAAATTAAATATGAGTAGATAGAAAAGAATATTTATAAAACATATGTAAGGGTATAAAGAATAACAGTTCTACCAGCAGCCAGCAGCCACCATCCACTTAAGAAAAAATGCTTTGTGGGGCGCCTGGGTGGCTCAGTTGGTTGAGCGTCCGACTTTGGCTCAGGTCATGATCTCACAGTTGGTGAGTTTGAGCCCCGCGTCTGGCTCTGTGCTGACAGCTCAGAGCCTGGAGCTTGTTTCGGATTCTGTGTCTCCCTTTCTGCTCCTCCCCTGCTCACACTCTGTCTCTCTCTCTCTCAAAAATAAATAAAGATTTTTTTAAAAATTAAAAAAAAAAATTTTAAAAAGTCCACTGTGCGCCTCTGTTCCCATACATTTTCCTCTGTCTCCAGAAATTTTGGTTTTATTATTCCTTCAGGGTTTTTTTCCCCCCTCATTTTTCTTTATAGCTTTACCACATGTTCATTTAAAAAAAAATTTTTTTTTAATGTTTATTTATTTTCGAGAGAGAGAGAGAGAGAGACAGTGTGAGTAGGCAAGGTGAAAGAGAGGAAGACAGAATTGGAAGTAGGTTCCAGGCTCCGAGCTGTCAGCACAGAGCCCGATGTGGGGCTCAAACTCACAAACTACGAGATCATGACCTGAGCCAAAGTCGGACGCTTAACCGACTGAGCCACCCAGGCGCCCCGCTACATGTTCATTTTTGTATTCATAAACAGTATATTGTTTAGTTTTAGGTGTTTGAATTTTCTGTAAGTGGATTCATACCGTATGTATCTTTCTGCAACCTGCTGTCTAGACTCACCAATTACACCATGTAGCTGCTTGTGGAAGCAGCTCGTCCTGTGTCACTGCCGTAGAATCCTCTGTTCTATGGGTATTTCACACTTATTCGTTCTGTGGATGGACACTTGGATTGTTTCTCCTTTTTGCCATCTGAGGCAACGCTGCTAGACGCTTTCCTGCGCGTGCCTCCTGGCTCGTGTGCAGGAGGTTATGTGGGATGTAAAACCAGGAGTAGAATTGCGGGGTCATAGATGTGTACTTCCGATTTTGCTTGATAATGTCACATTGTTTCCCAAGGTGGTTACGTCGATTAAACGTCTTCATGCAGAGTCTCGGTGTCCTAGACCCATGAATGGCACAGTCTTAGAGCAGGAAAGAGACACTGAGTCTGGCCTCCTCATTCTATGGAGAGAGTAAAGTCAGGCACAGAAAAGTGAAGTGACTGGGCCAGGGTGTTGTCAGCATTGAGCAACAGAGCCTGGCCTCAAACCTCGAGCCCCTTCCACACCTGTGCCTTGGCTCATTTCTCTCTCTCATCCCTTCCCTTCTCAGGCTGAGGCCCCAAGGTGTGGCCACCGCAACAGATCAAGCTATTTCCAGGGTCGGGCCCGGCACTCAGAGCTGACCCAGCCGGGGTCCCCATCGGTCCCCGAGGATGCGTCTCCTCCGTAGACGCCACATGCCCATGCGCCTGGCCATGGTGGGCAGTGCCTTCGTGCTCTTTCTCTTCATCCTGCACAGGGATGTCAGCAGCACGGAACAGGCCACAGAGAAACCGTGGCTGAAGTCTTTGGTGAGCCAGAAGGACCATGTTCTGGACCTCATGCTGGGGGCCGTGAACAACCTTCGAGATTCGATGCCTAAGCTCCAGATCCGGGCCCCAGAGCCCCAGGAGACACCGGTCTCCATAAACCGGTCCTGCCTACCTGGGCTCTATACCCCAGCAGAGCTGAGGCCCTTCTGGGAACGGCCACCACAGGATCCCAATAGCCCTGGGGCAGACGGAAAAGCATTTCAGAAGGACAAGTGGACCAGTCTGGAGACCCAGGAGAAGGAAGAAGGCTATAAGAAACACTGTTTCAATGCGTTTGCCAGTGACCGGATCTCCCTGCAGAGGGCCCTGGGGCCGGACACCCGACCCCCTGAGTAAGTAGCACCCAAAGTCCTGGGGTGAGGCCAGGGCTCCGCCAAAAGCGTGGCTGGTATGGTCATGGCCACGGGCCAAATGCCAGGTTAAAGAGCTGATGGTGATCTTATGATGTGGGCAAGGATTTCCTCTAAGCCCTCCCTTCTTTTCCTGGCCAGTGCCCTTATGCTGGTGGTTGGTATTGTGGTCAGGCCGGAGGCCCAGGGATACTGTGCGAGTAAAATGATGAATTATGAAGTTACAGTTATGAAAGTGACAGGTTACAGAAGGAGGGACTCAGGGCCTGACACAAGGGTATCTGGGAGGGCTGGTTCCAGGCTGCGGAGTCGGTGGCCTTGCCCTCTGCTGAGGCCTGCCTGAGCCTGGAGCACTCTGCCGCTGAGCTGCTGAGAAAAGGACATTTCCTGACGGCAGCCCAGATGGTCAGGACTGTCCCAGCACCTCCTGGTTTCCTGCCATGAAGGCCCACGGGGCCATGAATTCATTCCAACCTTTATAGGAAGCCATTTATACTTCCAGTCCTGGGCAGTGAACCAGCACTTGGATCCCTGCTCGGCCACCTCACACTGAGGCTGCCGTGGCCGTGTTCACACCGCCCTTAAGTCAAAGATGTTGTTTTTTTCCCAACGCAAGAGTTATACACCCTTTTGGCCTTTTCTCATGTGGCAGCTCCCATCCTCAGGTTCAGGGTTCCTCCGGGCTGTGATCCTAGGGTTCCTCGGACTTGGACCAGCTATTCTAGTCCTAGAAGGTGGAGCCACTCGGAGTTATCGGGAGCTCCTCAGCAGGGAGGGGCGTCGGGCATGAGGGCAGCCAGTGGAGGAAGTTGGGGAGGCTCTTCTGGAGGGTCCATGAGAAATCTCTGTGACCCGCAGAGGGGGATAAGAGAGGCCGTCAGGCCACGTGATTCCTTGATAATCCAGGATTCACCCATTCCCACTCCCACCCAAGGCGGAATGTCAGGAGGGCAGCGGTGTGGCCACGTGCCCAGCGTAGCTGGAGTAGATGAAGGCGGAGAAGAGGCCACAGGAAATCATGTGTGATAGTAGCATCAGATGACAGGTAATTAACGAGGAAATGGGTTAGAGAAGAACCGTACATTGCAAAGAGAAGAGCCTTATTCTCTCCTTGAGTGTGGAAATTGTAGTCGCCTTTCTCGGATGTCAAACTCGCGCTCTATTACTTCCCCTCTGGGACCTCTGGATTGGATTACACTCTATGCAGTACGCTCATTACCGAGGAAGAGAGAGTCAGCCCTGGGACGTCCTAGAGCAGATGAGAGAAGCCGGGTGGTGGGGGGGGGGGGGGGGCGGGCAGGGGAGCCCCTCCGCATCGCGGCTGGTGCACGGAGCCAGCTGTGGGGCAGACAGGTTTTGGAGTGGGTCGGCTAGGACCTGTGCAGAGGCTCAGAGCAGGTAGAAAACCAGAGTAAGCCAGGAACAGGGAACAGCCATGCCCAAGCACCGCAGAGAGCAGAGGATGCTCACGGAAACCTACGGACAGACCCCTCCCGCCCCTGGAACTCCCGGGGACCTGGAGAGCTCTATCTGTATGCTTCCGTCTGTCCAGGTGTGTCGACCAGAAGTTCCGCCGCTGCCCTCCACTGCCCACCACCAGCGTCATCATTGTGTTCCACAACGAGGCCTGGTCCACGCTGCTGCGAACCGTGTACAGCGTCCTGCACACCAGCCCCGCCATCCTGCTGAAGGAGATCATACTGGTGGATGATGCCAGCACCGACGGTAAGGCCGGAGGGGGCCCTGGGGAGGGGGCCAGTGCCTCCCCTGGTCCTCGGGGAAGGAGGGCAGGTTCTCTCCAGGGAGCAGGCACCCTCACCACCTGTTGCCTGGCGTCACTGCTCACCATGAAGTCCAGGAGCAGGGAGAAGGCAGGTGAGGGGACAGGAAGGTAGGGGACAGGGGGCAGGTAGACCACATTCCTAGAGCCTGGACTTTATTCCCACTTCAGCCAAAGAGCTCCAAGAGCTTTGCAGTTCTGGCTTCTAAGACTCCCTTGGAGCTGCCAGGCCCACCCCCCAGTCAGAAATGCGGGGAGAAGTCGGGGCAGACGGTGGGGATGGACCTTCCCTGCTGTCTCCTACCTGCTAAACTCCTCTTCTACTCTTGGGAGAATCTACCTCGGAAGCTCTCTTTGCGGTAGTTGGTAAGAGGCAGGTGAGATTGCTCTCCAAACTTGCACCCTTCAAAGCAGTTCCGCAGACAGCCACTGAATACGCTGCCCGGCACTGACCTAGGCAGAGGGGCTGCAGTGGCGAATGACATGGGACAGATCTTGCCGTGAGAAGGCCAACAACCCCCACAGGTCAGATGGCCTCTTATAACACCAGTCACGGCGGCATACGGCCCATAACACGGCCTTAACACGCATGAAAGAGCATGGACTTGAGGGTCTGACACCAGGAAATCAGATCCTAGCCCTGACTCTTCCTAGCTCTGTGACCTTGGGCAAGATACTTACTTACCCTCTCCGAACCTTCGTTTCCTCTTCTGAAAATGAAGACAGCTGACTCCCTCACATGTTGGGCGAGGAATCAGAGATGGGGAAGAAATGAGACAATCCATGTGCCAAAGAGTGCTTGGTGTCGAGGAAGGGCTCCGTAAGCATTAGTTTTGGTTCACCCTTTGTATGGGAACGCTGTGCTGTGGGAGCACCTAGCCAGATGTTATCTCTGCATGGCATGCCGAGGACCGTCCACAGCGGAGACCAGATTGAAGCTGGGCCCTTAGGCAGGAGTGTCTAGGCAGAGAAGAGGCACTGAAGGGTATTTCTAGAAGAGAGAATGGCGTAGCAGAATGTTCTAGAGACATAGGTGTGTTTGTGAAAAATTGAGAGGTCTGCCTTGGCCGAAGCTTAGGTTTGTTGTAGGAAATGACTATAAACGATGCTGCATTGAAATTGGTGCCATGCTAAAAGTATTTAGGAAAAAAAGAGGACTCAGTGAAGGTGTTTAAGCTGGAGAATGACCTTGTCTTAGAAGGGTGGCCATTCTGGGGGGAGGGAAAGTGTCAGGAAGGGGGGCAGAGGACCCCAACTCCGGGGAGGAAGTTCTTAGAGTCACCCGAGAGTGGGATGATGGGCCAGAAGAGGACAGGGACTGTGGCACTGGGCATCTTCTCCTCCTCCTTCTGCGGCACACAGCCATCTGTGGCTCTCCCAGCTTGGCCTCCAGGGCCCGCACTCCCTTCTCAAGGGCAGGAACTGATTCCACACTTCCCAGTGTGTGCCCGGGGGCCATTCCAGTAGAGCCGCTGTCCCCTTACCTTCCCCAGTCTCCTTCCTGCCTTCGAGTAGGACTGATGCCAAAAATTGGAATAGGGCCAGGGAAGGCAGCAGAAGGAACTGAGTGTGAGCCCCACTGAGTCAGGGTGTTCGCATTTCCCCGGGGAGAACAGACACCTGGCAGCAGCACTTACAAAGCAAGGACCGAACCCATTTCAGGGATGCAACGGGAGGGTCTAGTGGACAAGGAGCTAGAGATCGGTCTTCCAGAAGGGAGGAACAAAGAGTTTAGCAGAGATGGAAGGGGCATCTCGATAGATTCCTGCAGGGAAGCTCGGTAGCAATGGAATGGTTGGAGCGAGAGCAGGTGGACCAGCTGCCCTTCCTCTCAAACAGGAAACCCTTCTCCCCACAACCCTGTGCTGCCCATCCCGCAGAAGCTGCTGAGCTTGACTCACATGCGGTGGCAGTTCCAAACTGTTTCACCTTGACACCCAGAATGTTGGGCGTCCGTAAAGGACAACCCTTCCGACCAGGCAAGACAAGTAACATCAGGCCAGCCTGGCATCGGTGGTGTCTAAAGGGCACAGCAGGGGTGCCCGGGTGGCTCAGTCGGTTGAGCATCTGACCGTTGATTTCGGCTCAGGTCATGATCTCCTGGTTGTGAGATTGAGCCCTTTGCCAGGCTCTGCACTGGTTGTGGAGCTCGGAGCCTGCTTAAGATTCTCTGTCCCTCTACTGCCTGTGCTCTCTCTGATGAATCTCTCTGATGAAGAATGAATGAATGAATGAATGAATGAATGAATGAATGAATGAATGGCACAGCAGCCTATGCCTGGTAGGATGGACTTTGCAGTAACCCCCTTGGCTCCTCCAAAGGTCCTGCCCCTCGCCGGCCACCAGATGCGTGCTCCCATTCTCTCTGGTTGTCTCAGAGCCTGGTCCAGTATCTCAGAATCACCTGCCTGAAAAACTAAGGCAGTCATTCTTATTTTTCTACGTCCTGGCCTCTTTGAGAATCTGTTAAAACTATGCCCCCTCCCTAGAATAGTGTACAATTGCTACATCAGTGTGCACACACCCACATTTTTGCAGGGGATTCCAGGGAATTTGTGGACCCTACGATAAACAACTCCACCCTGAGGGCTTTCGGACTCTTAGACATACTTTCAACGTTCAGATCAGCGGGGAAGAGGAAGAAACTCAGATCCGTGGTCAGAAATCTCCACAGTCCACCGTGGGATACAATTTCCCGTGTTTGACCGTTTGATCAGATTAACTGGCTCTCATTACACACGCACAAACAAGGGCTGTGTCTCTGCTGAAACACAATGTCCATGCTCTCCTGCCCTTCTACCCAGGCACCTGGCAGCAGATTTATGGCCATGACTATACAGGCATTTGATACTAGGGTGCGGGAGATGAGGCCTGGTGCCAGGCTGGGGAACTTTTTCTTTCCCACTTTGGAGTCTGAAGCCCAGGCACATATTTCATTCCTGCATGGCCAGGTCAGCGGCCAGGTCCACTCCCGGTCTGGCACGCTCTACAAGCTTCTCGAAACTGGCCCTCGAGGCCCATGGGTCTACTGTGCCCCCAACCGGGCATCCCTATATTGAAAGTCCTGCCCTGCCCCTCGGGGAGGGGGAGGGGGAGAGAACCTCCACCTCCATCCTGTGGGAATTTGCTAGATGGATGGGAGGAAATCAGACACACTTAGGACCCAGAGAGTCAGGAAGTGAACAGGACTCTCAGCAAGTTGCTCACGGAGAGAGGAGTTAGGAGGTGCCGTTGGGCAGCAGGGGGTGCTGTAGGAAGGGAAGCAGGTGAAGGGCAGCCCTGAAGTCAGGAAATACACTGCAAAACCCAGGGAAGGAGATATTTGGGGAGCACTTTGGTTTAGCCCAAGAGTTCCCTCACTTCCACTTGCCTCTCAGAACTGAAGTAGCAGGTCATCTCGTGGCCTCCTAAACTCCTAAGCAATGCAAGTCAGAAACTATTCAAAGCCTCTGATTTTAGTTGAATTACAACTTCAGGTGTGTATTTCAACAGGTAAAGTTGCTTTATCACCTTTATCTCCTACCTCTGTCCTTGTTTTATAATATAAGAAGACTTCGTAGTAACTCTATGTCCTGGATTTTCTGGGAAGGTTTCCATTTCCATATTTTCTTCCGTTTCTGCCCATAAAGAAATTCTGTTTCCACATGTTAATTTCATCTGCCAGTCTACTCCTTACACCTGGAAACGGAAAGTGGCCGACAGCGAATCTTGATTTAGGTTTGAAGGTACGACCCTGTGTCCACATGTTCTATCTGGACCGTGAATTGTAGGATATTCCCATGGGGTGTCATACTCGTTTACTTCTCCTTTTATCCTTCCAAATGGATTCATCAAGAAAAACCTCCCAGTTGCAGTTAGATTCAAGGCTGAATAAAACACAGATAGGCATGAACACAGAATAAAAACAAAACAGGAAAAATTAGTGAGGAAGTCCTCCCTACAAGAAAGGCTTTCTCTTGTTCTTTTCTAGATTTTTCAGAAGCCAAGGAAGAGGGGGACAGCCCACAAGAAAACAGTAAATAAAGGTGGCATTCACTGATTTGCTTAATAAGTATTTTTTTTAGTTATCTACCAGGCACCAGACCCTGTACCAGGCCATGGGGGTACAGCAGTGAACAGGTTGGCAAGGTCTCTATCTTCTTGGAGCTCACTTTTTCTTTTTTTTTAATTTTTTTAACATTTTATTTTTGAGGGAGAGAGCACAAGTGGGGGAGGGGCAGAGAGAGGGAGACAGGATCTGAAGCAAGCTCTGTGTTATGTGCACAGAGCCCAACGTGGGGCTTGAACTCAGGAACCGCAAGATCACGACCCCAGCTGAAACCAAGAGTCCACAGCTTAACTGACTTAGCTACCCAGGCACCCTTTATTTTATTTTATTTTATTTTATTTTTTTGAGAGAGAGAGCGCGTGTGTGTGCATGAGTGAGGGAGGTGCAGAGAGAGAGGAAGACAGAAGATCTAAAGTGGGCTCTGTGCTGTCAGTGCAGAGCTTGATGTGGGGCTCGAACCCACGAACCATGAGATCGACTTGAGCTGAAGTCAGACACTTAACCGACTGAGCCACCCTGGTGCCCCTAGAGCTTGCTTCTTTTTTTTTTTTTTAATTTTTTTTTTTAACGTTTATTTATTTTTGAGACAGAGAGAGACAGAGCATGAACGGGGGAGGGTCAGAGAGAGGGAGACACAGAATCTGAAACAGGCTCCAGGCTTCTGAGCTGCCAGCACAGAGCCCGACACGGGACTCGAACTCATAGACCGCGAGATCATGACCTGAGCCGAAGTCGGCTGCTCAACCGACTGAGCCACCCAGGCGCCCCTAGAGCTTGCTTTTTTAATGGGAAAGACAGAAAGTAAATAATTTCGGGTAATAAGGGCTATGAGGAAATTAGAGGGGAAAAAAAAGAAAAGATGCAGGATAATGAGCTCGTGAATAATCACAGAGCTCTTTTAGTCAAGGTAGCCAGGAAAGGCTACTCTGGTCCCGTGCAAAGGGAACAGCCAGTCGAAAGGCCTTCAGCCTAGGTGTGTTAATAGGGCAGAAATACAACAAGCATGGCTGAAGAGAAGTGAGCAAGGAGACAAAAAGAACACCGGTACGAAGTGAGCTCAAAAGATGAGCAAAACTGAATCCCAAGACCTTTGTAAACAGTGGTCAGTGTTTGGATTTTTCATGCGTGTATGTGTGGTAAAATATGCATAACATAAAATTTGTCATCTCAACCATTTTTAAGTGTGCCATTCAATGGCATTTAAAAAATATTTTTTAATGTTTATTTGCTTTTGACAGAGAGAAACAGAGTACAAGTGGGGAAGGGGCAGAGAGAGAGGGAGACACAGAATCCAAAGCAGGTTCCAGGCTCTGAGCTGTCAGCACAGAGCTCGACGCAGGGCTCGAACTCACGAACCATGAGATCGTGACCTGAGCCGAAGTCAGACACTTAACTGAATGAGCCACCCAGGAGCCCCTCCATTCAGTGGCATTTAATACCTTCATATTATTGTGAAACCATCACCACCGTCCATCACCAGAACTCCCTCGTCTTCCCAAACTGAAACTCTGTACCCATGAGACAGTGACTCCCTATTCCCTCCTCCCCCAACCGCTGTCAACCAGTATTCTACATTTGTTTCTTTATGAATTTGACTACTCTAAGTACCTCACGTAAGTGAAATTATTCACTATCTCTTCTTTTGTTTCTGGCTTATTCCACTTAGCATAGTGTCTTCAGGATTCATCCGTGTTTAAGCATGTGTCAGTATTTCCTTCCTTGTTAAGTTTTTAATTGTAGTATAGTTGACATAGAATATTTTGTTAGTTTCAGGTTTATAACATAGTGATTTGACAATTATACACATTATGAAATGCTCACCACAATAAGCATAGTTACGATCTATCACCACACAAATTTATTACAATATTATTGACTATATTCCTTATGCTATATTTCATCTCTGTGACTTGTTTTATAACTGAAAGTTTATACCTCTTAATCCTCTTGACCTATTCACCTGTTCCTCTACCCCTCTCCCCTTGGCAATTGCTAGTTTGTTCTCTGTGTCTATGAGTCTTTCTCTTTTTTGTTACTGTTGTTTTGTTTGTTTGTTTGTTTTGATTTTGAGATTCCCCATGAGTGAAATTAGACAGTGTTTCACTTAGCATTCTATTACTGACTTACTTCACTTAGCATGATACCCTCTAGGTCCGTCTGGGTTATCACGAATGGCAAGATTTCATGATTGTTTATGGCTGAGCAACATTCCATTATGTATATATACCACATCTTTATCCATTCATCATTCAGTGGACATTTAGGTTTCTTCCATATATATGTTGGCTATTGTAAATAATGCCGCAAATAATGGTGCATTCGTGTTTTTGTTTTCCTCAAGTAAATACCCAGAAGTAGAATTAATGGATTATTTGGTACTTGTATTTTTAGTTCTTTGAAGAATTTCCAGACTGTTTTCCATAGTGGCTACACCAGTGCACATTCCCACCAACAGTGTTTAAGGGCTCCCTTTTCTCCACATCCTCACCAACACTTACTTCTTGTCTTCTTAATACTAGCCATTTTGACTGGTGTGAGGTGATATCTCATTGTGGTTTCGATTTGCATTTCCCTGATGAGTAGCGATGTTAAGTATCTTTTCATATGTCTGTTGGCCGTCTGTTGTGAAATTCTAACATATTTACAGCACAGTTGCTCTACATTAAAAGATTTACTTTGGAAAAGTAAATCTTTGGAAAAAATGTCTATTCAGGTCCTCTGCCCACTTTTTAATCAATCAGATTATTTGGTTTTTTGGTGTTGAGGTATAGGAGTTCTTTATATATTTTGGATATTAGCTCCTTATTGGATATATCATTTGCAAATATCTCCTCCCTTTCGGTGGGTTGCCTTTTCATTTTGTTGATGGTTTCCTTCTCTGTGCAAAAGCTTTGTAGTTTCATGTAGCCCCACTTGTTTATTTTTGCTTTTGTTCCCCTTGCCTGGGGAGACATATCCAGAAAAATATTGCTAAAGTTGATGTCCAAAAGATTACTGTCTGTGTCTTTTTTTTAAGGAGTTTTATAGTTTCAGGTCTCACATTTGGGTCTTTAATCCATTTTGATTTTATTTTTGTGTACCGTGTAAGAAAGCGATCCTGTTTCATTCTCTTGCATGTAGCTGTCCTTTCCCAACACCATTTATTGAAGAGACTATTTGATTTGCACTGTATATTTTTGCCTCCTTTGTCACAGATTTACCATATAAGCATGGGTTTATTTCTGGGCTCTGTGTTCAGTTTCATTGATCTATGTGTCTGTTTTTGTGCTTTGCACACGATTGCTTGCAGTATAGTTTGAAATCTAGAATTGTGGTACCTCTATCTTTGTTATTCTTTTCATATTGGTTTGGCTATTTGAGATCTTTTGCGGTTCCATGCAGATTTTAGAATTATATGTCCTAGTTCTGTGAAAAAAATGCTTTTGGTATTTTGATGAAGATTGCATTGGGTAGTAGGGACATTTTAACAGTATTAGTTCTTCCAACCCATAAGCATGGTAGATCTTTCCATTTATTTGTGTCATCTTTGATTTCTTTCAACAATGTCTGATGGTTTCCAGAATACACGTCTTTCACCTCTTTTGTTAAATTTATTCCTGGGTATTTTGTTCTTTTTGTTGCAGTGTTAACTGGGGTTGTCTTCTCGATTTTCCTTTCTGCTATTTCATTATTAGTGTATAGAAACAGAACAGATTTCTGTTTATTGATTCGGTGTGCCACAATTTTACTGAATTCCCTTATCAGTTCTGATAGATTTTTGGTGAAGTCTTTAGGGTTTTCTATATGCAATATCGTGCCTGCAAACAGTGACAGATTTATTTCTTCCTTACCAATCTAGATGTCTTGTATTTCTCTTTCTTGTCTAATTGCTGCAGCTAGGATTCCCAGTACTGTGTGCAGTAAAAGTGGTGAGAGTGCCCTTGTCTTATTCCTGATCTTAGGGGAAAAGCTTTTAGCTTTTCATCATTGAGTGTAATGTCAGCTGTCTGTTTGTCATGTATTGTCTTTATCGTGTTGGGGTATATTCCCTCTCTACTGACTTAATGTTGAGAATTTTTATCATGAGTAGACATTAAATGTTGTCAAGTGTTTTTTCTGAATCTATTGAGATGACTGTATGATTTTTAACCATCTTTTTGTTAATGTGGTGTATCTTGTTGATTGACTTGCATATATTGAACCATCCTTGCATCCCTGGGGTAAATCTCAATTGACTATGGTAGAATTTCCTTCCTTTTAAAGGCTGAATGTTTCATTGCTTGTATATACCACATTTGTTTATTGATTCATCCACCCTTTGCTAGATCTTGTGTAATTCTGTGTTTAATTTTTTTGAGGAGCCCCCATACTGTTCAGATTTGTTTTTAAGTGCATTTTTTTTTCTTAAGTAAGCACTACACCCAACATGGGGCTCAAACTCACAACCCCAAGATCAGGAGTTGCACACTTCACCAACTGAGCCAGCCAGGCACCCCTTTAAGTGCAATTTTAAGCCCCAGCAGTGCGATGATCTGATTTATAGTTTGAAGAGATAACTCTGCTGCTCACTGCGGCTGTTATGTCAAGAATGACTGGAAAGAGTGGTGTAGAGCAGAGGCCAGGAGACCAGCTA
The DNA here is from genome assembly GCF_018350195.1 of Panthera tigris. Taxonomy (NCBI): domain Eukaryota; kingdom Metazoa; phylum Chordata; class Mammalia; order Carnivora; family Felidae; genus Panthera; species Panthera tigris. The sequence continues at coordinate 77,176,646 of NC_056666.1, read as the reverse complement.
AGACATCATTGCTGGGGTGACCGTGGGGGTGGAGAGAAAGAACTGGCAGCACTGGCTGATGCACTGATTGTGGTGGGTGAGAGGAGGGAAGAGTCCAGCATGACTCCTAGGTTAAAGCAGCTGGAGAGATGCTGCTACCACATGCTGACATGGGGAGACTAGAGAGGGGAGGAAATCTGGAGTTTCATTTTGGGCGTGTTAGGTTTGTGGTTCTGTTAGACACCCAAGTGAAGATGGCAGGGCCAGGAGAAAAAGACCTAGGAGCCATCTGCAGAGAGATGGTATTTCAAACCATGGGACTGGGTCAGGCAGGTGTGTTAGAGGTCACAGGGGTCTCATAGACTCCAGCCATGAGGAATGGAGCTGGGTTGGGGTGGTGGGGTTTTGAACCTGAATTAGGAGGATAACGTCTAGGGGACGTAAGAGAGTATGGATGGGCTCAGCTGCGTCTCCACCTTCAGCTCTGCTATACTCATCTCTGGGGCATGTGTCCAGTGGGTCCAAGGGTATGACAGGAAGGAGGGGAGTTGTCTCCCACCCCTAGAAGGGTCTGAGGGTGATGCTCAGACTCCCCAGGTCCAGCCTAGCCACCTGAGACTGGAAGGAAGGCGTGGGCGCAGGGCTTTGTAGAGCTCAGCACCCCGTGGGGTTCACAGCTCAGCACTTTGCAGTCTCTTACCACAAAACCCACTTCCTGTGATGTTTTGTCCTTGGGTTATCTCCACCACCATGAACTTCCTCTGAGCGCAGTTAAGCTCTAAGGGGAAACATCAGCCATGCTGAGAAGGTGAGGCTCCTGGTTGGGGTTCCTCCCTCCTCCTTCCTGTTAGAGCCGACCCTTGGGGCTATGGTTAGATGATGAGTCTAGGAGCCCCTTGAGGGCAAGAGCCGCACCAGGCCCGACTTTGCCCTGGATAATGTCTGACACCTGGGCAGTGTGTTAGCATGTGTTTGCTGAGTGAGTGCTAGACCCAAGCTGCCGAATGAGGCTAATTTTGACTTATAAACATCAGGGACAGTACTCCATATTTCAGAACATTTTAATCTTCGTAGAAAAGATTAAGTAAGAAAGTCAGCATGCAAGCACCTAGTTCAATGACTGGCACATAGTAGGCGCTCAGGTATTTGGGCATAGCGCGTGTGTGTGTGTGAGAGAGAGAGAGAGAGATCAATCACACACCCCCAAAACTGATTTGGGGCCCCACAATTTGTATAACACTGCATGTAAAGCAAGGCCTAAGCCCTGGGCTGATCCCACAGCCCAAAACAGAAAGGACACACTCATCTGTCACATCTGCCTTCAACCTCCTCTTCTGAAACTGTAGGCCACTGCAGTATAGCAGTTAATAAGACATAAGGAGGACCTGGAATAGGTTTCAGGATGGATTGTTTCAGAATAGAGCTATTTTTAAAGCCCTGAGGATTTCAGAATGGATAACAGGGTCGTGAAGTAAGCCCGCACTCAGAAGGAACTGGAGATCTCAGCAGAGCCGTCCCTCCCTCCCTTCAGAGAGCCTTCCCCACCTCTCCCCAAATCCAGGATGATTGCATCTGCCGCAGGCTCCCCCCAGCCCTGCACTACCTCCGGTAGGTCACTGATTACCTGCCCTGTAATCGCCACTTCCCTGGGTAACAGGCTCACCGTTGTGCCCAGCACAGGGCCGGCCCTTGGTACCTGGTTTTTAAATTTGATTGAAAAGCGGCTCAGTGTCTTTTCATCTTCTTAAAGATTCCTCCATGCAGAGGAGGTAATAGGGAGGATTCGAGTACGATTCTGGCTGCTGATCCAGCAAGCCAGAAATCAACATTGGTGTGTGCTCTACCTGTCGGCTCGCTCAGAGGAGCCTGGGAGACGGGGAGTCCTAGATACTGAGACATGACTGCCACAACCTCCAGGTGTGGAAAGGAGACCGGAATCACGGTTCCCAGAGAGGCTGACCCAGAGGATGCAGAGACCAAGGGGCAGCTGGGAGCCTCTGTCGGAAGTTTAAACTTGATTTGAGACCAAAGAAACACAGCTCGGAGGCCCCGGCTCAGAGGTTAGGGAAGGTTCCTAGGTCAACAAGCACAGGCATGGCCAGTCTCCTGGCACGGTGGGCTCGGGGTGGCAGGGTTTGCTTGGCCACACGCGGGACTTCCTCCTTCCACCCCCTCCCATCCTCGGCGCCCGTGGAATTGCTTAGGTCGATAGGGGTTCAGGCCTGCTGGGGGCCCGAAAGCGCCCGGCTTGGCGCTCACAGGGGGGTTAGGTTTGCCACACGGCAGTGAGCTGGCACCGATGCCCCCATCCCTTCCAGAGTACTTGAAGGAACAACTGGAGCAGTACGTAAAGAAGCTGCAGATTGTGAGGGTGGTGCGGCAGGAGGAGCGGAAGGGCTTGATCACTGCCCGGCTGCTGGGCGCCAGCGTGGCACAGGCGGAGGTGCTCACCTTCCTGGATGCCCACTGTGAGTATGGGGGGACCTGGTAGGGGGTGGGGGTGGGGGTGGGGGAGTGTCTGCTCCCCTCCCCCACCCCCTGGTGGACCGAGGAGCCAGGGCCGGGGCATCCCCGAGGCCCCTGCCGTTCTGGGACTGGAGGTGGCTTGGGATTCACTTCGGCTTCTCGTGCCCTCTTCTCGTCCCAATCCCAAGGATGTTTAATCAGCAGGCACCCATGGCCTTAAAACAACGGTGACCCCACAATTGCTGGCATTGTGCTCTGGAGCCCCAGACTCCTCTCTCCCTCCCTTGCTTGCTCTGTACCTCATTCTGAGCTCAGCCCCTCAGGCCTCCCGTCACCCCTGGGAAGCGGTTTGTGTGGAGCTTTCCCGCAGGGCCACATGGGGACAAAAAGGTCCCCCCCCCCATTGCCCCAAACCCAAACACCTCCCCGCCGTTGTCTGGAAAGAAATTGTTCCCTAGAAGTGGTGATATGTATTAGGGAAAGCTCTAGACTGGGAGTCAGGACACCTGGGCTTGCCTTCTGACTCTGTCACTAACCGCCTCAGTTTCCTCATCTGTAAAGTGGGAACGAGGATGTCGACCTTACTCACCAACAGATTTACTACTCCAAAGTCCAAATAAAGTTATGCAGTTCCCTGAAGATCTCAAAGGGCCAGACAAGTGAAAGGGATTATTATTCCACAAGTGGAGCTGGAGCTTGGGGTGCGGTCCCTCTGGGACAGGAGACACCCCCTTCTGAAATCCACACAGTGGATAGTTAGAAACCCTGAAGTCACCCATCTGGGGCCTTCCCTGTGCTTTGGATCGTTTGAGTTGACCATGTTACTCCCCGCCAGCCCTCCATCCTTCTCTTCAGAGTTACCTTCGCCTTTTGGTTGGGGGCGGGGGCCGGAGAGGAGGGTCTCGGGAGACCTCTCTCTGCTTCCTATAGCTGTGGAGATTGCCTACGTTTCTCTAACACTAGGGAGTGTGTGGAAGGTTCTCTCGTCCTCCCTGCGGGCGTGGGGCCTGGGCGTGGCTGTGGGTGCGACCCTGACTGCTGTCTTCCGGTCCCGGCTTGCAGGCGAGTGCTTCCATGGCTGGCTGGAGCCCCTCCTGGCTCGCATTGCTGAGGACGAGACGGTGGTGGTGAGCCCAGACATCGTCACCATCGACCTGAACACTTTCGAGTTCTCCAAGCCCGTCCCGAGGGGCAGGGTCCACAGCCGTGGCAACTTTGACTGGAGTCTGACCTTTGGCTGGGAGGCTCTGCCCGCACATGAGAAGCAGAGGCGCAAAGATGAGACCTACCCCATCAAGTAAGGACCACGGCCTGCTGAGCCCCATGCTGGCCCCGGGGGACCTGGACCGTCTTACGTCCACATTTATCAGGCACTCTAGGAAGCACTTGACATATTTTCCTTAATCCTCACCCCCTCTGAGGTGGGTACGGGCTGTTGTACAGGCTCCTAGTGATGAGCAATCAGCCTCAGATTAGGCAGCTAGCAGTTGGTGGAATAGGAAAGCCATCGGGGCCGGCCTGACCCAAAGCCCATGCTGCTAACTGCAACACCGCGCGCTGCCTCACGCCGTAGCTGCTTGCTCTTCCTCACCACTTAGTGTGTGCCAGGCGCTGACCGAAGGCTTTCTGTAGGTCCTCTGTTTATTCCTCCCCACACGTGGAAGGCTGTGACTGGCGCCTGCAGAGGTGCTGAGAGATGGTGGGTAGAGGTCACTGTTGAATAGCCCTTGTAGGTCACTACCTTTGAAAAGACTGAAAACGTATTAAAAGAAAATGGACAAGTGTTCTGCAGTTGGGTACAGTTGCCCTGAACTTTCTTGGTAAAGGGCCAGATAGCGTATAGTTTAGGACCTTCCAGCTACATGCAGTCTGTTGCACGTTACTCTCTGTTGGTTTGGGGTTTTTTTGTTGTTGTTCGTTTGCTTTCGTTTAACAGCCATTTAAAAATGTAGAAACCTTTCTTTGCCCAGAGCCTTGTGAATCCAGGCCAGCTCTGGCCCATAGGCCATAGTTTGCCCACCCCTGAGCTATAGGGTGGATGCTTAAAAGTTTACCCTCTGTTTAATGCCCAGCTGGGTCTGCCCCTCATTCACCTCCTGTCCTTCCCTCTCCGGATTGCTGGTTGTGTTGCTAGAGACCACAGGTTTATTTTATTTTAATAAATAAATTGAGGGAGACCCTCAAGAAGAAGTAGGTTAGCTCCGAAGTGCTCACCTGAGTCCCAGGGCTTTCTGAGGCTTTCCGGGCCTTACTTGGGATGGCTTAGGATGCCTGGGAGAGGTCAGAAGCAGTGACAGAAGGCCTGCCTGAGCATGACTCCTGATTGAAAGTCCTTCCAGAAAGTGGCTCTGGGAGCCAACTCCTACTTCAGGGTGGCAAGAGCATCCATAGGGTAACACTAAGGTCAGGCTCCTTGACCAATCAGTCCAGTGAGCACTGACTGAGCCCCTGCTGCATATAAAGCACCTTGATAGGTTCTAGGTGAATAGAGAAGGTTTTAGGATCTTTCTGCTTGATTGTAGCACATGGAGCCACCCACTGAGGGCAGCAAAGCCCTATCCAAGCCAGGCTGGCCAGGGTGCAGATGCCAACAGCTAGTGATTATATATAGACTCCTGCCCTTGTCTTCCTCAGGCTCCGACCCTGCCTTCAACTCTTGGCCCCGCCTGTCTTATGAGCAACGTGGTATCTGAATTCTAGAAATGGGACGTTTCTACCAATTTCCCCTACAGTGGATCTGTACCTCCCTGCCTTTGTCTGAAAGCCAGAAGCTCCTTGGAACCTCCAAATGCTCCCGTTAGTCCAAATTGAGCTTAATTTCACCTCACTTCCTACTCTGCTTCCAGGAGCACCTGTTACCAGTTTCCTTTGTTCAAAGCAGCTGGCAGCTTTCCCGAAAGCTAAAATTTCTGGTGCGGAAGGACTAGGCCCTACTAGCACGCCTTTCTAATCCCTAGAAAGGACCGGGGATTCTGAAACAGAAGAGGGTCCATCCAGGTCATATTCGTTCATTCGTGGTTTGAATCCTATTTCCAAAGACCATTTCACCCAGCTTCTGATAACGGAGTTACTACTGTGCTCTAGGAACTTTGCTGCCCCAAAGCAGACAATGGTGCTTCTGCCGTCTGCTTCTAGACTGAGCTCTCAGACAGAGCTTTCTAGGCTGCGTGACTAACGTGCACTTGGGCCCTGGTGGCCGGTGCTTAATAGATCCTACCTTGAACGAACGAACGCATCAGTGCCTTTCAGAAGGAGTGATGATAATCACATCTCTCCTTGACCTGGTCCCAGAAGGTGGAGAGAACACAACAGAGCTCTGTAAATATTTGCTGAAGGAATGAGTCCATGGAAGAGGGGCTGCATATCCCAGGAAGGAAGAAAGGAGGCGGGGAGTGGCCGGGCTTTAGCTAACACCGGGTCCTCAGCTTTCCGCACCAGGCTTCTACGCGTCGTCCCCGCCAAAAGATGCTTCTCCCTCTGTCTCCCCAGATCCCCGACGTTTGCTGGCGGCCTCTTCTCCATCTCCAAGTCCTACTTTGAGCACATCGGTACCTATGATAATCAGATGGAGATCTGGGGAGGGGAGAACGTGGAAATGTCCTTCCGGGTGAGAGTGAAGAGGGCTTCATGGGGGAGCCACGGTGTCCCGGGGGGACAGCCTGAGGCCCTGTCTCTCAGGCAGCGGCAGCCTCGGGGATATCACATCTGGAGGTGGACTTAGAAGGGTGGCTGTTTCCTGTCCTGGTGTCTGTCCCCTTTCCTCGGTTCCCCCACCCCCGTCCGTGGCAATCAGATTGGACAACGTGGGCCAAATTACTGGGCAGACCTCCTCAGAGAGAAGGGATACTAGTGGTAAAGAACCTGGACACCTGGGGACTGGAGACATCTTTTGTGAGGTCTGTGGGAAAAGTGTGAGCATGAAGGTGGAACAGGGCAGTCAGCAGTCTCTGTCCTTTCTCAGGAAAAGTTGGGTTTCCCTTTCCAGGTTAGAGGGCACAGGCCCTGGTAGCCTTGGAAGTTTCCTACCCTCTGCTCAGCAAGCTCTGTGTTACTGAAGGTGATGGCCCAAACTCTCGTGGACCCCAGAACTCTAAGGGATTCCAGGAAAAGGCAACTCAGGACTAGGTTAGGAAGAAAGAATTTCCTCTCCGTGAAATCCACACAGATCCCCGCACCGGGGGAGAGGTAATTAGCAAGTAGATGAGCTCGTTCATGAAGTCACCTCTCGCCATGCCTGCACAGATTAATCACATCATTGATGCCTGTGTGACTGTGACTGTGGGCATGGAGCTCTGTCGCTGCTATACTAAAACGAATAACAACATGCTTACTAATCTAAAACCTAAAAAAGAGAGGACACGGGTGGGAGGGATGTCTTAAACCAGCCCACTGGCATAGAGAAGGGTCGCCAGGTCAGTCACCAGCATCAGAAGATTCTGATTGCAGGTTCATCCATGAGCCTCAGATCTCTGTTCAGTCTCTTCCCTAGGCAGCTAATGTGCTAGAAGTCCGGGCGACTACCACAGTGCACCCGGGAGTTGACTACCCTTGCTATGATTGATGCGCCAGGGCTCTGATGGGGTCACAAGCCTCTTGGTTTGAGGGAGCTTGAGTTTTCAGTAACGCCTGGGTGAGCGGATAAACTCAGCATTCCCAGGTCAGCACGCCAAGTGCCTAGAGCTTAGAGGAGGTATTCAGACACAAAGTCAGGCGACTGTCCTTTCTCTAAAGTGGGCCCTGACAACCCTCAGGACCCCACATATCTCCATTTGCTTAAATCGGAGTTGAACTAACACTAGAGCTAGGAATTGCATAGTCACGGCCTAGGAAGAATCCTGGTCAATGTCCTTTCCGCCCCCCCCCCCCCCTTAGGAGAGAGAGCAACATTGCCCTGAGTTCTTAGACCTGGGACCCTAGTACCCTGGGAATAGAACAGAGCTACTTGGGGGAGGGGACAGTGACCCACTACTCCCCTGAAGGCCCGATCTTGTGTCCTCTTGTGGCAGGTGTGGCAGTGTGGGGGCCAAATGGAGATCATCCCCTGCTCTGTGGTAGGCCACGTGTTCCGCACCAAGAGCCCTCACACCTTCCCCAAGGGCATCAGTGTCATTGCTCGCAACCAAGTGCGCCTGGCTGAGGTCTGGATGGATAGCTACAAGGAGATCTTCTATCGGAGAAATCTGCAGGCAGCAAAGATGGCCCAAGAGGTGAGAGGAAATGGTGCTCGGGACGTGTTTGGGTGAAGAGAAGTGCAGAATCCCAGACCATAGTCAAGGGCTGAGTGGTGGAGGCCCACCCATCGCTACCATCTGGTGCATCCCTTTACCCCTCAGACCCTGTGAGCTAGAGCCCAGAGAGGCCAGATTTTGAAGGCTAGTGAATGGGAGGAGCTTTTGTTGGTCCCGCCTAGAGAGTCTTGGCATTTTAAGAAGGGCTTTGCTCTGAGAGGCTTGGTACTGAGGTCTGGGAGAAAACTGATAGGAAAGTCAGGAGATGCAGGAGGAAGGGAGCTATGGGTGGGCATCCGAAAGCCAAGACAGGGAGCTTGGGTTTAGATGTGGGGCTAAGCCAGTAGCCCCAACAGGATCTGAGCAGGGATGAGCAGGAGACCCATTCTGGGAGAAAGTGGCCCCAGAAACTCTTGCCTACTTCAACCATACAAAAAGGCCAAGGCTGGTGGTACTCACCCTTTGGGGGCTGGCTCGGTTGACAGAAATCCTTCGGTGACATTTCGGAACGACTGCAGCTGAAGGAACGACTACATTGTCGCAACTTTTCCTGGTTCCTGCACAACATCTACCCAGAGATGTTTGTTCCCGACCTTAAGCCCACCTTCTACGGAGCTGTAAGTCTTAAAAACCAGCTTGCCCACCCATCATCACAGAAGCCCCGGGAGTGGTCCAAGACCACTTACCCCACAGACGGATGGCAAACAAGAATTGATTTTTATTCTCTACACTCCTTTATCCAAAGGAGTACTGGAAGGCCACTTTGGGGCTTCTAGAGATAGCTCAAACCTTGCAAGGGGAAAACAGCCCATAAGCAGTGGTTCTCAAACATTCACCTGCATCAGAATCACCTGGAAGGCATGTTACAACACAGATTGCTGGGACATCTGTGTGGCTTAGTCAGTTGAGCATCCAACTCTTGATTTTGGCTCATGCTGTGATCCCAGGGTTGCGGGATCGAGCCCCACATCGGGCTCCACGCTGAGCACGAAGCCTGTTTGGGATTCTCTCCCTCAGTCTCTCTCTCTCTCTCCCTCTGTCCACCCCCCCCACACACACACAAACACACACACACACACAGAATGCTGATTCAGTAGGACTGGTATGGGGCCTGAGAGTTTCCGTTTCTTTTCTTTTTTTTTTTTTTTTTAACGTTTATTTATTTTTGAGACAGACAGAGCATGAATGGGGGAGGGTCAGAGAGAGAGAGGGAGACACAGAATCTGAAACAGGCTCCAGGCTCTGAGCTGTCAGCACAGAGCCCGACGCGGGGCTTGAACTCACGAATCGCGAGATCACGACCTGAGCCCAAGTCGGATGCTTAACCGACTGAGCCACCCAGGCGCCCCGAGTTTCTGTTTCTAACAAGTCCTCAGGTGGCACTGACAGTCTTGGGATCCCACTTTGAGAACCATTGCTCATAAGGAAATTCGCACGTGCTGAGGGGCTTCTTCCAGGGACCTGGCAGCCTGGGAGCTTGCCCAGCCTGACTGTGCCCAGCCTTTAGGCGAAGCACCTCACTTCGCTATGAACTCCTGGCATCTGGGTTGATGAGCAGAGGAGGAAAATCACAGAGGGGAAATCCAGCCCTGCAAATTTATTCCAGTTGAGCCCCACACCGCACACCAGAAAATTCCTAACTGTGTTATCCTCATTCCCCTCTGTCCTCACCATTCTGCAGATCAGGAATCTTGGCGTCGATCAGTGCCTGGATGTGGGTGAGAACAACCATGGGGGGAAACCCCTCATCATGTACACCTGCCACGGCCTTGGTGGCAACCAGGTACGCAGCCGCACCTTACCGGGCAGGCCCCAGAGAAGCCTGCTTCTTGAACAACTCCTCTTTTCACAGACCCCTTTCTCCACTCAGAATCATCCTTTCCGGAGGACTGGGGTCGGGGAGATCCAGGGAAAGGAGGAGATACCACCCCTGCCCTCAGAAAGCTCCCAGTCCGAGGGGGAATATATGATACAGGCAGACAAGGTCTGAAGGATGAAGCAGGGACATCTGAGGAGCACTGGGCATCAGTGGTAGGTGCTAGAGAGGGAGTGGGAGGGGACAATTGTCAATCAGGAAGGCTTTCTGGAGGGTGTCAGCTACCGAGCGAAGTTTGAGAGGAACTGTGGAAACTTTCTGAGCACTTGCTCTCCCCCGCACTCTGCTTCAAAGCCTCCCCTGCCCAGAAGCTACCGCTCTGATTCTGTCACCCAGCAGTGACCCCAAAACAACCATCTACCGACATGTCACAATAACCTGGCATCCTGGGAATGTACCCCGTGCTTTCCAGTGCCCAGAGCTTCCCTGAGCAATAACTAGTCCTCAGTCCTCCCCCACCCCCAGTCCCTCAGTGTTTGGTAAGCAAGAGGCACCTGACACGGAGCCAAAGCAAGGCAAGGGACACGGAACAGGCTGCCAACATACGCAATCCAAACAAAATCATTATAAGCCATTTCCTGTACCGCTGGCCTGCGTGATGATTTGAGGTGGTACGTTGGCGAGCATTTTTTTTTTTTAATTTTAAACCAAGGAACTAGCATATCAAGCCCACGATCTCACAGATCGCATGTAAAATGGAGTTCAGTTTTTAATGATTTTAAAGAAAAAATCTTAAGCCATGATTATTCCGGTAAAGCCTCGATACGGTAAGAGACCCGAAGGTGGTGCGGGGATCGCGGCAGTCTTGGCACTCAGTCACTCTCTTCCCTCAAAGGCCATCTCTGGCTGGAATCTTAGGGCGGTTGGCCCCGGAAGGTAGTGGGCAAACTCTCCGCCTCCCCTTGTCTTGACTCCTAGTACTTTGAGTACACAACCCAGAGGGACCTGCGCCATAACATCGCGAAGCAGCTGTGTCTGCACGCCAGTGCCGGCACTCTGGGCCTGCGGAGCTGTCACTTCACTGGCCAAAACAGCCAAGTCCCCAAGGATGAGGAGTGGGAATTGACCCAGGTGAGTCAGCAGCCCCGGGAGGCTCAGAATCTAGAATCTGAGGCCGCGACTGCCCCCCACCCCCTCCTCGTTTTCTGCACCTTGTGCCTGAGATGCCGTGTGGTGGATCAAAACGACGGAGGGAGTGTGGAGAAAGCGGGCTCGGTCACAGGCAGGGTCCTCAGGGCCCAGGTAGCGTCCGGTGAAGTCTTAGTTCCGGCTGATAGAGAGCTGGGGTTAGGAGTTGTGGTCCATGGCCATCTCTGTCGTGGCTCCAGTATTTTTAGGCCGAACCCAACTAGATGAAGGTGAAGTCGCTTATGGTTCCCGCCTGGCCTCCGTGTGCCGGTACATACACTGGGTGTGGGTAATCTTGCAGACCCTCTTCCCAAGTGGGTGGTGCCCCCACATGTCTAGATGAGCCAGCTGGAGCTCAGCAAGTTTGTGACTGGCCCGAGCCCCATCACTAGTAAATAGCTGGCCTGGGATTCAGACCAAGATCCTTCTGGCTTAAAAGCACAGGTTCTTTCTAGTACACCACACTGCCTCAGGGTACCGAATGTCATCTCTACAATACTGGTCCCAGACTAGCACTGCCAGTGAGCCTCCATACCCCACCCTACCCCAATCTTCAGGCCTTGGCTTAGGGGAAAAGGAACCTAATTTTGGGCCTGCCTGGAAGGGAAGAGTCAAAATATGATCAAAGGCAGAAAGTGGGGGTATGCAGCAGCGGCTCAGGGCTCTGAGCCTAGCCGTCCAGAGGAGGGGTTCTCGAAAGCATTAGCCCCACGGTCCTGCCTTCCTCTAGTCCAGCCGCTCAGGCTGAAGCCAGCAGTGGGGAATTGACACTGGCTACAGGTGGAAACTCAGGAATGCATCCCGTCAGGGTATCTGGCATCCAAAGAAAGAAATGTGGAAATGTCCTCTTTGGGCCTTGCTGCATTTCCCTTGCTTTTTATTTTTTGCCCCCTGTCAAATTCCCCGCCTAGTAGCACCGTTAGAGATCTGAGGCCCAGGCTGACCCTTTACTGTGTCATCTTTTAGGACCAGTTAATCAGGAACTCAGGATCTGGTACCTGCTTGACATCTGAGAACAAAAAGCCAGCCATGGCCTCCTGCAATCCCAGTGACCCCCACCAGCACTGGCTCTTCGTCTAAGCTCCTCATCACCCCCACAGGAGTTCCCACAAGCCTCTCAGGAAACAGGACTTTGGGGAACCTGATGTTTGAGAACCTGATTATCAGCTTCTCAGTAGGCCTTAAAGATGGGTTTCTTTTTTTTTTTTTTTTTTAAGTAAAATAAGGTATTTTATTATTGTTTTAATGTGCATTTCTTGGTGATTAAACACTTTTTCCACAAGTTTTGTATAATTTTTTAAAATTTTTATTTAAATCCAAGTTAATGGGTGCCCGGTTGGCTTAGCCACATCCAACTGCAGCTCGGGTCATGATCTCACAGTTCATGAGTTCGATCCCTGCATCGGTCTCTGTGTTGACAGCTCAGAGCTTGGAGCCTGCTTCAGATTCTGTCTCCTCTCTCTGCCCCTCTCTGCTTGTGCTCTGTGTGTCTCTCTCTCTCTCAAAAACAAGTAAACATTAAAATAAAATAAAATAAATATAAAATAAAATAAGATAAAATAAGATAAAATAAATAAATCCCAGTTAGTTAACATATAGTGTAATAATGATTTCAGGAGAATTTAATGATTTCATCACTTAAACTATAATACCTAGTACTCACCCCAACAAATGCCATCCTTTTCTCTTTTTTAATGTTTATTTTTGAGAAACAGAGAGGAGAGAGACAGAGTGCGAGCAGGGGAGGAGCAAAGAGGGGGAGACACAAAATCCAAAGCAGGCTCTCGGCTCTGAGCTGTCAGCACAGAGCCCGATGCAGGGCTCGAACTCACCGGCTGTGAGATCACGACCTGAGCCAAAGTTGGATGCCCAACCACCTGAGCCAGGTGCACCCCAACAAGTGCCTTCCTTAATGCCCATCACCCATTTAGCCCATCCCCCCCCATCCACCTTCCCTCCAGCAACCCTTAGGTTCTATGTATTTAAGAGTCTCTTATGGTTTGTCTCCCTTTCTGTTTTTATCTAATTTTTCCTTCCCTTCCCCTATTTTCATCTGTTTTGTTTCTTAAATTCCACATATGAGTGAAATCATATGATATTTATCTTTCTCTGACTGACTTACTATTTTACTTAACATAATACGTTTCTAGTTTCATCCACATTGTTGCAAATGGCAAGATTTTATTCTTTTTGACCGCCGAGTAATAGTCCATTGTGTGTGTGTGTATATATACATATATATATACACACACCACATCTTCTTTATCCATTCGTCAGTTGATGGACATTTATCCCATGGATAAATGCCTAGTAGTGCAATTGCTGGGCCGTAGGGTAGTTCTATTTTTAGTTTTTTGAGGAACTTTCATACTGTTTTCCAGAGTGGCTGCACCAGCTTGCATTCCCACCAGCAATGCAAGAGATCCCCTTTCTCTGCACCCTCGTCAACATCTGTTTTTTCCTGAGTTGTTAATTTTAGCCATTCTGACAGGTGTGAGGTGGTACCTCATTGTGGTTTTGATTTGTATTTCCCTGATGATGAGTGATGTTGAGCATCTTTTCATGTGTGTGTTAGCCATCTGGATGTCTTCTTTGGAAAAGTGTCTGTTCATGTCTTTTGCCCATTTTTTCACTGGATTGTTTGATTTTTGGGTGTTGAGTTTGGTAAGTTCTTTGTAGATTTTGGATACTAACCCTTTAACCGATATGTCATTTGCAAATATCTTCTCCCATTCCATCCGTAGCCTTTTAGTTTTGTTGATTGCTTCCTTCGCTTTACAGAACGTTTTTATCTTGATGAGGTCCCATAGTTCATTTTTGCTTTTGTTTCCCTTGCCTCAGGAGACGTGTCTAGTAAGGAGTTGCTGTGGCCGAGGCCAAAGATGTTGTTGCCTGTTCTCTCCTCTAGGATTTTGACGGTTTCCTGTCTTACATTTAGATCTTGCATCCTTTTTGAATTTATTTTTGTGTATGGTGTAAGACAGTGGTCCGGATTCATTCTTCTGCATGTCACTGTCCAGTTTTCCCAACACCATTTGCTAAAGAGACTGTCTTTTTTCCATTGGCTGTTCTTCTTTGTTGAAGATTAGTTGGCCATACATGTGTGGGTCCATTTCTGGGTTCTCTATTCTGTTCCATTGATCTATGTGTCTGTCTTTGTGCCAGGACCATACTATCTCGATGATTACAGCCTTGTGATACAGCTTGAAGTCCAGAATTGTGATGCCTCCAGCTTTGGTTTTGTTTTCAACATTACTTTGGGTATTTGGGGTCTTTTCTGGTTCCATACAAATTTTAGGATTGTATGTCCTAGCTCTGTGAAGAATCCTGGTGTTCTTTTGATAGAGATTGCATTGAATGTGTAGATTGCTTTGGGTAGTATCGACATTTTAACAATATTTGTTCTTCTAGTCCATGAGCATGAAATGTTTTTCCATTGCTTTGTGTCTTCTTCAATTTCTTTCATAAGCTTTAGATAGTTTTCAGTGTATACATCTTTTACCTCTTTGGTTAGGTTTATTCCTAGGTATGTTATGGTTTTCGGTGCAATTGTAAATGGGATCGATTGCTTGATTTCTGTTGCTTCATTATCGGTGTATAAAAATGCAACCGATTTCTGTATGTTCATTTTATACCCTGCGACTTTGCTGAATTCATGTATCAGTTCTAGCAGTTTTTTGGTGGAGTCTTTCGGGTTTTCCATGTCGAGTATAAAGATGGATTTGTAAACCCAGTGGATATCAAGGCAGGACCTTCCTATTCCTTGCAACATCACAGAGCCCCTTCTCTTTGCTCCACATTGATGGAAGAAACAGTCAGAACCTGTGATACTTGGCTTAGAGCTTGCCTTCTGTCCTAGAAACATACTTCCAAGCAGGGAAGGCAGGCTGGGTAGGGCCCAGGGCAGCAATGCTGAGTTCAAGAAAAGTACCTCTGAGTCCACGTCCTGGGTCCCTGGTCATGTAGAGCAGCCACAGAACTAGTGAAATAGTACAGAGGTCTACAGCAGTCTCCCTGCTAATATTGGAGCTGAGTAATTTACAGAAAGCACCCTAACAAGAATCCTTTAGCTTACTTCATCTGCATAGTAACCCTGTGAGAAAGACAGGAGGGGAGCCACCTTGCCCATTTTACAGATAAGAAAGTAGAGACAGGGAGAGATAAAGGAGCTTGTCTGTAGTCCCACAGCTAGTGGATGGCGGGAGCTGAGACTGAGACTTGATTTGGAATGCCGGCTGAGCCAGCGCTCCTTCCACCACACCACAGGAACACTAGACACCTAGCCATCAGCCTTCCCATTCTCTCTTCCCTCCATGCCGATCACTTCTGACTGGCGGGTCTCTGTAAAGCCTAGAACGGTGGAGCCAGGTAGCCATGAGGGAGGCCATATTTGGGGATCCTGGGATGTTCATGTTGAAAGCCAGCTCATGGAGCCTGGGATTCTCAGGTCTAAGTCCTAGAAGCCTTGTTTCAGTGCCCCATCTATACTGTAGATGAAAAGCCAAGTGGCAATGGGTGAAGTTGAGGGCAGGTGAGGGCAATGCCCAGCAGCCCCTGAACCTCTAAAGGTCGGTGAGCACCATTTGAAACCATCGTTATAGTCCAACCTTATCGTTTTCATATTGTGAAACCGAGGCCAGATAAGGGAAATAATTTGTCCAATGCCACACAGCAAGGTATTGGCAACCTGAGGCCCTGGGAAGTCTGAGGAAGTAGGGGCAGTGTGTAGAATTGAGCAGGACTGCTTAACTGGCCTTGAGTGCTGTACCCACATGAAGTTTCCACGTCGAGCAGACCCAGCATGCATGTCAGCTCTTCTCCAAGCAAGTTGGACCCCACCATACATGGCCACCTTGTCTGAACTAGAGAGCCCAGCTGCCTAGAGGAAGACTCACACTCCTTCCAGAAGGGCTTCTGACTTTCCATAGCAGGCTGTCATCTTGGGCATTACCACATGAGGGTGCCATGGGACCGCAGCTGCCTCTCCCTGCACAACTCCCACAGCAGGAGGTCTAAGTTGCTGAGAGCCTTCAGGACCCTGTGGAGGAAACATTCTGGGGGTAGCCTAGCCAGAGGGAGAGTGGAGAGTGGCAGGATGTGGCCAGGATGTGGCCAGGGGTGGGGAAAGTAAAAACTCCTTGCTGGCAAAAATTGGACACGAGGTCCCAGGGAAAATAAAGGGTTTATGGCATTGGTAAAGGAAACTTACCACTGGTTCCTCCTCCCCCATAGTGTCCCTTAGCTGATCTATTGGAGAATCAGTTGGCTCAGGCTGTGTAGAGCCACACACATCACCTCTGAAAAGTTCTGTCACATCACTGTCTCTTGTCCCCAGACATCCCTGTGGCCCCTAATCTAGCCTACATAATGTGTGTCAAGCCCATGTGGACACGAGCAGGTGTAAGATGCGGCTTTTCCTCCACGGAGCTTATACCCTAGAGCTGGCGAAGCAGCTGCAAGCAAGTCAGGACCAACTTGGAGATGTTCAGAGATGCGCCAGGTGAGATGGAAAGAACGGCTCCTTCCATTTAGGGGAGTCAGGGAAGGCCTCACAAAGATGGTGACATTTGACCTTTGACCTCACGGGTGGGTCCTTAGGTGGGATCCCACACAAGCAACCATCGAGACTCAGAAGAGTCACAGAGAGACAAAGGTACATGTGGATCTGACAAACCAAGGGGACATCAGGGTGAAGGAGTGGTGGATGTAGAAGCTAGAGGATGGGGACCGCATTGTGACTTTCATGGGACCTAGGCCCTTTTGTCTTCATAAAAAAAATTTTTTTTTTAATTACGTTTCACAACCGCATTGGTATAAAAATGAATATAATCCAGGCTGATGGTATTCATTTTATTTCTTCTGATTTTAAAAGAAATGAAAACTTTGTGGGCCTTAAAAGTGTTGTGGGCCCTAGGCACTGTGCCTGCTGTGCCTATGGGATAAGTCGGCCTGCAGAACAGTGGGTTGGGACCCAAGTGAGAAGACTTTGAAGGCCATGCTAATTCGGGTAAACCATAGGGAGCCAGAGATCCCAACTCTAATCCTAGCTTTATCTTTGGTTGCATTAAGGATCCAAACATTTATCAGGTGTTGATTGTTTGCCATTTATCCCATATCCTTCATGCTCTTATGGCTTCACTCAACAGCTCTCCAGCCAATATCATGATATATGCCCAACCAAGGTGGCCTGTTTAGTGCCAAGTTTCCTCACCCCTGTGCAAAAGCAGTATAATCTCTCCCAGGGGCAGTCAGCTAAGAGTAACTCACAGGGAATGAGAGGTGCAGCAGAAGAGAGGAAGAAAGCACATACGACACCTAGAGAGTAGGTCCAGATTGGGGAGTGAGGGGAGCACTAGGGGAGATTGGTGGTCAAGAAGAGGGAGAGGCCACTGATGGGGTGATACAAGACTTCGTGGCCTCCCCTTAGCTGGGGCTGGCCTCACCCTACCCCAGTATCTGCACTGTTCCTTAAAATTCACCCCTCTGATCATTCTCAGAGTTCACCTAAAACCTTAACACCTTGCTTAAATCTTGCTTAAAACCTTGATGCTGTGCTACTACCCCCTGGTTCCCGAAGACTCTCACTGTAGTGTTAAATGGCTGGTCCCTCCTGGGGCTCTATTTCCTACTTGAAGAATATTGGCGCCATTGCCCAAAATAGCCAAATACCCCAGGAGAGATTCTTATTGTTAATTACAAAAGTAATGGTGTAGAGGAGCCAAACGATACCGAAAAACATGAGTTTAAGAAGTGAAATTGATCCTCACGATGCCTCCCTACCTCTTGACTCATTCCCTAGAAGTACCAACTTCCGGGTATAAACCCTTTCATACCCTTTTTCTGTGAATAACAAGTACACACATACCCAGTACCATATCATTTGCAATTTGATGTCTTCATCTAATATCCCAAGGACATCTTTTCATGTCAGTTCATTAAAGTCTAACTCATTCTTTTTAAAAGCTGGAGAGTGCCCCATCATTTGGTTACACCTAATTTCTTTCACCTTTCCCTGCTGATGAACACTTGGGGTTTTTTTTTCCCAATCCTGCGACAACTTGGTGACAACCTCTACCATAACCCGCGTCCTCGTACATTTATTTTTGTGCCTGTGTCTCTTTCAAAAGGATTGCAATCCTAGAATTAGAATTGCTTGGTCAGAAGAAACACAATGCCTCAACATTTAAACCACAACTACTGTCTACGTCTGGCCCGAACGGTGAAAATGGGAGTCTGACCAGCAGTGGAGATGAGGCTGGGCCATGCAGACTAGGCACCGGTTGCTGGTTGCGAGGGCCTTAAGTGTCGTCCCTGAAGACTTTGGTTTTTATGCAAACACAGATTGGGTGGCCCTAGGCCAAGGGTACGGAGGTGAGTGTGACATCGACGGCGCCCTTAGAGGCTTACTTTGGAGTATGTGATATTGAGGGGTAATGTTTAGGTGGCCCTAAAGGCCTCCTCTTGGGCTTCTCATCCTGGAGCTAGAGCTGGCTTCTTAACTAGGGAGGTGGGGAGAGGATGGCCAAAGAGGCCCAGTTCCCCAGCCCAGCTCAGCTCAGCCTCTTCCCCATCTGCTTTTATTGGAATCCTGGCAGTCAGACTGGAAAGGGGGTCCTCCGGGTGCCCCGAGAGCCATAATGTGATGGCCCCGAACTCTATGACATGGCCTACGGAGCTCCTTCCTACAGCTTTTTCCAGGCCTCTCTTGCAACTGCAGGCATGAACCTTGGATTCTGGAAAGTGTCTAGGCCACAAAGACCCCCAGGTGAACCAGATGACTCTCCTGCCTCCCTCCAGGCTTCCTGGCTTCTCTCTGCCTAAATCACAGCCCCGCTCTTGGCCCTCTGCTCTGGGGCCTCCCGACCCAAAGTCCTCTGCCCGCCTCAAGGCGCCCTGCCCCTCCCTCCTTTCTCCTCTCCTGACTTTGACAGGCAGGGCCCTTCATCACCTACAGGCCAGGCCTGTTCCTCACCTGCTCCCTCTGCCCTCCATGCTCACAGTGCTCAGACCATCTCCCTATCCTGGGGCTACCCCTTCTAACCCACCTCATGGTCTCCTTCTCTGGGAGCTCTCTGGTTGGCTTTCTGTCTGAGTCTCCCCAAACCCGTTTCTTAGTACCTTCTTCCACCAGAATTCCCTCCACCATCCCTACTTGGTTTAGTCCTCCTGCATTTACACCTCTGTCCTGGAGGCATAGCCCACCTTTCTCGTTGGGCAGGGGGAGGTCGTGGTCTCTTCTTTTTGCTAACTACTCTTCCCTCCTCCACACCCACCCCTTGCCTCCACCTCCTGGTGCACTGAATGGATCTCTGCACTTACAGTGTCACTGAGGACAGTAAGGCAGTGACAGACTGTGAAGGGAGCACCCTGATGGAAAGACCAGCCCTGGTTCCCTCTCTTTTTTCTGAAAAAAGAGTTCACTGGATGCCTTTCCACTGAATGCAGATGCTTAAGTCAGCCCTAACCTGACCTTGTTCTGCCTTTGAACAACAGATAAATTAGTTTACTTGAAAATACATCTTTTCATTTGTATTTCCACGTCACCTGTGATTTTCCCCGGCCTTCCATCTGCAGCCCTGACAGCTGGCAGCAAGACGGTCAGCAAAGCTGCTGATAAGAGGAGTACAAAGAGGGCTTGGTTCATGGCAAGGGGGCAGTGGTCTGCTCGGCCGGCAACATGCTACGCTTCTTGGTGCTCGCCACCCTGGTCCTTTATGGTAAGTGGGTCCTCGGGCCTGACTTCTATAGGGCGGAGGATTTGGACAGCAGAGCCAAAAGCTATCCTGAAGTCCAGGCCTGCTCTCTATCCCAGGGTGAGATGGGACACCCTGTGGGTCTAGCAAAAACTTTACCCTCCTGGAATCCAGGGTAGGAGCAGTGAGAGCCACTCTCCATGCAGGACCCTCTGGATGGCAGGGCCTTGAGCCACGAAACAGAGAAGCCCCTTTCATGGGTCTGGGCTTCCTTACCACCCTCATCGACAGGAAGACATCCTCAGCAGGTGTCTGGCTGGGATGTGCACTGCCGTCCTTGCCCCCTGGAGAATCCTGCCAAAGCACCGTATGTGTGGGTAGAGGGGTGAGAGGTCACCTCGGGCCATTAGGATGACCCCGAGCAAGGCTGAGACCACAGGGAGCCTCTGGGGCCCTAGCCCAGTGATGTGAGATGGGTCCTTCGTAGCATGCCAGAGTTCTGGGGACACCTGGGGGTGGGGGGAAGCAGAACCCACTCGGACTCCCCTGTTTGGCGAAAGGGCTCCCATAACTCTCAGCTGGGCCCCTCACTTGCTAGGGAGGAACTGTGAATTCGCAGACAAAGCACAACAGCCACCCTGCCCCCCACCCTGAGCTGACCCCATGCTTAGTCATCACTCACTTTTCTTCTGCCCCACAAAGGACACAGCACCCAGGACTTTCCAGAAACCAACGCCCGGGTAGTTGGAGGGACTGAGGCCCGGAAGAATTCCTGGCCCTCGCAGGTGGGTGTTCCTTCACAGCCCCAGACTTCCAACAAAACGAGAGCTGCATGTGTGCTGGTATACAACATCATGTGTGTTTGTGCACATCCTTACCCACAAGTTCTCTAACTGTCTGGATTCTAGAGGTAAAAGGTTGAACGGGTCCAGGCTTAAGGTGGAAAAAGCATACAAAAGGTTTGGGGGAGGGGATCTGAACACCAGCCACACTTACTTTCCCAGGCACGCACCCAAACCCAAACCACATTTATGTTCCCAGTGGCACGAGCAAGACTGCATGCCAGACCCACAGCTCCACGTCCCAATACCCTGACACACACACACACACACACACACACACACACACACACACACACACCACTCCGCACTGTGTGCCTCTGCATTCAAGCACACCCCCACCCACCCCACCACCCCCCCCCCCAAGTAGAGCATGTAGCTTATTTGGCTATTTAAAGCGTTTCTACTTTCGTCACAGGGCAGCTAGGCTTTGAGTTAAGCAATTCTAAATGCGTAAAACTGGCAAATTAACTGGTGAATAACCACACTTTGAGAGGAATCACTCCAATTGGAATTCAATTCAGTTCACCGAAGTTTGCACCCAAATTTTCAGAAGTAGAGCGATGGTGGAACACGAGGTGCTGAGGAAGACATGAACTGATAAAATTGAATATTCCAGTGGTGGTTCTGAGTATTCCCTGAGGTGGGGGGACAGGACATGTCTGGAGGTCATTGGAGGGGGAGCTCTGGAGACCTAAGCCTGTGGGTTAGGTGATGGAGCCATTCCATGGCCACGTTTCCTTCCAAGAGGGAACGCAGGTCAAAGGACCTGGGTTCTTGGCCCTTTGCACCAACCCCGAGTGGGGATGTCAAATACGCTGTGTGTGTGCCTTTCCTCCCCCATCCACGTACACAGCAAACATCACCCAACAGTGGAGCACTCCCTGCTGATCCCGGGGCCGTCGGCACACCCCTTCTCACCGCCACTCCGAGGAGCCAATAGCGACCGATCAGTAGAAACTGACAGGTCAAATGAAACCCATTTGCCATCTCTGGCCCACAAAGCTGGAGAATGTTTGGAAGGATGGAAGGAATGGAAAGAAGTGTAATATGCAGTTTGGGGCAAAGCCTTTTAAGAAACGCCAACCTCTCCCTCCTTTCTCTCCTCCCCTTCTAGATTTCCCTCCAGTACCTCTCTGGGGGCAAATGGTATCACACCTGTGGGGGGACCCTCATCAGACAGAACTGGGTGATGACAGCTGCTCACTGCGTGGACCGGTGAGAAAAACAAAACCCAGCTTTGCTGAGCTTCTGGAAGGGGAGAAGTCTGGCCTTTCTGGAGGAAGATGTATCTTTGAGCACTCAGGACAAGCCTTTAAGGGGGTGTTGGGGGGCCTGTGGGGAGGTAGTAGACTATAATGAAAGGTACAGATTTTGGCATCGGGCAAGCTTAGGTTCCCATCCCGTTTCGCCTTCTACCTTTGTGCCTTTGGATGACTTCCTTAGCTTCTCTAAGCTCTCATTCTCTTATTTCTAAAATGGGGTCGGGGCGCCTGGGTGGCTCAGTCGGTTAAGCGGCCGACTTCAGCTCGGGTCATGATCTCACGGTCCGTGAGTTCGAGCCCCGCGTCGGGCTCTGTGCGGACAGCTCAGAGCCTGGAGCCTGTTTCAGATTCTGTGTCTCCCTCTCTCTGACCCTCCCCCGTTCATGCTCTGTCTCTCTCTGTCTCAAAAATAAATAAACGTTAAAAAAAAATTTTAAATGGGGTCATAATACCTACTTTGCCGAGTTATTGTGAGGATTAAGTAGGTAAATATTTCAGTGCCTGGTCAATGCCTGGCTGGCAATCATTTTTGTTCGTATGTGTCTTGAGCAACTGTTCTCAAATTTGAGCATGGATCAGAATCACCTGGAAGGCACAAATCAGAGCTTCTGACTTGGTGGGTTCAGGTTGAAGGCTGATAATCCGCATTTCTCACAAGTTTCCGGGTTATGCTGGCGCTGCTGGCCCAGGGATCATGCTTTAAACTATTGGTTTATCCTTCCCTCAAAATCTCTCTGTGGGCTGAGAGCCATTATTTCATTTATGTTCACCATACCTCTCCCAGGCTATGAGATACTCAGCCTCTGCTGCTGGGCTTTAAAAATGGGTCAGTGAAGTTGCTGGCAGTTTTTGTCACCGCCACAGGTTAGTAAATTCGAGAACGAGGGGGCTTGTTACTGCCTCGTCTTCCAGGCTTTTTCATCTGCCCTCTGCCTGGGCCAGTTACGATGAGTTCTTGTTCTAAAGATAAGATGTGAGATGGCTTCCCAACTTTTCTCTGAGGGAAAAGAGCCCCCTGGATCACTCAGGGCTTCCTGCTCTTGTCTCACTCCAGCAAAATGACCTTCCGTGTGGTGGCTGGAGAGCACAACCTGAGCCAGAACGATGGCACCGAGCAGCGTGTGAGTGTGCAGAACATCGTGGTGCATCGCTACTGGAACAGCAGTAACGTGGCCGCCGGGTAGGGACAGGGCTGGGCTGGCCTTGGCCTGGAGGTAGGGGGCTGACTGGCCAGCAACAGGGGCTTGGCTTCCCTCACGTTCATTCGGAAGGCCTCTGAGAATTTAGCTTTTGGGAGGCTTGAGAATTTTGGAAGGCCTTTGTGACTTGTTTGATCTAGGCTGGTTTGCGTGATCGGGTCACCTGAAACTCCTTCTCTGCAGCGTTCAGGTTTCCATTTCTGCTGTTGCTTAGTATTCATTTTAGGGAATCGACTCCGTCAGCAAAAGTAAATGTCTTAAAATGAATCTGATCTGAGAAAACTCGTGCCAGACTGAGCCGTACGTTTTGGGAAAGGGGGTAGTTAAGATGGTGGTCAGTGCTGGGGGTCGTGGGGGGCGGGGAGCGGGTTCAAGGAGCTGGGATATCGCCGCGGAGTTTTCAGACCCACGCGGCATGGTAGGTCTTTCTTCCCTGAGAATTCTTCTCTATGGCCAAGATCACAGCACTCGGCTCCTTTCTGATTCCCCATTCATAACTGAGAGACGTAAGCCCCACTACCACCACCGAGGTCGCAGAGGCCACAGCTAGACCACAACACCAAGACCTCACCAGCAGGTGCTGCTGTTCGACAAGTAATATCCTACAATCCAGCTGTGTTTGACTGAGTCGGAGGCCGAGCAAACCAGCCTCCCCCTTTCTCTGAGTTGTTCCTTTCGAATTCTATGGGCACACAAAGGCTTAGTGAGGGCCGCCCCGCGTGCCGACCTTGACGGAAGGCCTGAGCAGGCTCGTTTCCTCCCACAGCTATGACATTGCCCTGCTGCGCCTGGCCCAGAGAGTTACCCTCAACAACTATGTGCAGCTGGGTGTCCTGCCCCCGGCGGGGGCCATCCTGGCCAACAACAATCCCTGCTACATCACGGGCTGGGGCATGACCAAGAGTAAGTCGCCTGCGTTGGCAAAATCCACCACACGGGGCTTGAGTAGGTAGCTGGGCTTCTGGGGAGCATTTTTCTGTAGCCCTAGGTCGCAGCCCTAGTCAGGGACGAGGAACCAGAGATCGAAGAACTGGTGCGTGAAATCGAGCTAAGAATAGGCCATGGAACAGTCAAGTCAGAGATTCATAGAGTCTTATAACTGAGAAACAAAACAAAACAAAACATGCCACCTTCCCTCACGGCGTATTTTTACAAGCCTCTCATTTTATAACCTGAGGAAACTGAGGCCCAAGAAAATTAAGACCACGTGACTGGTTAGTAACTAGTTCGCTGGAGCCAGGACCCGGGTATCTGGCTCCCACTCTGGTGGTCGTTACACCATCACGCTACCTCCAAAGTCGCCGGGCTGTGGGTTGGGGTGAATAAACCAGAGGTAGCCGTAGGTCCAGAGGAGTGAAGGCAAAAGAGAACTCAGCTAGCTCTCTTCTGCTCATCGCGGGAAGAGTTCGGGTAAGCAATGCCATCCAGACAACACAGAAAGGTAGGACGGGCTATGAGCAGAGATGGTTAAGAAGGGCAGGGACATTAGGACTGACACAGACATCTGTCAGCCAGGAGGCGGTATTTGAGCTCTGGGGGAGAGGCAAGGCCTTGCCACAAGCAGCCAGTCTGCTGGGAAAACCTGGAGCTGACAGAGAGAGAGAGAGAGAGAGAGAGAGAGAGAGAGACATGCTTCTAATGCAGCTGCTCTCAGTTCACTTAATATCATAGTGGTTCGACCTCCTGATCTCTAGAACATGAAAGCATCGTTGTAAGGATGCAGAGAAGTAATTCATGTGCAAAGGCTTTGAAAAGTCCAAAGAGCCAGATAAAGGAAAGCTGCAGCAAGCTCTTAGGACATGAAAAGAAGGGTGTATGGTCCCGGTTCTGCTTCGTGGCGTTTACAGTGTGAAGTGAAAGCAGGGGAGTTCTCGACAAATACGACCATTCCGGTGACTTTAAAGTGCTTTCCTTTTTTTAAGCAGCAGTAGGGAGATTGGAGGTTGGTGGTTTGGAGCTTGGGAACAGCGATCAAGGATGAGCCCTGAAGGAAGGGGCCCGTAGCTTGCATATAAAGTGGGGAGGGGAGAGGATGTGTGGCACGCCCTGGAAGGAGCTTGCCCTGAGTTCAGCTTTCACTGGAGCTTGGGAAGGCTTGGGAGGGTGTGGAAGGCTCCCCCCGCCCCCGAGAGGGTTTGGGGCTGACCTCCAACGCTGTGTGTCCTGTTCAGCCAATGGGCACCTGGCCCAGGCCCTGCAGCAGGCTTACCTGCCCAGTGTGGACTATGCCACCTGCTCCAGTTCCAGCTACTGGGGCTCCACCGTGAAGAGCACCATGATATGCGCTGGAGGAGACGGAATTCGCTCTGGATGCCAGGTGAACACGTGCAGGAGGCATCAGGAATCGCAGGCTGGGCCCCTCCCCTCTTGGCCTCCCAAACCCCACCCCCAACCTTTTCCTCACTCCCTTTTCCACACCTGCTCCCACCCCCTGTCCAGACTCCGCTTGCTACTCTGGCGTCTCAGTGAGAATGAGTCTGTGCCAGGAACTCGGCACTCAAGGAATCTGCTGAAATTCACCTTGCCTAATGCCCTGACCTCAGAGGCTTGGATGTGGCCCAACATTTGCGTGTTGGTGTATGTGTGCGTTCTTTGGAAGTTGTTTGTCACCTAGACTTTTTACAGCCTGGAGTGGTGGTGGTCGTAACTGTGTATAAGAAAAGCTCTGTTCCCATCGATCCCGGCTTTCCTTGTGCCTCCTTCTTCACCAACCCTTTACCTCAGTAGTATTTCCAGGAGTATATACGGATGAATGGGGCAGGGGAGAGCGCACAAAATAGTGTTATAATCATTTATATATATGATACATGGGATCCTCTTCTCTTTAGACAAAATCAGTCAGCAGTGTACCATCTTACAGATTTCTTGATGCAGTTCAACAAATGTTCTTGATTATCTATTAGAGGCCAGACACTGTGCTAAGTGTTAGGGATACAAAGATGACTCAAATACAGTGTTTTAGTGGAGGAATGGCAGGAGCAGACATACGATAGAACGTGTAATACAACGTGGGTAAGTGTCATAATAAAGATACGCGTAGGGTGATATAGGAACCCAAAAGATAGGCACTTACCTGTACCTGTTGGGGTCAGAAAAGACTTGCTTCCCCCCAAGAAAGTGGAGCCTGTAGTGAGTCCTGATGGTTAAATGGGAGAAAGCCAGGCATAAAGGGGAAAAGCTGTTCAGAGAGAGAAACAGCATGAATGAGGGCATGGGCCAAGAAACCATCTAGAACACTTAGAGAATTACAGGGCCTTCCCTACAGCTGGAGCAGAGGTCAGAGCCCACAAGCCTCCAAATCCACGGCCTGTTTCTCTGCAACCATTCTGTAGAATGCTTTTTGCATTTTTAAATGGTTGGGAATAAATTTACAAAAATAATGTCATGACACATGAAAAATATAAGATTCTAATGTTCATTAAAGAGCATTTAATTGGAACAAATACAGCCATACTTGTTTATTTACATATTATTCGCGGCTGCTTTCAGAGAGTTGAATAGTTGAAACAAAGACTCCACAGGCTGCAGAATCTAAAATGTTTACTATTTGGCCCTTTATAGAAAAAGTTGGCTGACCCTTGGTCTAGAAATAAACTATTACCATACCAGAGAAGGTCAGGAGAGGACACTGAAGGCAAGCAGGAGCCACGTGACTTAGGGCTTCAAGTGCCATGTGCAGGGGAAGAAAATTTTTCCGTCTTCCTTCTAGGTTCTTTGGCTCACCTAATAATTAAATTGACATAGGACAGATTAGCAGGAGAAAAACGAATTTAATCTCATATGTGCAGGAGCTCATAAACATTTGAGACTCAAAGAACTTTTAGACAAAGAAAAAATAAATCTGTGAAGAATTGGCAAGACAAAGAAGTTTGGGTTTGGTGTAAATTAGTTAAGACCCAACAAGGTGAGGTAAGAGGGTTTGTTCTATAGCCCTGAATTCCCTATATCCAACCATAAGGATGTCTCCTTCCCTCCTGGTACGGGGGGGTACCTTTCACATGGGACATTTATTTTCTGCTTTCCGAGAAACAAAGTAGGGTTAGAATATCCTTCTTACATTGTCTGTGCTTAAGTAACTTTAATTCAAAATAATCAAGGTCCCAAAGTGGTATATTTTGGGGCAGCCTGCCCTGAATCTCCATCACATGCTTAGGGACATGAACTTTATCTCTTGGGCACTGGGAAACCATTGAAGAGTTATAAAAAGGAGAATAGCATTATCAGAGTTGCCTTTTAGAGGTATCGTCTAATGACAAGGTAAGCGTGTCTTTGAAGAGGGGAAGGGTGGATGAGAGACAGGTTAGGAGACTATTGTAATTATCTAGGCAATAAATTTGAGGGTTTGAACTAGGGCAGTGGAGAGGAGGGAGAAAGAAGGAGCAACTGGAGTGACTTCCAGGCATCCGGTTTAAGTGATTTAGGGGAGGGGTTTGCTGCCTCCAATGACAGAAGGTTTATAGGATTTGGGAAAGAAGGTGATGAACTTGATTCTGAACAAGTTGAGTCTGAAATCCCAATGGGACATTCAGGTATAATTAACCAGTAAGTAATTAGATATAAAGAAGAAGAGAGTGTGGGGAGAGCTGGGCTAGAGATACAGCAGATGAGCTCCACTCCCCACCCCAGCCACCCCCATCCTGCAGGGGAAAGGTTGTAGAATGAGAAAAGAAAGAACAGTGAGTTGAGGAAAAA
Source organism: Panthera tigris (assembly GCF_018350195.1). Lineage (NCBI taxonomy): Eukaryota > Metazoa > Chordata > Mammalia > Carnivora > Felidae > Panthera > Panthera tigris. The sequence goes on along the minus strand of NC_056666.1, from coordinate 77,149,281 downwards.
CTATGATAACATGAATACTTGAATGCTGCAGGGGTAGGTGGAGGACAAAGAACCCATAAGACCTAAGAGGAATGAGAGGTGATAAGGGTTTTCCAGAATCTCAGGAAATACTAACGTGTCATACACAGTATGACACAGTGCATCCAGGAGCCACAGATCACTGAAGTGCCGACTTGCACAGTTGGTGGGTCACTGGTAACTGGCAAGAACAGTTTCAGTAGACTGGAGGGGGCAGAAGTTTTACTGAAGATAAGAAATGAAGAGGCAACAAGAAACATAGTAAGGAATGGAGAATGCTCTTCCAAGAATCTTGGGTGAAAGAGAGGGACCAAAAAAAAAAAAAAAAAAGTCTGGTAGCTTTAAGGAGAATGACAAGTCATGGAGGGGCTGAATATAGTGTTAAAAGTGAGTGTGTTAATAGGCAGAGAAGAAAGCATCTTGTAGAGTCAGTGAGAGGAAATAACGGATGGCACAAGATCCCAGAGGAGGAGCGATGGAACCAAGAGCACGGGAAGAGAGACACCAAAATGTGCGCGGATATGAAAGAGTGTGCAGGCTGGGTGGCTGGAGCATGGCAGGGGTTTGCATTATTTTGTCTATTTACTTATGAAATAGGAGTCAGGTTGGATGCTGACAATGAAGGTACAAGGGTTGTATGGGTCTGGATTAATTAAAGTGAGTAGGACGATGACTGACCTCCAAGATGTTACTGATAGAGTGAGGTTGCAGACCGCGCAGTGACTAAGTGAGCGTGTGATTCACTCCATTTTACTCAAGACCCAGTTGCAGGGATGCGTTAATCCAGGGCTGGGTTTTCCTGCATTACTGGAGCTAAAGGACAAGACTGCAGACCAAATGCAAGGTCCGAGCTGAGTGGAAAAAGAGAAGCCAGCTGTAGGATGGTAGGCTGACTGAAAGAGTAGGATCAAAGGACCAAATGTTTCTGGTGAGCACCTAGAACCATGGAAGTAAGGTGACCAGCTCATCCCAGTTTGCCCTCCTAGTGTTAAAACATAGAAGTCCTGTATCCTGGGAGCCCTACATGCAGGTAGAGACTGATAGGTAAGCAGTTCTCTTCCAGGTCCTCACCAGCCAGCTTCCCCTATTACCTTAAGGTTTAACCTTTCTGAGTTAATTCACTTTCCCTCTGCTCTCTCGGGGTCTTAAAGTCTGAATAAGTAGAGTACTTTTCTTCCTGCAGCCACTCTAAACTGACAATTCTCTGAGGCAGTTGTGTCTCCAGATCCCTTGCCACTGGAGTTTCCCAAGAGTGTGTCTTCTGGGTTTTCAGACTTCTGGGTCCCCCAACTCTTCACCTCAGAATGGATCCACTCATTCCCACCGAGCTCCTTCCCAGCTCTTCCTCCTGCCCTCAGATCCTCAGCCACACCTTCCATCTCTCCAGAGCCTGTGTTTCTTTTCAAGTCAATTAACATAAGATGATAGTGTTATATGTAATTTAATTACCTTCCATTCCTCTAGCCCAGAAACACTCTCAACACTCTATTAGAATTTGGGTGGAAGATTTTTAGGTTGTTTTGTTTGATTTGTTTTGAGTGCAGTAGTCTAAAGAAAACATCCTCTTTTCCTAAGCAGTAGTTGGGGTGTGGTACAGCTAGTTCCTTTTTAAAAGAATCATCCCCAATGTGAACTTTTGGTGTCTTTTCCTTTTAAGCTTCAATTTTTAACGAGGCTATATGTATTAAGTTGCTTAAGGTGACAAATAAAACTATGAGTTTAATGATGGAAAAGAACAATCATTGTGTTCCTTCCACTCTTCTAGATCTCCCTCCCCAGAAGGGACCACTTTCAACTCTTGTCAGCTGATTCTTTTGGGGTCTCCATACCTCTATAAAAATAAATGCTTGTATTCCTACTTTTCAGTTCAGGCATTATGGGTGATGTGGATCTCTCTTCCTTTTTCACAGAGGTACCTGTTAAATAACAAAAATTCAACTGAGTAAATTTGAAGATCAAAGTGGCTTTATTCAAGGACTCAGGAATTGGGGAGTACCCCATCTAGCAAATAGAAAGGAGCTCCATCAAGCTGCAGAAAAGGAAAAGTTTTTAAAGGCAGAGAGGGAGCTGGAATAAAGGAAATTATTAGTAAAGAATGCCTTGTTTTAGGCAAGGTTGTCCTCCCAAGGGGAACAGAGAGGGTCTCTTAGCAGATTACCTCCTCGAGCTGACCAGGAAATTCCAGTTTGGCTGGCTGAAGGTCACGGTTCTGAAAGAAGCTGAAGCTGCAATTAGATTAGGTGTTAAGTTTTTGTGGGGTTTAGCACAAGTGACTCAGTTTTGGATCTACTGTCTCCTCAGCAACTGCCCTGTAGTTCTCACAGCTTTTTGTGAAATTTTGTTGATCCTTTGTGTGGTATTCACAGGTCATATGGTTTTTTGCTTAATCTCTGTGATATTCACAGGTCATGACTTCAGGTTCAACGATCTGTAGGTTGCTCGTTCTCCTCATTCTTTTTCTGATGTTCCTGTTTTGGGGAGATCATTTTCTTGGTGGTTAGTGGCTGTGAACATGCATTTAAAACATTTGACAGAATAACAATGGACAGGGGAGACTATTATGATTACTATAAGCAGAATAATTCCCAGTGTTTAGAATGCACTTTGGAGCCATGGTCCCCAACATCCAAACCAATCAAAATCAAGTCAGTCAAAGAAAGACCCTGTTGTAGCAGTCACCCTTGTAAACCACGTTGGCTTGCTCAGTGATCTTACGTAATTGAGTTTCAGCTTCTCCAGAAGTGTTAATCCAGCATAACAGGTGGTATTGGCCACAGTACAGACATCCCCTCACTCAGCTAAAGATAATTAAGGACTATCCTATCATCAAGAATAACTTATGGGGCACCTGGGTGGTTCAATCAGTTGAGTGTCTGACTCTTGGTTTTGGCTCAGGTCATGATCCCAGGGTCACAGGATCAAGCCCCGCATTGAGCTCTCTGCTCTGTGTTGAGTGTGGAGCCTCTTGAGATTCTCTCTTTCTCTCTCTCTCTCTCTCTCTCTCTCTCCCTCCCTCCCTCTGACCTTCCTGACTCACTCCCTCTCTCTCTCTCTCTCTCCCTAAGGAAAAAAAAAAAAAGAACTTTGGCTAGAGAGTCTAAGGATTTTTATTGGGCAGCTATTGTCTTGGCAACAGATTCTACAATATCTTTAAGAGTTAAAGAGAGGTTTCTGATCATATGCTCATGTACCTTTACTCCTAACCAGGGAAGTGTAGCCCTGCCAAAGGAAGTGAATCCTGAATCATGAAAAATTCCTTTCTAACTCAATGATCTAACTCGATGATTCCTTTCTAACTCAATTCTTTCTCCAACTCGGTGATGTAAATCCAGGGCAATTGTACAATGAGGTGTCTTAGTTCATTTGTGGAAAGCCTAGGGGCACAGTTGGATAACCTAAAAGGCATTTCCTGGCTATGTGCTAGCTATCTTGTCATTCATAGGCCCAAGGGGAGTGATAATTACCACAAAGACAACCCCTCTCAGGGCACAAAACACTTCTCAGTAAGATGGCACTGTTAATGGATTCATTCTCAGGGATTGTTGCATTTGTCCATTCAAGCCAGGGGTCAGTTACGTCTTCTCTCAGCCTGAAATAAAAAGTTGTTCTAGGGGCGCCTGGGTGGCTTGGTCAGTTAAGCGTCCGACTTCGGCTCAGGTCATGATCTCACGGTCCGTGAGTTCGAGCCCCGCGTCGGGCTCTGTGCTGACTGCTCGGAGCCTGGAGCCTGTTTCAGATTCTGTGTCTCCCTCTCTCTCTGCCCCTCCCCTGTTCACGCTCTGTCTCTCTCTGTCTCGAAAATAATAAATAAAAACGTTAAAAAAAAATTAAAAAAAAAAAAAAGTTGTTCTAAGTTCCAGAGGTTATCCCCCTTAGCCATGGCCCAGGAGATATGGATGATGGCATTATCTTTCTAGGCCAGCTCCAGAGTGAAGGAAAGAAAGGGAAGAAGAAAGGGTTTCGTATTTAGTCAGTTAAAGTATGAAGTCTTCATCTGGCATCTTGGGAGGAAGCAAGTCTACCTCCATGTCAGCTACTTCTCTTCCTAGTCACTTTGACTGGAACATCTCCAGTGTTTGTGTAGGACCCGATGTCAGGTGGGACCTTCTTCAGCTGTGAGATGCATGTCCAAGTCCCTGGAGTCTGACCACCATCTGGGTGGTGAGGAGGACCTGGGGTAGTCCCTTCCAAGGACTTTCAGGAGCAATCTGTGTTCTTATTGATTCCAAATCAAAAGGGTGAGAGAACATTGGAAATGTTAATTTGAAGAGTCAGAGCCAGATTTTTTTAGGAAACTAGAAGAATTCAGGATCCAGTTTATAAGTACATAACAGAACCTCAGAGACAATTAACAGGATTAGAATCTAATACAGATGATAGTGTAAACATAAGTTCTTCCCTCTACACTTACCTTCATTTTTTTACAGAAGAATTAGTTTGTTTACATTAAACTTTGCCTGATTATTTACATAAGTGCAGCAAGAATAGTGACTGACCACATAAGTTCTTTTTAAGACTGCTTTGCTGGAATCTTACAAGCAAAGTGCCAGGTCAATCTTTCCATGAGGCTTTATTGGCTCTGTAAAGTCAACCTTAGTTTCTTTCTTTTCTTTCCTTCTTCCTTCCTTCCTTCTTTTCTTTTTCTTTCTTTCTTTCTTTCTTTTTCTTTCTTTCTTTCTAGTTTTGAGAGAGAGAAAGAGGAGGGGCAGAGAGAAAGGGAGAGAGAGAATCCCAAGCAGGCTCCATGCTGTCAGTGCAGAGTCCAATGTGGGGCTCGATCCCACAAACTGTGTGATTGTGACCTGAGCCAAGATCAAGAGCCAGATGCCTAACCAACTGAGCCACCCAGGCACCCCAAGTTGATCTTAGTTTCTTGAAAGTGTCTGGTCATATCTGAGTCTATGCATAATGTTCTCAAATATGGTATTCCAGTCAGAGCTTTGGTAATATAACCAATGTTTCTAATTGTGTCTTGTTACAAGGAGATCAGATTCTCATTGAACCTATGTAAACAACTAACTGTAGCTTCCCTGGAACAACATGGGCTTGAACTGTGTGGGTCCATTATATGTGGATTCTTTTTTCAATAAATATACAACAGTAAGTGTATTTTCTCTTCCTTATGATTTTCTTCATAACATCTTATTTTCTCTAGCTTACTTTACTGCACGAATACCATATATAACACATCTAACATATAAAATATGTGTTAATTGACTGTTTCTCTTATCAGTAAGGCTTTTGGTCAATAGTAGGCTACTAGTAGTTATACTTTGGAGGAATAAAAAGTTATACAGGGATTTTTGACTACACAGGGAGGGACAGTCAGTGTCCCTAACCCCTATGTTGTTCAAGGGTCAACTGTATATTGTCATGAAAAGACTACTTGAGAATTTTTGAATTCTGGAGGGATCAGGTAGGGAAAAAACAAGTAAATGTTTCACCTTTGGTCACAAATGTATATCTTACCAAATTGTTGATAGCTTAAGAGAAAAGATAAAAAGGTTTCCTAAAATCTGGAAAAGAAAACAATAGACAACCGGTAGTGTTTTAAACAAGAAGTCATACAAATGATAATCATCCTCTCCTCCTCAGTTCACTCATGCCCATGTAATTAACATCTGTCCTATTTGAATCCATTTTTCCCACTAGTTCTGGAAGTTCTCACCCAGTTCAGTTGCTTGATCTGAAAGTTATCAGGAACCTGTATTCTAGAGTACCCGTTAGATTCTTTTCCATGAATTTCTCTGAGGATAAAACACATTTGCAGGAAGCTTTTGTAAAACAGTAACTCTCTGTACATGATAAAAGACCAGAAATGCCCATTATTAAAGATGTGATGAGAGTTCATTCTTAATGGAATTGACAAAGGGACTTACCCATGGCCCTTGGAAATGGTGAGAAAGACAGTAAACTCAGGGTTTGCAGAGTTTTATGCCTGTTTCTTGGTGTCCCCAAAGCTGTCAGAAGTGCCCTTTGCTCTGGCCTCTGCCACCAAATCTGTTAAATAACAAAAATTCAGCTGAGTAAATTTAAAGATCAAAGCAGCTTCATTCAATGATTCATGAATCAGATGGCATCTCCTCGAGCGAACGGAAAGCAGCTTCATTGAGCTGTGGCAAAGAATGCCTTGTTTTAGGCAAAGTGGCCCTCCTAAGGGGTCTATCAGCATATTGCCGCCTAGCGTTGACCTAAAAATTCCAGGTTGGCTGGTTAAAGGTCACATTTCTGGGAGAAACTGAAGCTACCGTTAGGTTAGGTATTAAGTCTTGGTGGAGTTTAGCATAAGTGACTTTATTTTGGGACTGCTGTCTCCTTTTTAACAGTTGGAACGTTTTGGAAGAGTGTGTTGTGATCAAAAGCAGCATTATAAGTGAGATTACATATATCTTCATGGAGTTAACGGCTGTTCCTGGCTGTCTCCATCCTTTCAGAGACAGGCTTGGCACACACAAGCACGCATATGCTTTATTGTGGGTCGCTAGTCCTGTGTTCCTGTATTTCTCTTTCTTCTTTGATGCTGCAAATCCTTCAGTGAGTTCATGAGAAAGGGAAGCGTTTTGGGGTTTTTTTTTTTCCCGTTCCTCCCCCCTCCCCTTCTGGCCACTACCACTCTGTTCTCTGTACCTATGAGCTTGTTTTGTTTTGTGTTTAGATTTCACCAGTAAGAGGGATCATCCTGTATCTGCCTTTCTCTGACTGCTTTCACTGAACACACTGCCCTCGAGGTCCATCCACATCGTTTCAAATGGCAAGATTTCCTTCTGTTTTAAGGCCTGAACTCTTATCCATGTTGTATTCTAAAATCACTTTTCATTTCCTGCAGAACTTTGTTTTCCCTGGAGTTAAAAACTGTCTTTAAATCGGCAAAATATATGCCCATTTTATCACTGATTCGGCCCCACACTTCCCCACTAATTTCTTAAGTGACTTATTTTACCCTCTCCTGACCCCAGTATTTTGTGTTTTTGTATGGGTTTATTTGCATTCATCGTGAGAGAGCCTTGGTGGGTTTTCTCATTTTAGAAACTCCAGAACTTTGGTTCTGAAAATGTTTGTTTGTTGATGACTTCTTTCCTTCCATTTTTTATAGTCTCTTTCTAGAATTTCTGTTATTCACCTATTTACCTCCTTAGACGGTCCTCTTATTTTCTTAGTTTCTCTATATTTTGTTTGTTCTACTGTATCTTCCAATCCTTCCAACATTTCATTTCTACTATCATACTCATAATTTCCGAAGGCTCTTTTTGTTTTCTGAATGTTTCGTTTTGCAGTATGCTGTTCTTGCATCATGGATGCAATACTAATCACAGGTTTTTATTGCTTGTTTCCTTCTCCCTGCATACCCTTGGCTGCCCCTTCATTTTTTGTTTATTTCTTTGTCTCTTCGTTTTGAATTCTATTTTTATCTTAGAGGCTTTCTTCAGATGTGTGGTACTCCTTGACCATCTCCTTTCATTTCAGAGTGAGGTAATAAAAAGCTGATCAGTAGCTGTGAGCCTTCGGTGGGATTCATCCACACTGAACTGGTCTGTTGGGTGACCTAGTGAAGGTCTGGTGGTTTCAGTGGAGGACCTCTAATGGCAGGATCTTTAGGTCTTCCTTCTTGTGCTGGTCAGATTTTCCAGAGAACTATCTTTTGATTTTCTGTCTGGAATTATAGAACTGGCATCCTGGGAGCTGAGTAAGGAGGAGCGTGTCCAGGTAAACCCAGGTTCCTCTGATTCTAAGCCTGAGCATGTAACCATTACCCAATGTATCATTTTCTCTCCCTTTCACCCCAGTTTAGTTTCATGTGTTGACTACTTACCCTGTGTCTAAAGGCTAAGTCTAATTGGAACCACTGGTCTAAATGCTGGGGATGAAGACATCATGAGGACACCCTACTCCCCCCACTCCCAGGTTCGATTTAAGTCAATAAAAGCTATTGAGCTTAAGACATTCAAAGTTCTATGCTAGCACTGTGGAGAGGAAACGTGTCAGTAAGACACAGTCTCAAAAAGCTGTTTCAAAAAGCTCATAGACAGGTGTGGCAGGTAGAAACAAATTATGAAACCAAAATACAAGGCAGAATATGACCTAAGTACAGCAAAAGAAAGGACAGGAAGATGAGATTCATCTGGATTGTGGGGATATGAAGGAAGTAGGGATTTGAATTGGAGCTTTAAAACTGCACAGGGTTTGCATGCAGAAGTGGGGTATAAGCAAAAGCAAAGGTCCAAAGATTTTAAAATGGAGTTTTAGGACCCTCCTTCTCCTCCCTGCAGGGTGATTCTGGGGGCCCTCTCCATTGCCTTGTGAATGGCAAGTATGTTGTCCATGGAGTGACCAGTTTCGTGTCCAGTCTGGGCTGTAACGTCGCCAGGAAGCCCACAGTCTTCACACGGGTCTCTGCTTACATCTCCTGGATCAACAGTGTAAGTCCTCTCACATGACAGGTTGAAACAGGGTCACCTGGAGACCCATACACTGGCGGGGCTGGGGAGCAATAATTGGACAGGGAGGCCATCATCTTCCTTACCACATACGTTTACTCCTTTCCCTTGCCTCCATGATGCATTTCCCCTCAATAATGCTGCCATCCCAAGTTCCCCTCTGCATACCCGCTCAGCCGACATCACCCAAGTGCTTACTGTTTAGGGTAAGGTGGTGACAACAGCAGACCTCAACCGGACAGAGGGCAGTGCTGTCCTAAGTCAAAGCCAAGAGAAAAACAGCTTCAGAAAGTCCTGCGTGCACCTGGGAAAGGGAAGAGTCACTAACGTTTTCTCCCATGAGCTCTTTCTAAGGGCATTATGAGAATCTGCTCTACCCTTTAGCAAGAGGTTTTACTACCTTAGATGATGCTTGAAGGTTAGATGAGGCTTTACCTACACTGACCTAGTGGTAGCTTCACAATCATCCCACCTATGCCCTCTAGCCTTCAAACACACTCTGGAGTCTCGTGGCGTGAACTTTGATTCACAACCATTTCAAGGCCTATTCTTGCCACTAGGTGCTACATATGTGCCTAGAACATTGAATTGTCCTGACACAGCTGAGACCAACTTCCTACCATACACCTACCCTCCCTCTCCTGCCCCCCCCCCCAACTCCCTCAACTCCCCTCAGAAACCCAGGGCCGGGCTACACTCAACCAGGAGCCCTGAAGAAAACAGAAGGGAGGGAGGCAGAAGTTACTGACTGTGGACATATTGGCTTTTCCTTCAGGTCATTGCTCCCAACTGAACGTCTTCCTGAATCTCATGGCCTTCCCAAGATGATGCTTAGACCCAAGAAAGGACTTGAGGCCATCAAGGAAAAAAAACATTCTGAGAGGCCATTGAGCCAGATCCAGAAAAGCAAATAAAACTGAATATGCATGATCATCCTGAGTCTTTTTGTTCGCTATTAGGCCCTCTAGAGGAAATGGAGTTATAGGACCCAAGTTGGATTTCACATTTCTGTGCTGGATCTTCCGTTTACTGCCATTTCACAAACTACGCCAAGTGGGAGTGGTTTTACGTTACTCTTTTTTGCATCGTTTTAGGACCCACCTAGCCATTTATCTGCCCATCTGGTATTTCTCCCATGTACATTTGCTATATGCAAAGGCACAGAGTGTTTTCTAATGTTCTTGAGTGACGAAGCGTGCCCTGACTCTCCCAGGTAGATTGTGGGCTCATCCTTCTTTTGTTCCCCCCTCCAGTGCCTAGAACAGGCGCTCGCCCCACGGTTCTGGGCGATGGTAACTGCTAGGATACACTACAGATCGGAGGATAGGCTTCAGTAGTAGGTCAGATGCCAGCAGACAAAGAAAGTGACAAATTACAAAGGAGGCTAGGGAGGCGAGAATAGAAAAAAAAGGAGAAGATACTGAACGAAGAAAGGAAAGGGTTGAGCAGAACAAAAAGGGAGAAGAGACCGCAATACAGGGCCTCCAGCTAAGTGTGAGTCAGCATGTCAAGGCCAGGACTGAAATAGACCACCGGATCCAGGGTTCTGTAAACCACAGAGAACTGGGAAGCTGATAATTCTGCCTCATCCTGGCCGGGGCTCAGTCTGTTGGAGTGGCCTACAATCGACCGAACAGGGAACCGAAAGAAGGCTAAGAGGTTGAGAAGCAGCTTTTCATAGCGATCACAGAGGACCAGACCAGAGGGAATAGGTAGTTAACATTATAACAGGAGAAACCGGCTAAGACTGGTCCTGGAATGTGCAGGCTGCAAAGTCAGCAAAGGCCTCTGGAACAGCGTAGGCATGCACTGTAAGAAGCTGGGTCAGGACGTCTGCGTCCCCATCTCAATTCCAACACCGAGGAATCGGGGAACCTCTGGGCAAGTCACCAGCTTTTTCTGACTCACTTTCCTCCTCTAGTTAACTTCTGAAGATCGTCCGTGCTCTAAAACCACAGGATTTGGTGATCATCAATTTCAGTTCCCAAGAGACTGGCATGGAAGAGAGTTTCTTAGGAAGCAGTGGCTGGGGGCTGTGTGGCTGAGGATGCCGTGGACTCCTGTCCTGTGAGTGACATCGGTGTTGCCCTCCTTCTGCTAGTGACAGACCTGTTATCATCACCATCTTCTCTCAGTGTTCCCACAGCACCGCCATCCTCTGGCCTTCTCCCCTCTTCTTCCCATCCAACATCAAGTCCTTCCATTTTCTGTACTCTCACCCCTTCTAGAACAGCCCCGCGACGAACATCAAGAATAAACCCTAATGATGTAGAACCTGACAATTTTGTATCCACCTCTATATAAATGCATTAAGCACATACTATTATAATCGTCTGATGACCAGCCCATCTCCACCTTCAGACTTCAAGCATCTTGAGGTCAGAGACTGCATTTTTAAAAATTTATCTTGGGGCGCTTGAGTGGCTCCATCGGTTAAGCATCCAACTTCGGCTCAGGTCATGATCTCACAGTTCATGGGTTCAAGCCCTGCGTGGGGCTCTGTGCTGACAGCTGGGAGCCTGGACCCTGCTTTGGATTCTGTGTCTCCCTCTCTCTGCCTCTCCCCCCTCCCCTCAAAAATGAACAAATGGGGGCGCCTGGGTGGCGCAGTCGGTTAAGCGTCCGACTTCAGCCAGGTCACGATCTCGCGGTCCGTGAGTTCGAGCCCCGCGTCAGGCTCTGGGCTGATGGCTTGGAGCCTGGAGCCTGTTTCCAATTCTGTGTCTCCCTCTCTCTCTGCCCCTCCCCCATTCATGCTCTGTCTCTCTCTGTCCCAAAAATAAATAAAAAACGTTGAAAAAAAAATTAAAAAAAAAAATGAACAAATGTTAAAAAAAAAATTTTTTTTTTTTTAATTTTATCTTGGTTTCCCAACACCCAGCAATGCCCAGCACACAGCTGACCCTGAGGGCAGTATGTCTGTTTGGGGGAATGGCCTGTAAAACAATCGAAGACAAGCCTCCCTCTCCACACTCCTCAGGAAATTATTTTGATCCTCTTCCCTTCCTGGAGGAATGTTACCTCCGCTGTAAAATCCGTGAGTAAATGGTTCCTCCAAACCTACTGTTCCTAATTTCCAGCTATCCCCTCAAGGGAGACAGGAAGTAACTTCCTTTCGGGAACCTTCTCCCTCGGGAAGGCACAGATGTAATCTCAGCAGCCTCGTCCCCACTTTCCTGGTCTGTCTTCACTCTGCTCCACCCAGTACAGGCCCTAGTCTGTCCAGCCAGAAAGTCTGCCCCCTCACCCCCACCCCAGCATGAGCTTCCATTCTCTCCTCCCCAGTCCTTTTCCAGTAAGATCCTCTCCTTTCCCAGGGACCCCCATTTCTACCTCTGGCTCAGTTGTTGCTCCCTTTCAAATCTGCCTGTGGAGTCCTGTCCCTTTCTGCGCTCTATCCCTACCAGTTCTAGGCTTACTGCCAACCTCTCCGCAGAGGCTTTCCATCTTGAAAATCCCTGGCACCAGAAGCGCATTTTACTCGACAACCCAGGAGACGTGCCCGCGGACGTGAAACACGTTTCCCCGATGTGGTCAATGCCCGTGCTAAGTGGAGATCGCGATCTTTTCTACCCCATCGTTCCAGTGGCTTCCCGGTGCTGAGGGTTTCGGCGAATCGGCTTTCTGGCGCAAACGTGTCCTGGCTCGCAGGAGAAAACTCGGTTCCCTGGGGCTGGCGCGCCCGTCCCTCGGGGCTGCGCAGCACTGACGCTGGGCTTGAGTGAGCGCCGCCTGAGGGCAGGCCCAAGTTTCCAGCCTACTTCTGAACAGGTGCAGCCCCCAACCTGGGCTCCAGAAGTGCCCGGTGGCCTGGGGGGGGGGGGGGGGGGGGGCAGCTGAGCGGCGGTGGGCGTGGGGGCCCCAGGGCCATCGTGGCGGCGCTGGGCGGGGGGGGGGGGCTCTTGGAGAGCCCGTGGGGGTCTCGAGCGGCGTGGGGCGGGGCGGCCACGGCCACAGCCGGATGCGAGGCATGCTGGGAACCGCACTTCCTCCTTGGGGGCCTCCAGAAAACCACAGGTCGCTGGGCCCAGTCTACCCGGAGCCGGCAGGATGGCGGAGGGCAAGGCGGGTGGCGCCGCCGGCCTCTTCGCCAAGCAGGTGCAGAAGAAATTCAGCAGGGCCCAGGAGAAGGTATGTGGCCGGGTCGCACCACCTGCCCTTCCGGCCGGCCTGGCTCTGCGAGAGAGCGGTGTGCGGTGGGAGTGGGGGATGGTGGGGGTGTCCGGGGGGCCTGGGCTGAACAGAAGGTCCCAGGCAGACGGGAATGGGAGTGGATTTTCCTTAAACTACAAAGAGTTGGTAGAGAACAGAAAAAAACTACCCGTTCTTGGGCAAGGGTAGGGAAGCAGAGGAGACCACAGTCTCCCTCGGGAACCCTAAGTAACGCTCAGGCGACCCAGGAAAGGTGGGAGAAAGGAACCAACGTTGGCAGACTTGTCCTAGCAATCCAGCCAGGGTGCTCTTTCACAGACGATGAAATTGAAGGTTGCAAGAGGGCATTCTCCCCAAAGTGAGGACAGCAATGACCAGCTGTGCTGCCAGCGGGGACCGTAACCTAACCCTGCCTGGCCTCTGGGCAGTGTTTAAGCTGATGTGAGCAGTAGCCCATATCTGCTTTCTGTGCTTTGGAAAGTACACGGTCCAGGATGATGAAGGAGCATCTCTTTTTAGATTGGGTCCTTGGTTGGCTCTGGGTGGCCTTACTCCAGCGTCAACATTGAGGTAGGCTGTCCACCTGTAACACTTCTCTACACATTATTATTTTTATTTATTTATTTATTTTGAGAGAGAGAAAAGATGAGCTGGGGAGGGGCAGAGGGGGAAGAAGAGAGAATCTGAAGCAGTGTCCACACCCAGCCCAGAGCCTGGAGCCTGAGGCAGGGCTCCATCCCAGACTCTGGGATCATGACCCGAACTGAAATCAAGAGTTGAGGCAGAACTGACTCAGCCACCAAGGCACTCCTCGACACATTTTAGTGACATTCTTGTTTCTTCCTTTTTTTTTTTTTTTTTTTAATGTTTATTTATTTTTGAGAGAGAGAGTGCAAGTGGGGAAGGGACAGAGATAGGAAACAGAGAATCCAAAGCAGGCTCCACACTGACAACGCAGAGCCCGAGGTGGGGATTTGAACCCACAAACTGCGAGATCATGACCTGAGCCCAAGTTGGACGCTTAACTGACTGAGCCACCCAGGCGCCCCATGACATTCTTGTTTCCACCTGTCCAGGGTATGTCCTTCCCTTTTAACCTGAACCTCTGCTCTCCACGTAGCAACACTCTGATAGATGGATCTCCTTTTTCTGCCTTTGAGGAAGCCGGGGTCATATGAAAGAGTGGAGGAAAAGGCAAGATTTTGTGTGGCTCGACTTCATTACTTCACCTTGCTCTGATTTCACCTTGATCACGATTTTAGCCTCTTCGAAGGCTGTCTCATTACAAATCTGATAGAGATCAGAGCCTGTGGGAAGGTCTGGTTAGAAGTGGTGTGGAAGAGAAGGAGCCACCAGCTACGTGACGGGTTGGAAAAAACAAGAAAACCCAGGAGACAAAAAAATTCATGGATAATAGTTTGGTTGTTTTTTTTTTTAATTTTTTTTTAATGTTTATTTATTTTTGAGAGAGAGAAAGACAGAACACAAGCGGGGGAGGGGCAGAGAGAGAGGGAGACACAGAATCTGAAGCAGGCTCCAGGCTCTGAGCTGTCAGCACAGAGCCCGATGTGGGGCTCGAACCCACAAACCGTGAGATCGTGACCTGAGCTGAAGCCGGACGCCCAACCGACCGAGCCACCCAGGCGCCCCGATAATAGTTATTTTTAAAAGACACAGCAGTTGACTTTACCTCACTGTTTCACCTTCTGTCCTCATCCAGCCTATCATCAACACTATGCCCTTGGGGATTTCTCTCCTTTTCTAAGCATGGACTCCAAAGCTTTAGATAAGTAATGTCCCTGCTCTGGGCTTCAGATTCTGCACGTGTAAAAATGAGAGTGGTGATGCTTAGTGACTTGGAAATTCAACGTGGTAAGGATGCCAAAGTGAGAACAGGAGAGGGTTCCTTGAACCTCAGAAGCAAATATTCCCCGAAGGGAGAACCAGCCACCCAAGTAACCTGTTCTTCCTGGTCTGAACCCTGAGAATGCAGAGAGAGGAGCTACCTCACCTCTGCCTTGGGGACCTTTCCAGGTTAAGGCAGAAAACGGGAGGATGCTCTGAACCTAGACATAAACACAAGGGCGGGCAGACATTGAACTTGGAGCAGTACAGTTGACACCGTAGAGGCAGCGGCTGCTGCCTGGATAGAGTGGGAATGGCCTGGAATGTGAGGAGGAGCTCAGCCCAGCCTGCCAGAGTCCTTGAGTCTTGACACGTTATTGAAGGCAAAAGAGAGAGGGAGAGGGGCACCTGGGTGGCTCAGTCGGTTAAGCGGCCGACTTCGGCTCAGGTCATGATCTTACGGTCCGTGAGTTCGAGCCCCGCGTCGGGCTCTGTGCTGACAGCTCAGAGCCTGGAGCCTGTTTCAGATTCTGTGTCTCCCTCTCTCTGACCCTCCCCCATTCATGCTCTGTCTCCCTCTGTTTCAAAAATAAATAAACGTTTAAAAAAAAAGTTTTTTTTTAAAAAAAAAGAGAGAGAGGGAGAAAGTTACAGTCAAAAGAAAGGACTCCCTGGAACAATTTGTAGTTTTTGTATAAGCAGTTGGCTGTAATCTTCTAAGTAATACGTAGTAACCACCGTGTCAAATAGATGTGTCAGGTATCGAGTGCCGATTATGGTCGAGGCAGAGGACTTCAGGAAAGACACGATCTCTCTCTCTTTGTGGAGCCAACGCTCTCGTGATAGGATCTCATTTCACCTTTGCCGCCCTTTGTGCATGTTATTAATATCCCAATTTTAGAAATGAAGAAGCAAGGCTCAAAAGAGATCGGCAAATGGCAGAACTGTCACTGAAACCCAGGTGTCCCGCCTTTGGATCCCAACCTCAGGCCCGCTCTCTCTACAAGCCTCCTGATAAACCACTGTGACATCTGTGCCTGCCCACTTCCTGCTGACCCTCTCTCTCAGGAGCAAAGCTGGGAGTAGAAACACCTTTTGCTCAGTCCCCCTCCTCTGAAAATCTAGGCGTGAAGGTCCAGTGACCGACACACACGAGGGAGATGAAGCGTTCTTCTTGTTTTATTTTCCAGTCTCCACCCAGACGCAACATGAGACTGAGTTGTGTCTTTACAGGAAGATGCGTCTTCACAGTTCAAATGAGTGCTTTCACCATCCACGATTGCTCTGTGGCAAATGGCTCGGAAGGGGCATTGTGTTACCCCTCCTTTGCTGGTCTTTTCCTCTACTGACTTTTACTCAACCGGTCTCCCAGAGGGTTCTGTCAACAATTCTTAACCGAGAAATTCCTTTGCCCGGGATACTGGGCTGGACCCAGGAAGGAATTTAGAGATGAATAAGAGGCACTCTCACCTGCCAGAAGCTTACAGTCTAGTTAAAAAAAGAAAAAAAAAATTGGTGAAATGAGTCACCTGAGAGGTCTGCAGTCTGTGGGAATTCAGAGGAGAGAAAGACTGAGGAGAATTGAGCGAGGTTTTATAGCAGAGGCGGAATTTGAGGTAGGAATGATGGCCGATTAGTAGTTCCTCAGGCAAGTGGGGGGAATGGAACATTCTAGCTGAGGAAATGCCAGCATGAGCCAGGCAGGGAGTGTGGAAAACCATTGAGGCAGAATAGTGAGAAATGCAGGTGAGCTGGAGTACAGGGATCGGTGGCAGAAAAGACGGGAGAGTAAATTTAGGACCACGCTAAGGAAAAGCCTACTTTAACGTATGTCCCGAAAATGAGGATTTCTCACAGAAACTGCAATATTGTTATCACACCTAAGAAAAAAATTTTAACAAAAATCTGTCATCTCTAATAGCCAGGCCCTATTCAAATGACCCCAATTGAGAGGGTTAACTAAAATATCATAAATGATTAGGGGGAAGGGTCCTGGTAGGGACCTATAGCCACCAAACATCTGCAGTGAATTTTTTTGTAATCGCTTTTTCTCTTATTCCTCTTCTTTCTCTCTAAACGCAGAATTCTTAGTGTAGAACTTTAGAGAACTGGCATTGGGTGCACTGTCATTAGGAAGTGAACCAAAGGTAGAATGTATTAATTCTTTCAGATGTTTGTTCAGCACTCTACATTCTCTGCCGTCAGAGAACTTTCGTTGCGGGAGAACATCTACAACACGGCGTAAGTGCCTGGATACGCAGCCCTGTTGCTTATGGCAACAAAGGACTTTGGGCCCAGGGCACTGGTTATGCTCTGAGGGCGATCACACTCATCTTTCAGTTTCACAGTTGAAGGTGGGAGTGTTCAGTTCACATACTCACACCCCTTCTAAGCCTTTTTGCCTTGAGCCTTTTGGGGGTTGGGGATATTGGGCATGCCACATTTATGCTAGCGGGGGGTTGACTACCCTTTCGGCCCCTTCCACCTAAGAACACCCCCCAGCCCCTCCAGGCAAAGGAAGGGAGGAGTAGCAGGAAGGAAGTGAGAGCTGCAATTACCACTTAGACAAGGTGGTTTTGCAACTTTCTGTTGTCTGGGGTAGAGGGGGGTTGGTGCAGGGAAAATGGCAGACCGGGTGTACCCAGGGTCAGGTGTTCAATGAGCTGGAGTCAGAGACACAGACAAACATATGGCTGAACTGAGAAGGAAATAGGCACTCATAGGGAAGGGAGTGCAATTGGACATAATGCTAATGGATTTGTATTGAGCACTCACCAAAGGGCAGCACTGAGAATGTATGTCATTTAATTCTCCGGACAACTCCAGGAGATGCTGTTGTGTAAACAGAGGCTCAAGAGACAGATAGGCTTATTTGCCTAAAGGCTTAGAGCCATAAATCGAAAGGCCAAGATGGGGCGTATATCTGTCAGACTCCAGAGCCCTTGATCGTAACCACTACAGAGAGAGCTCCAGAAGTTAGAGATGCTAACCACTGGGTTAAGAATGGGGACACGTGTGGGAATGCAAGCTGGTGCAGCCACTCTGGAAAACAGTATGGAGGTTCCTCAAAAAACTAAAAACAGAACTACCCTACGACCCAGCAATTGCACCACTAGGCATTTATCCAAGGGATACAGGTGTGCTCTTTTGAAGGTGCACGTGCACCCCAATGTTTATAGCAGCACTATCGACAATAGCCAAAGTATGGAAGGAAAGAGCCCAAATGCCCATCGATGGATGAATGGATAAAGATGTGGTATATATATACAATGGAGTATTACTCAACAATCAAAAAGAATGAAATCTGGCCATTTGCAACAATGTGGATGGAACTGGAGGGTATTCTGCTAAGTGAAATTAGTCAGAGAAAGACAAAAATCATATGACTTCACTCATATGAGGAATTCAAGAGACAAAACAGATGAACATAAGGGAAGGGAAACAAAAATAATATAAAAACAGGGAGGGGGACAAAACAGAAGAGACTCATAAATATGGAGAACAAACTGAGGGTTACTGGAGGGGGTTGTGGGAGGGGGGATGGGCTAAATGGGTAAGGGGCACTAAGGAATCTACTCCTGAAATCATTGTTGCACTATATGCTAACTAATTTGGATGTAAATTTTAAAAAATAAAAAATTTTAAAAAAAGAATGGGGACACATGGCGGGGTGGGGGCGCCTGGGTGGCTCAGTAGGTTAAGCGGCCAACTTCTGCTCAGTTCATGATCTCACGCCTCAAAGGCTCATGAGTTCAAGCCCCGCGTCGGGCTCTGTGCTGACAGCCCAGAGCCTGGAACCTGCTTCCAATTCTGTGTTTCCTTCTCTCTCTGCCCCTCCCCTGCTCATGCTCTGTCTGTCTCTCTCTCTCTCTCTCTCACACAAAAATAAATAAACATTAAAAAAAAAAAAAAGAATGGGGACATATGGTCAGGGCACCTGGGTGGCTCAGTCAGTTGAGCCTCCAACTTTTGATTTTGGCTCAGGTCATGATCCCAGGGTAGTGGGATGGAGCCACACTCAGCGCAGAGCCTTTTTAAGATTCTCTCTCTGTCGCCCTCTGCCCCTCTCCCCAGCTTGCGTGTGCTCTCTCACTCTAAAAAAAAATGAAAGAATGGGGACACGTGGGCCCAAGTCTCTATGTAGAGCCTTCCTCACTCCCCAAGACCTGGGCACTCTTGCACATGATTCAAAGCCCTTCACGATGAGACTCCAGTTTCCCTTTCTGGCTCCCTTACCCTCTACTCCCCATAACACACCCTAAACCAGCCATGCTGAGTCACCTCACAAAGCGGTGTGAATGTGGGTGGGTATTTCCGTGACTTTGTCCTCTTTCCACCCTCCCCCCTTATACTCTATTCCAGTCTAGCAAAATCTTAATTCAAGTCCCAGCCCATTGGTCGGTCCCCTCCCGTTGTCAGTCCCACTCTCCCTCCTGTTAGAAGTATTAAGTATCTCTTTGCTGGGTACTGAGAAATCTAGATGAGTAAGGCAAGTACCCAGTTCTCAAGGAGCCTACAGTTTAGAAGGAGACATAGCTAGATAAACCTAAATCATAAAATGGTAAGAGAGGGGCGCCTGGGTGGCTCAGTCGGTTAAGTGTCCGACTTCGGCTCAGGTCATGATCTCACAGACTGTGAGTTCAAGCCCCACGTCAGGCTCTGTGCTGACAGCTCAGAGCCTGGAGCCTGCTTTGGATTTTGTGTCTCCCTCTCTCTCTGCCCCTCCCCTGCTCATGCTCTGTCTCTCTCTGCCTCAAAAATAAATAAAAACGTTTAAAAAATTTTTAAAAAACGGTAATAGAAATGTATACAAGGTGTAGAAGTTGCGAACACTTAGAAGGGAGTGATTAACTTGATTAATGGGATAAAGCGGTTAAGTGTCATAAAGGATATAGAGTATGAATTGTTTTTTTTTAATTTTTTTAAAGTGTATGTATGTATGTATGTAAATAATTTCTAGGGGCGCCTGGGTAGCTCAGTCAGTTAAGCATCTGACTTCAGCTCAGGTCATGATCTCGCAGTTCGTGGGTTTGAGCCCCTCATTGGGCTCCATGCTGACAGCTCAGAGCCTGAAGCCTGCTTCCAATGCTGTGTCTCCCTCTCTCTTTCTACCTCTCCCCCACTCATGCTCTGTCTCTGTCTCCCCAAAATAAATAAATGTTCAAAAAAAATTTTTTAAATAATTTTTATAGCCAACGTGGGGCACAGACTCACAACCCCAAGATCAAGAGTAACTGAGACACGTATGGGCACTTCATGCAAATTTGTTGAGCAGGCAAGTGGAGAATCATTAGGTTTTAAGCAGATGCAGGAGAGCAACAGCAAGGGCCCAGAACACAGTTATGACCGCGAGACTAGAAAGCATGGGACGGTTTCCAGAGATGGACATATTGAGGGATTTGATGAAGGAGGTGAGGGAGAAGTAGTTGAGGGCAACTTCTGAGATTCTAACTTCGGCCCGGGGGCAGCGTGCCTCCTCCCAACATGAGGGCTACAGGTGGAAGATGCAGGGCTTTCTTGCTTGTGTACAGGTGAGTGTCCCCTGTGAGAAGAGGCACCGTATCTTTTTCATTTTCCTGTCCTTTATATTAGTGCTGAGACCAATATGGTGGTTGGCTCCCAGGAGAGAGGAGATAGCATTCATTTCGAGATGGGTTCTAAATGCGTTGTGTCGGTCTTCTTCAGCGTTTTCCACAAGGGCTCTCCTAAGAGAACAGTCTCCTGCCTGCCTCTAACCTCATCTGTCTAGAGGAATCTGGGGCTGTGGCTGGAAGACCATCTCTCAAGTGAAAAGTACCTTCAAGGCTCATATTTTATCGTTAGGGCTGCATATTTTACATTCTTATTAATCCTTGTTTTAATATAATACTTTACCCCAGCCCACCCCCGGAACCCCACTGTAAATAATAATGTCATTCCAGGCATGTATGCCATATTTATTCTGGGCTTTGTATATACACTCTCGCACACTGCCAGATACCCTCAGGCATACCCCAATTTGAGAAGAACCACCAAATACGATTTTTTTTCCAACAGTGCACCCTATATTTTTTAAATTCCATTGGGCTGATACGAGTACAGCCCTTTAATTGCATCTGAGACTCTGAGAAGCTAGGGTCATAGGAGGCCAACAGATGAGAGGGACTTGACTCCACCTCACTGACCTTTCCAAGTTATATTCCCAGGTTCTGCAGAAGTTGGGGAAGACTGTGGAAACCAAAGATGAACGGTTTGAACAAAGTGCCAACAACTTCCACCAGCAACAGGTAATCTGGAGGGTGGGGAGGGGGAGCTTGGAGGAAGAAGGGAGACCTGAGGGCCGGGTAGCAGAAGAACAGTAGGTTTGGACAAGCCAACAGGCATCCCTCCTACCCCACCCTCCCCCCGGGGTTGGGGGGCAAGGGCCACGGAGTAACTGCTGCTTCTTGTTTCTCTGGGAACCAGAGACGCTTCCCTTTCTTGTTCCCACTGACCCTGGGTTTTGGGAGACAGACAAGTGTTCTTTCCTCTTAGTGGTTCCCCCGGGGTACAGTGGCATCCCTAGGTCCTTGGACAAAGTTGGAACGAGCCCCTGCCACTTTAGTCTTTGGCTGATCACTTCCTCAGGGTGCCTCTCTCCCACCCTAGGCTCTCCCATCGTAGTAGCCCCCGATTTTCCTTGTTGCCTCTTTGGCCACTACATCTACCTCGCCGAAGCCCAGAATTCTAAATGATCCGTCCATCTTTTCACCTGTCATTCTCACCAGCAAACCTCCTATTGTCTCGGTTCCTTCTACCTTCACTGGCTGCTACGGGTAATTCTCTTACAGAAAATTTACATTGAGAAGTGGGCAATAGGTGTAGGCTTCCATGGGATATTTCACTTTTTTTTTTTTTAAGTTTATTTATTTATTTTGAGAGAAAGTAAGCACGAATGGGGTGGGGGCAGAAGAGAGGGAGAGAGAGAGGGGAATCTCAAGCAGGCTCCGCCCTGTCTGTGCAGAGCCTGATGCGGGGCTCAAACTCACCAATCATGAGATCGTGACATGATCCAAAGTCAGACACTCAACCGACTGAGCACCACCCCCCCACCGCCACCCAGGTGCCTCAAGATATTTCACTTTCCATCTCCACGTGCCAGGCATTGTGCATGGTGCTTTACACACGTGATCTCACTTAATTCTTACATGAGCCCTGGAGATCGCAGTCCCCTCTTTGTAATAGAAGGGGGTTATTGACTCACGTGAATACCCAGTTGTAATGTGGTCCTAACACTTAACTGCTCAGAGTTCGGCCACATTTCACAGGTTAAGGGCACTGTCCCCAACAAGACTGCTTCACTTCGGACACCAGCTGCAGGCTCCAGAGCTCCCAAGACACCCACACTGCTGACCAATGCTACAAATTTTGGGGGGGTCCTACTAGCCACTCAGTTCCTGTAATCCACAAGAACAACCCACAGAACTCAGGACAGTGCTCTATTTACAATTACACTTTTATTATAAATGACACCCATTAGGACCAGGCAAGTGAAGAGGGACATGAGGTGAGGTCCAGGAGAATTCCAAACGAGAAGCTTCTGTGTTCTCAAGATGTGTCACCTTCCCAGCACGTTGATATAGGGTTACCCAGTAGGGAGGCTCACCCAAGCATCAGGTGTCTAGAGTTTTTTGTTGTGATTTCGTTACATGGTGAATCATGGGCCACATGATTGAATTTAATCCGTAGCTCCCTTTTCCCTCCCTTCTGCTGGAGGTCAGGCTGATATCACCTGTCTCAAAGCCCCAGCCCTCTAATCACATGGTTCATCTTTCCAGCCTGACCAGCCACCATCCTGAGCCATTTGTTTATTATAAACTCACACGTGATTGAAGAGGCCCACCATGAAAAATGAACACACTCCCATCACTCAGGAATTCCCAAGGATTTAGAAGTTAACTTCCCAGGACTGGGACAAAGACCAGCCAAATTCATTCTTGCACAATATCAGTGCATCGAATTATATGGAAAGTAATTCTTTATGATGCTATTAAAGGGACACTAGCTATATCCTATAGAAATTTTTTGTCTTATGTTCATTTTTGAGAGAGAGAGCATGAGCGGGGTAGAGGCAGAGAGAGAAGGGGACAGAGGATCTGCAGCGGGCTCTGCCCCAACGGCTGAGAGCCTGATGGGGGGCTCAAACTCGTGAACCATGAGATCATGACCTGAACCGAAGTTAGACACTTAACCAACTGAGCCACTTGGGCGCCCCTAGCTATAATCTAATTCAGCAGTTAATGGTATATCAGGATCATTTGGGAAATATTTTTAAATGCAAGGTCACCTGTAATAGGGCTTGGGATTCTGTAGTTAGTAAACTTGTTTTAATGGATGATTTCAAATATACACAAAGATAGGAAAACCTGTATGATTAATCCACATGTACCCATCACCCAGCTTTAATAATTAGTCAACTCATTTATGTCTCCACCCACTTTCCCCCATCCTTGATTACTATGAAGGACAGTCTGCATATCATATCATTTTATCCATAAATATTTCATTATTAATCTCTAAATATAAGGACTCTTTATTTTTTTATTTTAATTTAATTTTTTTTAAGTTCATTTATTTTTTTGAGAGAGACAGCGTGAGTGGGGGAGGGGGAGGGGCAGGGGCAGAGGGAGGGAGAGAGAGAGAATCCCAAGCAAGCTCCTCACTGTCAGTGCAGAGCCTGATGTGGGGCTCAATCTCACAAAACTGTGAGATCATGACCTGAGCCGAAACCAAGAGTTGGATGCTTAGCCAACTGAACCACCCAGGCACCCCAGTTTTTTAAATTTTTTTTTAAGTTTATTTATTTATTTAGAAAGAGAGAGAGCTGGGGAGGGGCGGAGAGAGAAGGAGACAGAGAATCCCAAGCAGCCTCCATGCTGCTAACACAGAGCCCGACATGAGGCTCAAACCCACGAACAGTGAGATCATGATCTAAGTTGAAATCAAGAGTCAGAGGCTTAACTGACTAAGCCACTGAGGTGCCCCAAGATAAGGACTCTTTTAAAATATAACCCCAAAGCCATTATCACGCCTAAAAATATTTTTCTATAAGATGTTTACTCATTACAACAAACCAGAAAGGACAAGAAAAACATGAATTAAAAAATCATGATTTTGCACCCTCCCATGCTACAACCACTGTTGTTTCATATCCTTACGGTCACTGTGCTATGTATGTGTATGGTAGCCAAGTAAATCCAGAATAAATAAATATAAGGTTCACAATAGTGAGATTATTCTGTTTGTAATGGTTTCATAACTTGCCCTTTTCAGTTAACAACGTAATACAAATATCTTTTCAGATATTTCAAGTTAATCACCCCACTAAAACATAAGATTAAGTGATACCTTTAAAAAACAAACAGCAATAATTTCATAATTCAAAATGTCCAATGTTCACTCCCCTATTTTTTTAATCCCCTGATTTGTTTAAAATTTTTTTTTAACGTTTATTTATTTTTGAGACAGAGAGAGAGCATGAACAGGGGAGGGGCAGAGAGAGAGGGAGACACAGAATCTGAAACAGGCTCCAGGCTCTGAGCTGTCAGCACAGAGCCTGACGCGGGGCTCGAACTCACGGACCGCGGGATCATGACCTGAGCCGAAGTTGAACGCTTAACCGACCGAACCACCCAGGCGCCCCTCCCCTGATTTGTTTAAATCAGCAACTTGTGGACATGTTTAAGTCCCTTAAAGTTAAATCTCTTCATCTGCAGGTTTCTAATCCCTCCCTTTTTGCGGTTTACTTGCTGACCCCGGGTTGTTTTCCTGAAGTTTCCTGCAAGCTGACTGAATCCCCATGGTACTGTTTAACATGATCCTCTGTCTCTTGTATTTTCCATAAATGAATAGATTTAGAGGTTTGATGAGATTCAGATTTTGTTTGTTTGGGTGGCAGGAATACTTGATATTTTTCTAGGTGGGATATTCTCTCATCTGGAGGCACATAACGTGTTCTTATCTTTTTTTTTATGTGACACTAACAGCCATAGTTGATCATTAACTGGAGAGTCTATGTTGTATATTAAGCTTCTAGTAATTATGAGGTGGTAGCCAGTCTGAGAACAGCATTTGGCAACCACTGATTTTAGTCTGAATTGCGGGGGAGGGGGGCGGAGGGCGGGGAATAGGATCTGAGAGGGAAGTGATTTAATCAAGGTAAAGCACAAGGGCTACAGAGCGAGGATTCAAACGTGAACCCTGTGCTTTTCCCCCTGGACCGCACGAGGAGGCCTCCCTGGGCCTCTGCTCAATCAAGGTTACCCTTCAGCTTTTAACCCCAGTATGAAAAGAACGGGAGTCAGTAAGTCAACACCCACGTTGAAAGGTTTCTGTAGCTCGGTCCTTTCTCCTCCTCTCGGCCTTAAAGGCTGGATCTACCAATGGCAGGTGTGTGGGAAGGAAGGGTCAGCGATGAAGGAAGGGCCATCTAGAAGAATAAGAGGATCAGATGAGACAGTCCCCTCAGAATCTCCTGGGTGAGCCCACCAGCTGAACGTCACTTGAAGAGGGGGTGGAGATCTGTTTGAGAAAGGAAATGGAGGGAGATTAGGAATAAGGGAAGCTTTTCTCCTGAGAGAATGATTTACCCGTAGTGACTGGTATTTGAGCCTGCCTGAAAAGTTCACTTAACAAGCGAGCCTGCTGTATGCCAGGCTAGATCCTGGTATTTCAACACAAATAAGACAATACGCCTGCCCTCAGGCATTCACCGTTTAAGGAAAAAGACAGTAACAACACAGTCAGCTCTGAGACGGGACCTCGGATAGCTCAGACTAACAGAGGGGGGGAAGACAAGGTCAAGGAGATTGAAAGTGAAGTATTCCAGAAGTTGGACCAGTTGGTCATGTACCCAGTCCCTTACCGCAATCAGCTTGTAGGTGTATTTTTTATCAATAAATAAATATTCCCAGGGGCGCCTGGGTGGCTCAGACCATTGAGCATCCGACTTCGGGTCAGGTCATGATCTCACGGTTTGTGAGTTCCAGCCCCACATCGGGCTCTGTGCTGACAGCTCGGAGCCTGGAGCCTGCTTCGGATTCTGTGTCTCCTTCTCTCTCTGCCCCTCTCCCGCTTGCACTGTGTCTCTCCCTGTCTCTCAAAAGTGAATAAACGTTGTAAAAAAATTGTTTATAAATAAATAAATATCACTCCCAAACTTCCCAGCCTGATTTCAAGGTCAGGCCGCTTGCCCAGGTTCCTAATCAAATTTCCGTAGGTAAGTTTTCTTTGAAGGCTTTGTTTACTTCCCCATTTCCCCCCCCCCCCCCCCCCACTCTTCAAAACATATTATAGAGGAAGAATTGTTTTCCCCAAGCAGCATTTTAATCTCTTATTTCTGGTAGTGACAGCTGCTTCCAATTCATTGCCTTTAAAATCAAACCCAACAATCCAGCTTCTAGTCTCCCCTCTGGGCCTCCATTAGATGGAGCATTTCTAGAGCTTACTCCAGGACCTTCAGGCTACTTACTATTGTGCGAGCGTGTTTGGGTTTCTCTGAGTCCATTTCTCTCCAGCAAGTGGAGAGCCCCAGGACAGGGACTTTCTTCTCCATCCTCAGTACCGCAGTCTCTTAGGACACAGCTCTGTCTACCTGAGGGTTTAGCACAAGCTTCCACAGCGAATGGTCCATTACCTGAGGGCTGGGGCTGTTTATATAGGGGTTGGAAGGACCAAGTCAGACTCTTTATGGTGATGCCAAGAATTTGGCCAGGTATTCAGAGAGCGGAAGTGCTAAAACGATAAGATTTAGGGCTAGAAATGGTCTGACCCGACATTTATAGATGAGGAGACTGGAACCGGAAAAGTGGAATAACTTGCAAGTCTTTGACTCACAGACGGGGAGGAACCTAAGACCGTAAAAATCACACCTGAAGAAGAAGGCTAGGATTCTTCAGCCTGGAGACATTTCAGGGTAGGAGGGCAGACAGGTCAGTGAAATAAAATGATACCCAAATAAAATAAAATGGGCGCCTGGGTGGCTCAGTCGGTTAAGCGGCCGACTTCGGCTCAGGTCATGATCTCCGGGTCCATGAGTTCGAGCCCAGCGTCGGGCTCTGTGCTGACAGCTCAGAGCCTGGGGCCTGTTTCGGATTCTGTGTCTCCCTCTCTCTGACCCTCCCCCGTTCATGCTCTGTCTCTCTCTGTCTTAAAAATAAATAAACGTTAAAAAAAAAATTAAAAAAAAAAAATGATACCCACTGGCGTCCCGCTACCCCACTTCCCCCCCATACACACACACACACACACACACACACACATGCTTCATCTCCTCAAAGGAAAGAGCAAGAACTCTTCCTAAAGGAAGAACTTTGACCTGGAAGCTTGATCCTAAAACACAGAAGGGGAGTTAGGCTTTTGTGAGGTGCCACGGAAGGCAGAAGGCGTTCACATTTTATGGACTCTGGTATCAGTAGAACCCCCTGGTTTTGAACAGCATACATACAAGTGCATGGTCATGCACGGTAGCCTTGATTACTGATCGGATTTGTCGGGCCATATAATGTCTAATGGGATAAAAACAATTTGAATTTCATTTGTAGAAATTATGCAAGATGGGGGCGCCTGGGTGGCTCAGTCCATTGAGCGTCCGACTTCGGCTCAGGTCATGATCTCGCGGTTCGTGGGTTCGAGCCCCGCGTCGGCCTCTGTGCTGACAGCTCAGAGCCTGCAGCCTGCTTTGGATTTTGTGTCCCCCCTCTCTCTCTGCCCCATCCCTGCTTGTGCTCTGTCTCTCTCTTTCAAAAATGAATAAACATTAAAAAAATTTTTTTGTTAAATAAATTACGCAAGATGGTTTAACAGGTTTTGTTACTCCAATATGTACTTTGGAGACCAAATCTTCATGGTGAGGTAAAAAGTTGAGTTCGTTTTGTTTTCTTTCAAAAAGGAACTTGAAATCCTTGTTAATTTGTATAATCCTCAAAACTCTTTCAAACCTTGGCTGTCACATTTTTAAAACTCTCAAACTTACACCCACCTACCATTTCCATCTTTAAAAGCTTTTATGCACGTTTAACATCTTAGGCTGTTTCAACTTTTTTCCCATGAATGAAAAAGCAAGAAGGAAGTGAAACATCCTTCCTGATGAATGCTGAGTGTTTCTGAATTTTGGTGGCTGACTGACCGTCTCCATCATGCTATTGAAAGCACTTTCTCAAGATTACCAGTGACCTCCAGTTACCAAGTCCAGTTACTGTGACCAGTTGTTCCTGCACTCTAACCTCTCTATAACATCTGAACCACCCCCCCCCCCGCCCCAGTCATTTCTCTGATGTTCTCCTGATCCTCACTTGCTGTGAAATACCGCACAATGCCGGTTCTTTTCCCACCTCCCTGACAGTGTCTTAGACGCCCTTGAGACTGTGTGTTCATGTCCCTAGAGCCCTGGCATTCAGCTCCAAGGACTTTTCTTTTCTTTTCTTTTCTTTTCTTTTCTTTTCTTTTCTTTTCTTTTCTTTTCTTTTTTCTTTTCTTTTCTTTTCTTTTCTTTTCTTTTCTTTTCCCTTCCCTTCCCTTCCCTTCCCTTCCCTTCCCTTCCCTTCCCTTCTCTTCTCTTCTTTTCTTTTCTTTAATGTTTATTTACTTTTAAGAGAGAGAGAGTACAAGCAGGGAAGGGGCAGAGAGAGAGGGGGACATAGGATCCAAAGTGGGCTCGGTGCTGACAGCAGAGAGCCCGATGTGGGGCTGAAACTCACAAACTGCAAGATCATGACCTGAGCTGAAGTCAGATGCTTAAAGGCATCCCAGCTCCCAGAACTTTCAACCTGAAGTATGGTTAAGGGTTTGGACTGGCTGGGGCGCCTGGGTGGCTCAGTCAGTTAAGCGTCCGACTTGGGCTCCGGTCGTGATCTCGCGTTTCATGAGTTCAAGCCCCGCATCGGGCTCTGTGCTGACAGCTCAGAACCTGGAGCCTGCTTTGGATTCTGTGTCTCCCCCTCTCTCTGCCCCTCCCCCGCTTATGCTCTCTCTCTGTCCCTCAAAAAATGAATAAATGCTAAAAAAAAAAAAAATTTTAAGTTTGGACTGGCTTAGAAGTAAGCGCTGGAGGCAAAAACATGGATGAAATAATTAGTCCAGTTTACTTTGACCCCGAGTTGACCTAGATTTTCTGCTGTGTACACAGTAATCGTCCTTCCTGCAAAGATTTCCGCAGATTAAAAAAAAAAAAAGTTTAAGTTGTTAGACTTTTCTGAATATTCAGTTTTTCCTCCCATACATTTGTTTATACTTTTGGTATGCTCAATAGCCTATCTAGTGATGACCACAAACAAATAAAATAAATGAGCAAGTTCACAAGTAGCTTATGGGTATACTTCATAATAATGCATCTCAACTTAAATACTCCTTCACCTGAGCTGGCATGAAGGTCACTGTCCTGACCCACAGGTCTGGCCCCAGGAAACCCCCTTAAGTGGACTGCACCTTTCAGTCCAAGCCCACGTTCCTGAAGTCAGGCTCCAAGAGGTCAATGGTCTAGGCTCAACTCCCAGAAACTGGAGTTCACACAGAGGAAAGAGGCCAGAGTCGGAAGGAGCTTTAAATAACACCATGAGGAACAACAGAGGAAGCCTTTGAAAGAGAAGACTTGGTGCGGGGTATGTGACAGATGTCTTCAAACATATGTGCAAGAGAAAGCAGATCTACTCTGAGTACAGAAGGCCAGCCTAAGACCAGTGGGCAAAAGTTCTAATAGAACCTTTTTTTTTGAAATTTATTTATTTATTTTGAGAGAGACAGACAGACAGACAGTGCAGGGGGAAGGGCAGAGACAGACTCCCAAGCAGGTTCCACACCGACAGTGTAGAGCTCCACCCGGGGCTCGAGCTCACGAACTGAGAGATCACGACCAGAGTTGAGATTGAGGGTCAGACGCTTAACAGACTGAGCCACCCAAGTGCCCCTAGGGCTATTTTAAATTGAAGCAGTCTCAGCAAGAAGTCACGAGTTTCTGGTTGCTGGATTCAAGAAGCAGAGGCTCAATGAACATTTGTCAGAGTTAAAACAGAAGTGGGTCACCTGTGGGGTTGAGATAAAAACTTCCAAACTTAAATGATACCTTCCTCTCTTTTCTCCCTTTTTTTTTTTTTTTTTTTTTTTTTTACTAGGGAGGAGACCTAATCTGTGCTTGGGAGTCCTAGCCTTAAAAAATGAGAATCCAGGGGCGCCTGGGTGGCTCAGTCAGTTAAGCATCCGACTTCGGCTCAGGTCATGATCCCATGGCTCATGAATTCCAGCCCCACATCAGGCTCTCTGCTGTCAGTATGGAGCCTACTTTGGATCCCTTTGGATCCTCTGTCCCCCTTTCTTTCTCTACTCCTCCCCCACTCACTCACACACTTTCTGTCTCTGTCTCTCTCTCAATATTAAATAAACATTTTTTTTAATTTTTTTTTAACGTTTATTTATTTTTGAGACAGAGAGAGACAGAGCATGAACGGGGGAGGGGCAGAGAGAGAGGGAGACACAGAATCCGAAGCAGGCTCCAGGCTCTGAGCCATCAGCCCAGAGCCCGACGCGGGGCTTGAACTCACGGACCGCGAGATCGTGACCTGAGCTGAAGTCGGACGCTTAACCGACTGAGCCACCCAGGTGCCCCTTAAATAAACATTTTTAAAAAATGAGAATTCAGACATGGGAACAAAGAAAGAATTGGGTAGATGGATAGAGCTATGGATGAAGCTATTGATGTTGGAACAGGAGGAGAATCAGTGATGAGGCTGTTTGAAGGAGAGTGTAAAGCATGTGATTGATGGAAGGGAAGGGTAAAGTGAGGCAAGGCAGAGAAGGACATCAGGAGAGGAGAGGAATGGTCAGGGTGCACAGGAGGGAGAAGACCTACTGTCTTAAGAAGATGGTAGCAATGTACTTAACCCAGAGAGGAAAGTATAACCCACAGGGTCACGGAGGACACATATTTCCAGCAGAGGAACCCAGGGCGTAGGCTTTTGTTCACTGGATGGGAGAACAAACAGAGGAAAGAAAATCTTCCAGTGCCATGGGAACAATCTCCCAACTTAAAGATAGCCCCCAAAAAGATAACCTACAACTTCTTGGAAAAGAGAACAGAGGCTCATTTATAACATTTGCGGATTCCAGGATTGACGTCTGCTTTGAACCTACTTTTCAACTTTGACCTCTAAGGCGTCTTTCCAAACGTATCTCTTCAGTCACTGAAAGCACTTCTCCCTTTCAGGCAGAAGGCCAGAAGCTCTACAAGGACCTGAAGAACTTCCTTAGCGCCGTCAAAGGTGGGTATTGCGTAGCACAGGGGATTCGAGCTCCTGAGAAGTCTGAGCGCGGAAAGAAAAACAACCATTCTCAGGCATTTGATCACTTACTTGCCTGCCCCTGAGTCCTGGGGCTTGTGGGCAGAGCAAGAGCGACTCGTGCTGTCCCAGCCCCGTCCCGCTTTCCTCACGGATAACCCAAACCTTCTTGGTCTGCGTCCTTCTGAAGTAGACCCACTGATTTTGCCTGTCCACCCGTATGATTATACCAGCCTACTTTGGGGGAAACTTTATGGTAGACGTGACTTCTCTCCTCTCAGTGATGCATGAAAGCTCAAAAAGAGTGTCAGAAACCCTGCAGGAGATCTACAGCAACGAGTGGGACGGTCACGACGAGCTGAAGGCCATCGTAGGGGTAAGAGCGTTTGGGCTAAACACCTCTTCTGGCACTAACTCCTGCCCTCATCTCAGCCTTATCTTTGCTTCTGTATCCCAGCAAATGGATAAACAAAGGAGCCAATCCGCGTCGTTCATTTATGTAGCCTCGGTCACGGGCGGTAGCAAAAAGCAGTAACTATGGAAGTCAGAACAAGTTTTCCCTAGTCTACGGATTCCTCCGTTGTTGCCCTTCTCCCCCTCCTAAAACCTTACGGAAGTTTCCGTTCCATAAAACCCAAGTGGTTGGTTTTGAAAGTTAACTTCATGCAGTTTTGTGCTCCCAAATTTGCCTGTCCTCCAAGCTCTAGAGTCCAAAACTCTGACCATCTCTTCCTGTTCTTAATCCCTGAGTGTACGTCCAGTGTCTTATAGGGCAGCCCCTTGGGGGAAGGGCTGTTCCTTCACCTGACTTCTTCACCGGAACCCAACGTGATATTCTAAATACAGCGCTCCACCTGTTTCAGATTCTGTGTCTCCCTCTCTCTGTGACCCTCCCCCGTTCATGCTCTCTCTTTGTCTCAAAAATAAATAAACGTTAAAAAAAAAAAAAAAACTTAAAAAAAAATAAATAAATAAATACAGCGCTCCAAAAAAGGAAGTCTGTGGCAGGCAGAATTTGGGCTTTCCTCTGGTAGGCGGTTGTTGCTGAGAAGTGGGGCCCTCACCACTGCCCTCTGCCCCCACAGAACAATGATCTCCTTTGGGAAGACTACGAAGAGAAATTAGCTGACCAGGCAGTGAGAACCATGGAAAACTACGTAGCCCAGTTCAGCGAGATCAAGGTAATCGGTTTGCAGAGTCAAGGATGGGTCACGGGTGGCCCCTGGAAGTTAGAGAACATACAGGGTAGACGTCCTACATAGAGTTTGAGCCCACAGTCGGGAATGAAGCTCAGGAAAGAGGAGTAAAAGTCTGGGGTCAGATGGGAGGTTAAGGTGGAAGGTTAGAGGTGTGTGAAGGGCATGTTTAGAATTAGATTTGGGTGAAGAAGATTGGAGCTGTTTTTGAATTAGATCTAGGTCAGGGCATCCCTTTTACTTGTGGAAAAAAACCCCAGCCCATCTGTATATTGTAGACAAGAAGAAACTTGGAGGAGTCATGATAACTACATCCAATACTTGGAAGTCTGCTAGGTAAAAGAGGGATGCAACCTCTTCTAAGCTGTTCCAGAAAGCAGAGTTAGAGTTCATTTATTCATTCAACTCCTATTTATTAAACATCTACTCTGTCAGGCGCTGCACTGCTTTTAGATTAATAGGGAGAAATTAGAGGGGTCCTGACTTCAGTCTGTCATCAAGCTTTCAAAAAATGAAATCTGCTGTGAAGTTGGGAATTGTCCATTCTCTGTTCCAGCAGAAATTGGTAAACTACTAATTTGGGATATTGCAGCTCCACGTGTTCAGTAGGAAGCTGGGCCAGATCATCACTAGTCCTTTGAAAATCCATGTTTGAGGGGCGCCTGGGTGGCTCAGTCGGTTAAGTGGCCGACTTCGGCTCAGGTCACGATCTCGCGGTCCGTGAGTTCTAGCCCCGTGTCGGGCTCTGTGCCGACCGCTCAGAGCCTGGAGCCTGTTTCAGATTCTGTGTCTCCCTCTCTCTGACCCTCCCCCGTTCATGCTCTGTCTCTCTCTGTCTCAAAGAGAAATAAAAACGTTAAAAAAAAAATTTAAAAAAAAATAAAATCCATGATTGAATATGTAGTTTGGATGAGACTGAGTAGACGGTCTCTCAGTGCACGTAACAAGTTACCATTTTTATTATGCTTCAGGATTTTCAAAGTACTTTATAGTCCGCATTTGAGCTTTCAAATAACACCGTAGGGGCAGATGAGGCTGCTGATGTTCCAAAAGAGACGTGCCTTGCCCTCCATCACGGGGCTAATAAGTGGCAGCACTGGGAGTAAGACCCAGCACCCCTGACTTTGAATTTAGTTAGATTCTCAAGGCCATGTCACCTGGAGGCTGAACCAGATTTTAGTGGGTTTATAGGAAGTAGTGATGTTTAGTGCAGGCTTCCACATGCTCTGTAGGGTTTCCCTTTACTCTGCCTCCCCACCGCCGAGAATTCCCATTCTTTCCAAAGAGCGAGGGAGATCCCTTGGGCACAAAACTGTTAGAAAGTGCAGTGCGATAATAGGACCCAGTCATCGTGCCTCTGTGTTGGACACTCTGTCACCTGCATCCTGGCCACCGAAAAGTGACTCTCGAGGCCTCTCTCCTACCTCTGGGCTAGGAAAGAATTGCCAAGCGGGGTCGGAAACTTGTGGACTATGACAGTGCCCGACACCACCTGGAGGCGTTGCAGAATGCCAAGAAGAAAGATGAGGCCAAGACTGCCAAGGTAAAAAAAACAAAAACAAAAACAGAAACAACCCTGATAAAACCTTCCTGCCCTCCCGCTGGGCCAGGCTGGGTTTAGGAAACGATAAATCCAGCATCCAGCGTGTCCTGAAGGAAATCCTGTGTTCCCTGACACCAGTGCTCTCAGGATAGTCAAACACTCATGGCTTGGGAGGGCACGGGTCTGGGGAAAGAGAGGCTCGGTTCCCAGGAAGTCCCTGAAAAGCCGCAGAGGATCAAGGAGGCACAGCCTCTCCAGCCTTAGACCCGGGACTGAGGGCAACGGCCCTGTCTGTTTCACCCCCTAGGCAGAGGAAGAGTTCAACAAAGCCCAGAGTGTGTTTGAAGACCTGAACCAGGAACTGCTGGAGGAGTTGCCCGCTCTGTATCACAGGTAATGATTGACCTTCAGAAAAGGCCTGGACCCCCGAGCCGCTGGAGGCCCGGGTTACCTGGCAACCCAAACGTGTCACCTGAGCTCTGGTGCAAGAGTGGGATGTGTAGCCTCAGCCCTGCCACTACCTTGCTGGGTGACATTAGGCAAGCTGCCTTATCGCCCCAGACCCTGCTTACTTCACCGGCGGTACGGAGCTAACCACGCCTGCCCTGCCAGCTTTTCCAGTTTAAAGGCAAGGTGCTTCTTGGACAGGAGCGATCTTGGCAAGTAGATGGCCGTCATCACGCGAGCCAGGAGTATATGGTTCCGTGCCTCAGTGTGTACTGTCTTAAGCCGGCTTGGCTCATGAACATCCAGCTCGATGGAGACACTAAGCCACGGGATGATTATTTCTATCAATGATGTCTTTGCTTCACAGGAGGTAAACATGTTGTAGACGTAAATCTCCCACATTGGGAGGAGGCGTCTGAGTAGAAATTGTCTTTGTGTCCGACTTTTCATCGTACAAGATATGCTGTAATGGCAGCTGTAGTCGGTATTTTATATTGCCACTTAATATCAGTCTCTGTATGATGGAGCCTTTTTTTTTTTTTAATGTTTCTTTATTTTTGAGACAGAGAGAGACAGAGCATGAGCAGGGAAGGGGCAGAGAGAGAGGGAGACACAGAATGTGAAGCAGGCTCCAGGCTCTGAGCTGTCAGCACAGAGCCCGACGCGGGGCTCGAACTCACGGACCGCGAGATCATGACCTGAGCCGAAGTGGGCCGCTTAACCGACTGAGCCACCCAGGCGCCCCGGGTGGAGCCTTTTTAATCACTACACGTATTCTAAGACACCAGTTAATGTGACTCCTAATTTAAATAGCATTGCAATTTCATACAGTTTCTTTAAATGTAAATTTCCCCCATTCATTCACAGTAGAATTCTGCCAATGTGCCTTCGGCTTCATCGAAGCCCAGGTATTGCACAATGAGAAAGAATAATTATTTATGGTAATAATTATAATGGTATGGCCTTATATTTTTACAGCACTTTAAAAAGTCTTTAGAGGGGCGCCTGGGTGGCTCAGTCGGTTGGGCGGCCGACTTCAGCTCAGGTCATGATCTCGCGGTCCTTGAGTTCGAGCCCCGCGTCGGGCTCTGTGCTGACAGCTCAGAGCCTGGAGCCTGTTTCAGATTCTGTGTCTCCCTCTCTCTGACCCTCCCCTGTTCATGCTCTGTCTCTCTCTGTCTCAAAAATAAATAAACGTTAAAAAAATAAATAAATAAATAAATAAAAATAAAAATAAAAAGTCTTTAGGGTACTTTCATATCTACGTTAGTACCTAAAGGGCCTGGATCAAGATAGCTTCACGCACCTAGAGGTCTCATGTTTTGGCATCAGGCTGGGCCGATAAGTGTCTCCCCTGACCTTCCCACTCTTCTGAGAGCCCAGTGTGCTACTGGCCTCACCCTGACAAATCCAGATCACATCCTGAGTCTAGGGTGCAGGGTGCTTTTCTCTGAGGACTCTTCGTGTCCTCTGGTGTTGGCTTAAGCTCCTCCCTTGTATCTCAAAGATTTCCTTTACCATCGCTCACCTGCATGTGGTCTTGTTTCTGTTTTTTGGCCCCTGATAGTCGTATTGGCTGTTACGTGACCATCTTCCAGAACATCTCCAACCTGAGGGATGTCTTCTACAGGGAGATGAGCAAGGTGAGAAACATCTTGGCTAATGTGGACAGCTAGGTGGGTCTTCCTAGGAAATGTGAAAGTAGCCCTAACTTACATAAGCTCATTAAATATTGATATTGGCAGCACGGGTTTTTACCTTTTTCTCATGAGGAGATAATAGCACTTGACTGACATTGTTGAACTGGGTTAAAGCACCTGTACCTGCCTCAGAGGGCCCTCCCCGTCTCCATTAACAACTGAATAATGGCAGCCAAACTTGAGCTTCAGATGAATAAAGGAGGTAGGCCTTTGGAAGGAATAGCTGACATGGGGAACCAAGCTGTGAAATCTTTTATTTTTATTTATTTTATTATTTTTTTTAACGTTTATTTATTTTTGAGAGAGAGAGAGAGAGAGAGCACGCGCACACAAGCAGGGGAAGGGCAGAGAGAGGGGGAGACATAGAATCGGAAGCAGGCTCCAGGCTCTGGGCTGTCAGCAGAGAGCCCAATGTGGGGCTCGAACTCACGAACCCCTTAATGGACTGAGCCACCCAGGCGCCCCTTTTTTTTTTATTTTAAGTAAACACTGTGCCACATGCAGAACTCAAACTCACGACTGCAAGACCAAGAGTCACATACTGTACCGACTGAGCCAGCCAGGAGTCCCAGGCTGTGGAAATCTTTATCTTCTGTTGCTAGGGAGCAAGGAGGGCGGTGTTTTGGTTTTTTTTTAATTTTTAATTTTTTTTTACATTTATTTATTTTTGAGAGACAGAGTGAGACAAAGTGAGAGCGGGGGAGGGGCAGAGAGAGAGGGAGACACAGGATCGGAAGCAGGCTCCAGGCTCTAAGCCATCAGCACAGAGCCTGACGTGGGGCTCGAACCCACAGACCGTGAGATCATGACCTGAGCCGAAGTCGGACGCTCAACCGACTGAGCCACCCAGGCGCCGCAAGGAGGGCGGTGTTTAAACACAGGTCGGTTTCTCAGGTAGTTGGGCGTGAATGGAGAAGGCCAGTCCTATGCAGTGACAGGCAGCCACACAACATGACCTCATGGGGTCTTTTCTAGTCCTGGGATTCCAAGACTCTTTGCTATTACAACATTAACTGAATTCGTGCACACATCCACATGTTCCTGTCCGCAGTTTCTTGAGCTAAATTATGGTTTGCCTCGTTAATATTACAATGGGTTTTTATTGCCTGGATTACCTGAGAGAAGCTAGAACCTCAAATCAAACGTCAGACATCAAGGACCCAGCCTTGAGGGAGGGAGCTGCCAGTCTGATGGAAGAGACAGAACTTAGGACACAGACAAGTCAAGGAAGAAGGGGTGGCAGGACAGGACCCTAGACACTAGTGCAAAAGAGACGAGGAGGAGTTTTATAGTTAAGGGTGGGGAGGTTTTATCTGGGGAACTGTCTGAAAGGGAGAAGAGAAGGGATATGCCAGTCTCAGGTTTCCTCTGGCTAGCAACCCTTCTCTCTTGCTGGCTCTAGCTGAACCACAGTCTCTACGAGGTGATGAGCAAACTGGAGAAGCAACATTCCAACAAGGTCTTTGTGGTGAAGGGAGTATCAAGGTGAGCAACTTCTGAGACTCTTGGCTGCTTCCCTTGTCCTGTGAACACTCGCAGCACTCCCATTTCCATCCCTGATCCTGGCCTTCCCTTCACGGTCATGTGCATGATGTTGGTTGTTACTTGTTTTTTGTAAAGAGTTTGGGTTTGGTTTTTTGGTTTTTTGGTTTTTTGGTTTTATTTTGAGAAAGAGAGCACGCGTGCACACACAGGCAAGAAAAAGAGCGGGGGGAAGAGGGGAGGGAAGGGCAGAGAGAGAGGGAGAGAGAATCCCAAACTCACAAACCATGAGATCATGACCTGAGCGAAAGTCAGACCCTTACCAACTGAGCCACCCAGGCGCCCCACTTTGTTGTTTGTATTATGCCTCCTATAAATTCTTTTTTTTTGTATGAAATATTTCAGCTATCACTAAAGGTATAAAAAAATACAATAAAAAAAGAATAATACAATAAATAGCCATACAGTTACCACCAGATTTAAGAAATCAGCTATTATATGTATCATTGAAGCACACGGTGTCCCTTCCCCACTCACTTTCTCTTCCTGCCCCCTCTCCAAAGGTGACCACTGTCTTAAATTTCGTATTTCTTTTTCCCATGTATGTCTTTTTACTTTTCTTATACACATACACGCACGCAAACCGTTTTGCATGTTTTCAAACTTTGTAAACTGGAATCATACTTGACGTGTTCTTTTGCAACTTCTTTCTGTTCTCTTCATACCGTTTGTGACATTCGTTTATCCTGTTGCTACGTGTTACCAGCTCTTGTCTTTCCTTTCCCCTGACTGTGATGGATGCTGTTGTGTGGCTGTCCACAATTTATTTTTCTGTCCTCCTGCTGATAGACATCTGGGTGGTTTTCCAGTTTCTTGCTATCACAAATAATGTTACGGCGGACACATCTTGCATTTCTCTTTGTGTGTATCACCAAGAGTTTCTTTAGGGTGTACATTTGGAGGGGAATTGCTGAGTCATAGTCTG
The DNA here is from genome assembly GCF_018350195.1 of Panthera tigris. Lineage (NCBI taxonomy): Eukaryota > Metazoa > Chordata > Mammalia > Carnivora > Felidae > Panthera > Panthera tigris. Next base: position 77,111,192 of record NC_056666.1, on the reverse strand, counting down.
CGCATGGGCTTCTTCAGCCTTGCTAGGGATTGTCATTGTCAAATGGCTCTCCCAAGTGACTGCTGGAATTTACAACTCACCAGGAGTAGTAAAAGCCCCCCAGTGCTCCATGTTCTTGCTACATATGACACTGTCAGACCTATTTAGTTTTCTAAACTAATGGGTATGAAGTGGAATTTTTGCAATTTAATTCACACTCCACAATCGCTGGTTACCCTGAGCATCTTTTCGTGTTACTGGCCGTTTAAGGCTCCTTTCTGTGACTTTCCAGTTTAACCTTGTTTTCACATTTTTCACTTGGATTGTTTACCTTTTTCTTAAAATTTTTTTAATGCGTATTTATTTTTGAGAAAGAGAGAGTGAGTGCGTGAGCTGGGGAGGGGGCGGAGAGACCAGGACAGAGGACCTGAAGCCACCTCTGCCCTGATAGCAGTAAGCGCAATGTGGGACTCAGACTCACAAACTGTGAGATCATGACCTGAGCGAAAGCCGGATGCTTAACCAGCTGAGCCACCCAGGCGCCCCTGTTTACCCTTTTTTAAAACTGATTGATTTATAGGAGGTATTTTTTATGTTTCTTCTGGATATTAATACTTTAATGCTATGCATTGCAAATATCTTCTCAATTTTATGACTTTCTTCCCGTGTGTGTGTGTGTGTGTGTGTGTGTGTGTGTGTGTGTGTTGTCTATTGCCTTCATACATTCTTTATGCTGGTAAACATAAGCAGTTCAGTGGTCCCTCAGAATATGATCACTTTCTCATTCTGAAGCCTTTGATTCCTTCTACGTACTTTTGGTTTGATGCTGAGAGTTAGAGACCCAAAGGTTTTATGCTGAGAGTTAAAGACCCAAAGACATAGGAGACTTGTCCTTTCCCTGAAGTGATTTACCAAAAGTTGAAAGGACAGAAAATGTACCCATGGAGACAAGGAACAATATAAGCTTGCACACATAAGTACTCAATGAGACCAGTAGGAATTCCAGAGAAGTAAGTATCTGCCATTGCAGGGATGGTCAGGGTAGACTTTTAAAGGAGGTGGTGAAACTGATCTTGGGACTTAAAGGAAGCATCAGGCTCACATTTGTTATTTGTATTATCCATTTAGCAGTCTGTTACAGCAATTTGTTTAGTGATTACAAATCATCACTAAAGGGTCAATGTAGATTTCCTAGACGAATTCCCTTTTTGCTCCAAAAATTCTGTTTCTCCATTTCTCAGCATTTAGAGACAGAATTCTCTGTAGTGGTCCATTTGTCTGAAACTTACTATCACTGACACCAAGATGTCCCAGAACCTCGTAGGGAAATGTGGTTTTTTTCTGGCTATGTCCTGGGCCTCTAAAGCTACTGACCCTAGAATGTCAGTGTTAGAAATAACCTCTGTCGCTCAGCTTATTATCTCACATCAGAAACTCCCACAAGGCCAGAACGAAGTTTTTCTCTTTCTCTGCCTATTCCCATCTCCCATCCTTGTGCCAACATAATTGGTATCTGTCGAGTAAATATCTGTGGGTTGCTTAATCAGTTTGTAGACAGTACATAGGAGGCCCCTGAGGTGAGGAGGACTCAAGCTGACGTTGGCCATACAAGCACTCGGCACCGTGTCCGGCCTACTGAATACATAGAGTCAGTTTTCATTATTCATGGTCATTGTGTTCCATAGAGTCACCGTGACCACTGGATTAGCGAATACTCAACCATTACTCCTAAGGGAGACAGGGAGTTAGGTTCCCATAAGACCCCACTCCTAGCATTTTCATCAGCCAATCAGTATGTAACCTTGTCTTCTTGTGTGTGTTTCTGTTGAAAGACACCTTGTTGTTGACTCCTAGCCCACAACACCAAAACTCCTCCCTGAGGGAAGCTTATCTGACAGGCATTTTTTCCTCTGTGAGGCACATCACAGTCATCTCGCTCTAAGCACTTTACTGCTATACTTGGGAGGCCATTCTAACAGCAAAATCACCAACAAAAAGCACACTGTGAGAGACATGGCAAAAAGGACATGTTTGCGGTTGTAAGAGCTGAAACCAGGCGGAGGGTTGCCTGGTTAGACCTTGGCTGGGAAAGTGCCCTTCAGGCACCCACTTTTCAAAGCTCGCATCGTGTCCGTGGCTGGCTGCAAAAGAAAGCATCGTGAGTGTTCATTTTGGAGTTACAAATCAATTTTGGGGACCAGGTGAATTTGCAAATAGAGAGTCCACAAGAATCAACTGTGTATCACCTGTGAATCTTTTCCCCAGAGAAAACATCCTGTCAGCATTTTGCTATGTTTCTTTCCAGTCTTGCTTTCTTTATATATTTTTTTACGTAATTGAGATCGTGATATATATAACATGTTATAGCCTCTTTTGCACTATATAACAGAAACATTATCGCAAAGTATACAAGCTTTCTCATGTCTTAAATTTTTTTAATGTTTTTGAAGGAGAGAGAGACAGACAGACAGAGCATGAGCAGGGGGAGGAGCAGAGAGAGAGGGAGACACAGAATCCGAAGCAGGCTCCAGGCTCTGAGCTCTCAGCACAGAGCCCGACGCGGGGCTCGAACTCACAAACCGTGAGATCATGACCTGAGCCGAAGTCGGACGCTCAACCGACTGAGCCACCCTGGCGTCCCCAAGCTTTCCCATATCTTCGATGGCTTTGTTCTATTTTCTTATGATGTGCATGCATCATTATTTACGTGGGGGTATTTAGGTTGCTTCCAGGTCTCAGCTCTTCTGAATCTGAACGCTCTTACTTTTTTAGCAGCAGCAGACGCTCTTTAGTCATCTCTTCCCCAGTTCGAACATCCGCAGTCTCCAGCCCTCTCACCTCACCTACCAGTCCCTCCGCGCTTTCTTTGAAGAATGAAGGGGACTCCATCTCAGCAAGTGAAGAAGAGCTGGCATCTGATCTGGCCCCACGAGAAGATGATGCTGAGATTAAAGAGCCCTTAAAAGACCAGGAAGAAGAAGTGGAAGAGTCTGAAGCTAGCTCCTCCGAGGAGGAAGAGCCTCTGCCAGCTTGCAACGGCCCCACCCAGGCCCAGCCCTCTCCCACCATTGAGGACGGCAAGTCCCAAGAGGAAGCGCTCCCTGGCTCCCCATCTCCATCACCAGGCGGACCCCTTCTCCCTTCAGAACAGCCCTCATCTCCCCCAGAAGTGGTCCTCCGAACCCGCACCTCAAGTGAAGGGTCCGAACAACCGAAGAAGAGAGCCCCTGTCCAGAGGACCTCCGCACCTCCTAATAGGCCGCCTCCGCCCAGAGCCACTCCCAGCCCCAGGCACTCCTTGGGGAGCCTCCCCTCCAGCCTTCCAGCCTCTGAACAGGGCTCGCCCACCAGTCCTAGGGCCCTCTTGGAGGCTTCTCCTGACCCCCAGCCACCAGAGAAGCCAGTAAGAACTCCTGAGGCCAGAGAAAAGGAGAACATCAGCAATCTGAACCCAGAAGAACTTTGTACTTCCCCTACCTTGATGTCCTCTGAGGTGAGATTGGGTCTGGTTGAGTCTTTATTCCCTTTTACATCCTCCATGTAGATTACCTTTACTACAGTCAGCTTGCCCCAGGTGATAAGATCTTCTGTCATTAGGGTTACAGTTTCGAGGATATTCTCGGACACCTTTTTGGTCCTGGGCATCGTTTCACAGATTCATAGCAACTAATCTAGTGACCTGTACTCTCAGGGTGGTTGACTTCTGCAAAGGGCTTATCTCTCATATTATTATTATTGTTATGAACAGATTCTTATTCATTTCTTTCTTTTGCTCCCAAGTTCTGGGAGTTCCCAAGGTAAAGAATCTACAACGGGGCTCCTGGGTGGCTCAGTCGGTTAAGGGTCCGTCTTCGGCTCAGGTCATGATCTCAAAGTTTGTGGGTTCGAGCCCCGTGTCAGGCTCTGTGCTGACAGCTCAGAGCCTGGACCCTGCTTCCGATTCTGTGTCTCCTTCTCTCTCTGTTCCTCCCCTTCTCACACTCTGTCTCTCTCTCTCAAAAATAAATAAAGATTAAAAAAAATTTTTTTTTAAAGAAAAAGAATCTACAACTGGCACCCTGAGCTTTACATTTTTTAGTAGGGACAGGGAGGAGGGTCTCATTCCAGTTCATCATACTTGTGACTACAGTAAGAAAAATGGCATCTGCAAATTTCCAAGGTGCATCTTCTGTGATGAGAGAGGCGTAGAAGAAGGAACTCACAGGGGAAAGTCAGGCAAAAGGGATTGTCTTTTGAAAGGTGAGGATATGAATGAGAAAAGGATTGTGTTAAAATAGAGACAGAGACCTGTGGAGAGCGACCAGTTCTGCAAAGGATCTGGAAATCAAGTTGTATTCTATTCAAATTACACGGAAAGGCTACATCATATCAAAGAGAGATTTGACTTGTTCTATGAGATTTCTGAGGGCAGAACTGTGTGTAATTTTTTTTTCAAGTACATTTTGGATCAATATAAGGTAAACATTCAGTGATTAGCTCTGCTAAAAAATGATATGGAGGGGCACCTGGGTGGCTTGGGCGGTTAAGCGTCCGACTTCAGCTCAGGTCATGATCTCACGGTCCGTGAGTTCGAGCCCCGCATCGGGCTCTGTGCTGACAGCTCGGAGCCTGGAGCCTGTTTCAGATTCTGTGTCTCCCTCTATCTCTGCCCCTCCCCTGTTCATGCTCTGTCTCTCTCTGTCTCAAAAATAAATAAACGTTAAAAAAAAATTTTTTTTAAATGATATGGAAAACCCATTTCAAATATAGGGAGAAGGAAGCACAGGGACTTCCAAAAACCAAAATAGGATAGGCCACCTTGAGAAATAGCCCCCGTCCCTTGCTGTTGAAAGCTAAGAATATATGATCACCCGTCAGGTGCATTATAGAGAAGATTATGGTGAGACACCTCACTAGATGGCACCGAGATTCATTCATTCATTCATTCCATAATTACTTACTGAGTCCCTGCTATGTGCCAGGCACTCTTCTAGGAGGTGGGATATTACAGTGAGCAAAACACAAAATTCTCTGCCTTTCTGCATCTCACATTCTAGCGGCTAGGGGGTGGGGAGAATAAGGGAGATAGGCAAGAAACGATAAATAAGTAAAATTACAATTTAGTGTTGAAAGGGATCTAGAGAGAAATTAAGTAGGGGAAGGCACAGGGAGTGAAGGCTAAATTGGAGGTTTTTAAAAAAAAATTTTTTTTAATGTTTACTTATTTTTGAGAGACAGAGCATGAGTGGGGGAGGAGCAGAGAGAGGGAGACACAGAATCCAAAGCAGGCTCCAGGCTCCGGGCTGTCAGCAACAGAACCCGACACGGGGCTCAAACCCAGGAGCCGTGAGATCATGCTGTGAGCCGAAGTCAGGCGCTCAACTGACTGAGCCACCCAGGCGCCCCGGCTAAATTGCGGTTTTAAACGGAGTGGCCAAAGGAAACATTTGGGCAATGAAAGAGGCCGGGGCATGAGCCACGTGGATATCTGGGAGTCTGAGATTCCTGGTGCCCCTCGGTTCACACCACCCCGTGACTGCCTGTGCCTCACTGAGGGCTGACCAGGCTACCTTGAGAGCCTCCTGGTATCTGGACATAGGCACCATGCCAGTACTGTGGGCACCAGCTAACAGACAAAGCATCCAGGGTGGCATCCAGGGTGTGAAGGCGTGGGACTTCCTCATACATTGTCCGCTTTGATCCACAGGTTTTTTCAGAGTCTGACAAGGCAAAGAAGATAGAAGACAAGGAAGAGAACAAGAAGCTGGGCTTCGCCGACTCCCCTGAGGTACTAACATCTAAGTCGTCAACGCCCTTATGCCCTCGGTCTTGATCCACGTGAGGCACTGAAGGTCCTAACGGGGCAAGATCTAGAACTTGCCCCTTGTGGCTTCTCGTGTGAGGAAGCTATGCTGACTGGGAGAAAGAGGCAGGACTTGTGGACAGTGAATAAGTGCAGGCTAACCGTGGGATTTTGAACGGGTAAAGTGTAGCCACTTTTCACTTGTCTGCACCACAAAGAGCAATTCAATGGCACGGAAGGTCCAAGATCAATTTAAGTGTGACTGTAACATATTACATGATTTTGGTATGGGGTCAGCAATAGAATGGCCTCTTTGGCTCTGGAGGATAAAACAGGTTTGCCTCTTTGGAGTAATCTTATTGGAGGGGCGATTATAGGGGCCGAGATGCTGTCTATTTTTGAGGAATGCGCTAGTAACACTGTCCTCCTGGGGAAAGAGATATAGGATGCAACCTGCTCCCCGCTCCTCCCCTCCTTATGTTTGAGATTTATAGTATTTCCTTACTCCCAGCCTCTCCTGGGGGATTGCTCAGTCCTCAGCTAAGGAGGCATATTTTTGCTTAATCGCCTGAGAGAGAATGAAGGTTCTCTGAAAGAATAGTACTTTTCTGGGAGGCAGTATTACCTTTGGGGTAATTCACAGCCTGGAACTGGAGGAGTGAAGAAGAAGAAGAAGAAAGATCCCTGAAAGGAGAAACCACAGACTTCCAAGTGGCTGTCCCAGACTGTTAGAAGTTGGTCCTGCTTTTCGAGCGGGTGAATTTTATAATGTGTAGGTTAAATTTCAATTAAAAAAATACATTCACTCCAAACCTTAGAATGCCAAGGTCTCCCCCTGGCTTAGCAGTTCCTGGACAGGGCTTTCCGTACCTCGGGTTCCCATCTCAGAACCCAGAACTCTTCCCCAAAGAAACCATCATACCACTTGGCCTTTCCAAACCGGCACAGCCGACGATCATCTCAGCGTGAGAGCCGCAGTGCGTTCTCAAGGAGGGTTAGTCTAAAAGTGGTGGGTAGTGTTTTTAAGACCTACATTTATACCCTCCTAGACTCCCACATAGATTTATATACAGATGCATGTCACACGGATCACACAGTGTCTGATCAGGGAGACAACGGGAGTCCCAAGACCCGGTTTCCTGTCATTTCACCTTTGAATCTGGGTCTCTTGATCTGTAGCAGAGCATGACAGTAAAGCCTTCCCCGATGCTCTCAGGCCATAGTGAAACAACACTGTACGTTTGCCCTTTGTGTTGTCTTTGCCCCTTGTAAAGTGTAGGGCACAGAAGACCCTTCTAAGCTGGGGAGAGGCTGGGGAGGTGGATCCACCTCTTACCAGCAGAACTCTTCTTTTTGTAGAGCCAAGATCAGCTTCATGTCTCCGCAGTTCCAGAAGAGAGCGACATCGTGGCACCCGAGCCTCAAGAAGAGGTAAGAAGGCCAGATCCACAGAATGGGATGAGTGGGAAGATTGGGCACTAGGGGTGGACAGAGGTTTGGTTACAGTCTGGAAACCTCACCGTGGGCTACAGGGGGAAGCCAGCAGTGAACAGTATCCTCCGGGCAAAGTCAGGCAGGTGGGAGCCAGAGGAACCAAGAATAACCTGGGCCTTTGTGGTTTCTGTGCCCATTTCCTAGCCCTTGACCTTGAACCTCTGGACCTCTCGCCGTAGCCTTATCTCCTAAATATGTGTTTAGTTGTATGGGAACTTATTTCAAAAAGGAGTTGAGATATATATAAAAGGCACACAAAAAGGTAAATACATACACACGCACAGTATACTCAGAAGTATATTAGTAACCATGACATAAAATGGAGCCATGAACTAGGGAAAGACAAAAAAGCATTCTATAAAATAAAAGTACCGAGGGTGGACCACAAAGGTGGTTGCAACACTTTCTAACATCCAAGGAGAAGAGGAAAACATGATCAGCTCATTTAGTTCGTGCTGCCCACTCCTCAAGAGAGCAACAGCTCTTGTTACTAAGATGAAAAGAAGTTTCCCCGGTGAGTCCTCGTAAAGAGATGGCAAATGATGCGATGAACAGTATCTGCACCCAGTCTTTACAGTAATCCCAGCAACCAGTTTTACATCGCCTCCCTGGGTACAGCCCAGTGCCTTACAAGAAATACAATTTGCTAGAAGCAAACTGAGCTCCTCCACCCCCTCCTCCCCGGGAGTGGTTGGTGAGAGGGCAGGTCGGCATCTAACCCAATCACGTTTGTTTGTTCTCCAGGTAACTACAGTGCAAAATGACTAACTCTGAAGAGGGACTGCCGAGCCCCCCCCCCCAACCCCGCAGCACACACCTCCCCAAGAAGCTCCTCAGCTCAAGGGTATACAGGTCAGAGGGACTTAAGATCTAGCATTCATTTTTAGGTTCTTCACCCGTGTGAATGCTGATGGTCTCTAAAGATCTAGCATTAATGGGGGCTGAGGAGCAGACTTGGGGGAGGGAGGGAGGCAGGCTTGGGAGAAGAAACCATTAGACTTGGGGAGTATTTAACTCAGGCTTTAGCATTGTCAGAATAAGAAGACTTTATATGTTAATTAAAGTAGGTGGAAAATGACCATAAATTAGCAAAAGCATCTATAGACACAGACACGTCCGCACAGAGACCCATAACCACATGTACTCAGAGAACAGCGGACAAATCTTTGACTCACCACTCATTGGCAAGACCTCGAGCCAGAAGAACAGATTTGCAGACAATAAATAAAAGTATTATTCGAACCGTGTGTGGATCCTTATTTTAACACAAAGTTGTTCCAGCCCAGCGCACTGTTCTCCGCTTAGGTCGTATTGCATGTACCCCTTGTTCAGAAAGCGTCAGTCCCATCCTTGACCCCCAGCTCGGTCAGAATGCTGCAGGGGGGCCACAGGTTCCTTTCCTCAATCCAGACGCTTTACTGCATGCCCTCCCTCACTTTCAGTTAATAAGCAAATGCCCTTGGAAAGGGGTTGCATTTTAGAGCTGTGTCTAGTGTTTACAATGTGGTCCTTGGCGTAAATAAGCATCTGAAGGGCGCCTGGGTGGCTCGGTTGGTCGAGCGTCCGACTTCGGCTCAGGTCGTGCTCTCATAGTTCATGAATTTGAGCCCCACGTTGGGCTCAGTGGGGCCTGCTTAGGATTCTCTCTCTGTCCCCGTCTCTGCCTCTCCCCCACTGGCTTGCATGCTCTTTTTCTCTCTCAAAAATAAATAAATAAACTTAAAAAAAAAAAAAAAGCATCTCAGCAGGATGGAAGAAGAAATGGAACTCCCGACAAAATATGATAATATAATGGAAACGGCATTGAATTTAGAATCCGAAATCCAGGATTCACGTCCTATCGTTTACTTCTGTGAAAACATTAAAAACTCACTTCGACTTCCTGCCAGCCTAAAAACACAGACTCCTACATCTTTGCTTTTGTGTCTGGGGTTATGGACAACGGCACAATTCAGTCATTCAGCAAGCATTTACTGAGTACCTACTCTGCACCAAGTACTGTACTAGGTACTAGACAAATAATGATGAGGAAGAAGCTAAAACTTTATAGAGACAGAATATTGATCAGGGAGCAGAATGGGCAGGATTTAGCAATGGGTTAGAGGAGGACACATGACTGAAGTTTTTCAGGAATTACTCTGGGTTAGGCTTGAGAGACAAGGATTTGGGGGTGCCATTCTCTGAAATGGTGACCCCGGAGGAAGGCCGTTGCCGCCTGCAGGTTCTCTGGTTGCAAACAACAAACGGCCACAATTGAGCAATAAAGAACATGTTGGAGGGGGCGGCACCTGGGTGGCTCAGTCGGCTAAGCATCCGACTTCGGCTCAGGTCATGATCGCATGGTTTGTGAGTTCAAGCTCCACATCAAAAAAAAAAAAAACAAAACAAAAACAAAAACACAACACTGGAGGGATATCAGGCAGCTCACAGAACCGAAAGAACAGGAAAGGACAAGAGCCAGCCCATGGGTGTCTGTGGCAGGAATGTGTGGACTGTCCTTTAGGGAGGACTCAGCCTCCACCACCTTCCGCCACTGTGTCCTTTCCAGACTCAGAGTGCCTGGAGAAAGAATCTGGCCCAGTTGATGGAGAGGCAGGTTAGCGTCTACGATGACAGGGAGACCAGTGGGGGTGGTGGGACGACGGGGCGGTGGTAATGAAGATGGATGACAAAGAAGCACAAGGACACTTTTAGAGTGATGGAAACATCCATGGTATTGTGATCGTTTAATGAGTACCCACACGCGTCAGAACTGATCAAAGTGTACGCTTTCTGCCTACAACCACGGGCTACAAGGAGCTCGAGAACTTGCAGGACCTTCCAGCAAATACGTCTGTTGGGGAGCTGGAAATCAGTGTTTGTATTTAGGAGTTTTCTAAGAGCTAATCCTGCTGATCTTATTTGAAAGGCTTCAAAAGGTCGCTCCTGCCAAAACAGACAAGAGGTTGCATGCTGCCCTGTACAAGCCCTACTGCCTGTATGTTAACACCTCTCCTATAAGGCATCCCATCCCTGCGGCACTCAGAATCACAACCGGGAGCGAAACTCCAGGGCTACTGGCAGGGGTGACGCTGGGAATACAGGCCCTTAGCTGTCCAAGGCCTTCCATGACCTGCTTGGAATTGCCCCTCCCACATTCATCTGGCAAAATCCAATTCATGCCTTTTCTCCGCAAGGCTTTCCTGCCTAGGAAAGGGGTGTGCCAGAGAGGACTTCTAGGGACTTATAGTCTTAAGGGGGGGGAGGCGGGGGGAAGCACCCAAAGTAACTGGTACCACAGAGGCACTACTGACGTGCAGATATTTACTAGATTGTGAGATGGACACTTCATCTGCATATGGTCCCAGGAAGACAGGGGAAAGGGCCAGTATGCTGGGCATTAACGAAGAATTTTGCTTATTTAGGGAAGATAGTCCCGACGAGGAACCAAATCGTTTACCCTGATTTACAAAACGGTAAAGTTGTCCAGGGGAAAGGCTAGGATTGAGAAGACTGCCGTCCTGGCAGCAGCACAAGAAGGGGCTAGAAGCCAATACCTTGGGCAGAGATGAGTATCTCTTATTCCCTGCCCTGAGGCCCCTGAGGTCTGTTGACCAAAGAATGGCTGCTCCAGTTTCTGAAGTTTAGCATTTAATCCTTAGAGAACACTCACCACCAATGAGGCTCCATTCGTCATCTGTCTGTATGCATCTCCATATAAAATGAATTGCAAGAACATCACCCGACAGTCCCTGCCTTCCAGTAATGTGAAGGACAGCATTGACAGACTAGGTGAGATACCTAGAGAACACTGGAAACATGACACATCCAGGATATATAGGCTATACCGAAGAACAGAATACACCTGATGCTTACGGTATTGCTGTTTTATGCTCAATTAGGTGCTGAGCATATGCATATTGGATCTCCTTCTTCTGCATGTTTATGCTTTTAAAATGAATGGTAGGTATGTGCCAACACGGATAAAATCACGTACCTGCAAACCTTTTGAGGTTACAGACCGCTAGTGGGGGAGGGGCAGAGCGGGGGACACAGAATCCAAGGCAGGCTCCAGGCTCTGAGCTGTCAGCACAGAGCTGGACATGGTGCTTGAACTCACGAGCCATAAGATCCTGACCTGAGCCAAAGTCAGGTTCTTAACCGACTGAGCCATCCAGGCACCGGCTAACTTATATACATCTTGCCTCCATGTTACTTTCTTTGTCTTTCTTGGCTGGATTGGTAGTTTTCCCATACATGGGCTTTCTTTTGCCTCACTGATACCTACTGTGCCTTTAAAGATATATTTAAATAAAATGAATTTCATCAACTTACTCTTTTCCCTCTGTTTTTTACCAACCAAATAATATCTTTAGGAATGAAAGCAACTACCCTTGCTTATTTGTGTCTTTGCTTTTTTTCTCACACTATGCCTCTATTCTCTGAGACTTTCTCCGTCAGTCTTTGTTCCCCAAATGAACATGCACAAGATCGGTCCATCAGTGTATATAAATACTGATTTCCAAACCAGAGAACTCCTCACTGGAATAAGGAAGCAAGGAAGTCTGTATCACTGGAATGGAAGGCAGAATAAACCACTTGAGTTCTAAGTAGGAAGTCAATATAAAAATGGCTACCATTTATTGAGCACTTACTATGTGCCAGGTAATGTTCTAATGCTTTAGGTGTATTAACACTCGATCCTCCACCACCCCCAGTAACTCCAAGAAAGAGGTACTGCCCTAGATGGAGAAATGAAACCAAGGTCGCTTGTCCAAGATCACACAGCAGGGCGGATGGCAGAGCCTGTGTTTATACTATTACATCCTTAGTCATTGACTTCATTAATATGAGAACATTTCCTGCCACAGAGAAGTGAGTCAAGATGGCTTAAGTGTGGCACTGATTAACAGGTTGAGATTCTTACCAGGTGCTAGAAGTGTGGCCGTGAAATGGCTTCATTTCAGGGATGAGAGAACAGATTTTAGAGATGTTAAGTAACTCGCCCAAAAGTCATACAGCTAACAAGCCGCGGCGCTGGGACCGTTTGAATCCAAAGTCCGTGACGCTCTTACCCTCTATACTACACAGCCTCGGAAGAATGTCAGAGGAGGAAGATCCGGATGGGGCCCCGCTTCCCTCCCCCTCCGAGCCTCCCGGCTTCCCGGCCGCGGGAAGCTCCAAGCTTTCTGGACGCGGACCTGTTTACGTAAACGATACGCAAACGCAAGTAAACGTGATTTTCCGCGTTTGCTGGGAGTTCAAATTCCGTCGATCGGGGGAAAGCGGACAGATCTCAGTTATCCCAGTTCCGATCCCACGCCGTCTGGAGCCTCGGGACGAGGGAGGAAGCGGCTCCGGATGGAGAGGAAAGTGACAATCGGACGAGGAAAAGCAGCCTTTCCTCCCGGGGGAGCAGCGGCGGCCGGGCGGGCAGAGGGAACCTGCAGAGGGCGGTTTCTCTCCTCTTTTCCTGTCCCACCCAGTCGGCCGGCCCCCCCACCCCCACTCCCGGCCGGCCTCCGCAGCTAGCTCCGCGCCCCGGTCCGCGGCTTCCTCCCGCTCGGTGTCCCTCGGCGGCCCTCGGCGAATCTCCGCCGTTCCCGCCCCCCGGAGAGTTCAAAAGGACGCGCGGAGCGGCGCCGGGCCCTTTCCGCGGCAGCCCGTCCGACTGGGAAGGTGAGCACGCGGAGGAGGGCACCTGGGGAGGGCGGGAGGCCCGGCCGAACCCGGGGGCCGCGAGCACACGGCAGTCGCCTCGGCCGCGGGCGCGACGCCAGCCCAGAGCGGCCGGAGCCTCCCGTCGCGGCCGCTCGGAAACGCCCGCCCCGGACGGCCGGTCTCACGCGCCGCGGGCTGCCCCGGGAGCCTTGTGCCGGTAACGCTGGAGGGGCGGGGCCGAGGCCGAGTCGCCGGGTCCGCGCCGCGCCAGCCCCGACGTCCGCGCAGGGCCAAGCGGGGCTCGGCGTTAGTGGCCGGCGGGCGGGGTACGGCAGGGGGTGCGCGGACGGCGCAGCGTGACGGGGAAGGGACGACTGAGGGGAGCGGGCCAGGGCCCGACGGCGGCTGGTCGGGGACGGGCCCGAAGGCGACTGAGGCCCCTCACCTCCACGTTCTGGTGCCTGGCTCCCCGCCCCCAGGCCCCGACCCTGCCCCCACGCGGGGGGGCCGGTGCGTCCTGCCCTCCCGGCCCTCTCCTGACCCCTAGTGGACGGCTGGGCGCAGCCGCCAGGCTCGCGAAGCGCAGAGCACCCGTGCCTGTGGCCGGGCGAAACGGGGTGCGCTGCTAATTTGCATACCTTCGCCTAACTTTCTCAGGCCGGGAGAGATCCCTTAGGTAAATGTGGTTGGTGGCCGAGTGAAAGGATCTCGGGGTGGCACGTTCAAAGGCAGCGTCCGCCAAGTACCAGAGATCTCGGCTCTGCTCTTGGTAGCTCCAGCCCGAAGATGTGCTCAGGGAAACCCAAAGAGAAGGGTTTAGGACTAGCCCCATGAGGGAAGGGACCCACGAAAACCTGGCCCCAAAGGCTCTCCAGCGCCAGGTAGGGGCCCATCCACCTCATGCGTCTTTGTCCCTCTTCCCACAGATCTGCTGTCTCTCCACTTGCTGCGATGACTAGCCTGCTAACCACGCCTTCTCCAGGAGGTAGGTGAAGGCCTTTCCTAATACTAATGGTAGAGACATTCGTCTACCCCCAGCCCAGGCCTGGAATTCCCTGAGGCCTCAGCCCAGATCTCCGTGCTCACCTCCAAAGGGCCTGGAAGGCCCAGAGGGCAACCAGAGTGGTTACTTTGGTGCGGTTTGAATCTGAAATCGCGGGGACCTGGGCTGGTCCCCGACACTGCCACTTAAAACTTTGTGACCTTGAGTGAGTGATCTACCCTCAAAGCTCCAGTTTTCTCATCTGTAAAATGGGGGAAATAGTGCCTATCTTGCGAGGTTATTATGAGATACCACATATAAAACACCTAGCAACAGTGTCTCATATCTAGTAAGCATTCAGTAACGTTGGTAACAAACAAGTGCTTGTTAGAGACCCACATTTTCCTGGAAAGGAATTCTGTCTGTTTTTGTTTTGTTTTTTTAAATGTTTGTTTATTTTTGAGAGAGAGCGTGGGGGAGGAGCAGAGAGAGGGAGACAAGCAGGCTCTGCGCTGTCAGCCCAGAGTCCAGAGCCCAATGTGGGGCTTAAACTCACAGATCGTGAGATCATGACCTGAGCCGAAGTCGGACACTTAACCAGCTGAGCCACCCAGGTGCCCCTGCCTGCTTTTTAATTCCATTCCTCTGATGCTACGGTCCAGGATCAAAACCCATTGTTTCTTGCAGGCAGGGATCCACCTCTCCTCACTCTGAGAACAGATTCCCTGCCTTTTGTTCCCTAACCAAGCTGAGCCAGACAAACCATCAGATAGTCACTGATTGTGTTTTCGTTGTGTACTCATTTAGGGTGGGGGGGTGGGGAACAAAACCTTGGTTGGTCTATACACCTTTGTTTTCATATACACAGCCTCATTCGTCATTAGGACCGACATTATCTACTATACTGATGTGACATGTGACAACCCCAGGGAAGTCTAAGACAGTGTCCTCTGTAACTGGTGATGCGCACTATTCACAATGTTCGTTGTCCAGTGAGAGATGAGGAAAGGGAGAAGTGGCTAGGAGTCCAGATTGGTCAGCAAAGGCTTCGTGAGTGGGGAATGGAATGGAGTACTTACGCTTAAAGAATCGATGAGGTTTGTACACAGCAAGAAGGGCACAGTGGGTGTTCCGGATCAGGTTCGTGCCTTGTGTGAAACCACCAAGACTGCATTTGTCCTGGACGGTGTTCTGGAGGAGAGGGCAGAGGACCGTGAGAATAAACCTCCCCGAGGGAAAAGAAGTGATGCTTGGGCAGCTAACTGAGGAATTAAGACCTGGGTAAATTCTCTTCTTTCCTTTTTTCAATTTGTGGTAAAATACAGATACTATACATGTTACAATTTTAACCACGTTTTGGTAGCCCAGTGGTATTAAATACTGATTAACATTCACACTGTTGTGCAATCATCGTGACGGCCCATCTCCAGAACTTTGTCATCTTCCCACACTGAAACTGTGTATTGATTAGGCAATAACCCCCCACTGCCCCGCCCTCCAGCGCCTAATGACCAGCAATATACTTTCTATCTGTAGAAATTTGACGAGGTACCTCATGTAAGTGGAATCATACAATATTTGTCCTTTTCTGTCTGACTCTCTTAACATGTCTAGGGTTCATCCATGCTGCACCATGTGTCAGAATTTCTCTCCTTTTAAGGCTGAATAATAGCACACATACATCATTATACATATATATATGATACATCATTTTGTGTATCCATTCACCCATCAATAGATTGCTTTCACCTTTTGGCTACTGTGAATAAGGCTGCTGTGAATATGAATGACTTCTCGAGTACCTGCTTTCAGTTCTTTTGGGTACATTCCCAGTAGTGAAATTGCTGGATCATGTGGTGTTTCTGTTTAATTTTTTGAGGAGCGGCCATACTGTTTACCATCGACGCACAAAGGTTCCAATTTCTCTGCATCCTTAACAGCACTCTTCTTTTCTTTCCTTCTTTTTTTTTTTTTTTTTTTTTTTTTTTTTGCATATCTCCTTTGCAGATATGTCGATTCAAGTCCTTGGCCGTTTTTTAATTGGCTGGTTTTGTGGTTGTCGTTGAGTTTTATATTTGTATTCTTGACCCAACGAGCGACATGAATGAAGTGGTATTCTGGGATGTATCATACAGCCCCCCATTCATGGGGTTCAAGCAAACAAAAGTTCCTTGACAGGGACAGGGAAATCACAGACAGGGGGAGGGCTTGTACTTTGAAGGATGGGATAATTGAGAGTCTTGCTTGTGGCTTCCCCGCCTCCCCACCTATGCCGCCTCACATCCCTTTTCCCTAATCTATAAAGATGTCCTAAAGGAGATCCTTTGGGAGTGTTGAAAGTGAGGACACGTTATGGCTTTCAGAGGCCCTTGGTACTTTTGCCTTTGTGAGCCCATTCTTCCATTAAAAAATATATTTACATTTATATAAAATTGTAGTTTTTAAGCTTGCATAGTGGCTGTATCACAGCCAACGCTATGATATTGAAGGTGTGATTATTGCTAATTGAAAAATTGTTTTACAACCGTGTTGGTATAAAGAAGAACACAATATTGATATAATGAAACCATTATTTTATATTTATAATTAATAATTGATTGATATAACAATATGACAGTTTCCTTGACCTAACATTCCATTTTTTTCTTCTGATTTTAAAAGAAATTTAAATCGCTACAATTAAAATCCTCAGAAAACACTTTGATGGGCCCCTAAAGTACTGTAGACCCTAGGCATTGTGCCTGCTGTGCCCAGCACACAAGCCGCCCTATTGAAAGCAGGGTGGAGTGGAAACTGGCATTGTGGGCTGTGTCTCCCCCTGCCCTGCGCCAGGTTAAGCCCATCTCTTGTGCCACCTAATTACACAGCCACATCCTAGGTTGTCTTCACTCTGAATTAGACCCCCCACCTTTTTCATCTTGCTTATTCCTACTCACAGCCCTGTGAACAGGTTTTATTCTCATTTTGGAGAAGCAAAAACTGACGTTCGGGGCAATGAAGAAATGTACAGAGATTAAATTCTCCCAAGGTCATGTGCCTAATAAAGGCCGAGGCAGGATTTTGTGCCAGGTCTGGTTTACTCCAAAGCCTGTGGTTTTTCTGCCATCGTACATCGGTCTCAGAGTCTCACTCCACCCCGTTGGCCCAGGCACATGAAAGAGAAGGAAGGAGAAAGGGAGCAGACTTCCAGGGCGGGTTCCCATAGAAAGGAGAACTGGGGGAGCCGCCCTTTGTTGGGCAAGCTTAGAGCAAATAAGTAGGTTGGCAAACTGAAGTGGCAAAGGATCTGATCCCTCAGTGATAAGAGATTTAGCCTGGAAACAGGGGTCACAAGGAAACCGACAGGTATCTGGGTTAACAAGAACCAAAAAAGGGTAAATAGGCAAAATAGATCTTGAAGTTCATTTGCTGTTGGTTAGGATTTGGGTGGAGCCTCAAATCTTACTGTGGTCCTGTACCCTAAGCCTCCCGCCTGAACGAAAAATGGTGTTACAGTCCTTCCATGTCTGAGAAGGGAAGGAAGAGAGTAACATCATTATTCCTTTATTTGGACAGGGAGACAGGAGAGAAGCAGGGTAGGAACAGGAGATGATGGTAGGAAAGCTATAAGCCATTTACCCCCTTTTTTTGCCAGGCTTCCTGAACTTAAGTTTACTTGGTTGTTGTTCCCTTTTTCTTTTGTTTTAATTTTTTTTTTTAATGTTTATTCATTTTTGAGACAGAGAGACAGAGTGCAAGCAGGGGTGGGGCAGAGAGAGAGGAAGACACAGAATCCGAAGCAGGCTCCAGGCTCCGAGCTGTCAGCACAGAGCCCGATGCGGGGCTCGAACCCACAAACCTTGAGATCATGACCTGAGCCAAAGTCAGACGCTTAACCGCCTGAGCCACCCAGGTGCCCCTGTTGTTTATTTTTTCATTAAAAAGCTGTTACATGCAAGACGCCTGGGTGGCTCAGTCGGTTAAGCGTCCACCTCTTGGTTTCAGCTCAGGTCGTGATCTCACGGTTCGTGGGATGGAGCCCCGCATCCCGGCAACAGCACAGAGTCGGCTTGGGATTCTCTCTCTCCCTCTCCCTCTCTGCCCCTCCCCTGCTGGTGCTCGCTCTGTCTGTCTGTCTGTCTGTCTCTCTCTCCAAATAAATAAATAAACAATTTTAAAAATTATTTTTTTAAAAAAAGCTGTGACATGCCACTTAAGGAGTAGCCTTCTAGACCTTTTCGGTGTATACGCAGACATATGTGTGTGTGTGTGTGTGTGTGTGTACGTTTATAGTTTCATTTTAATTTACTTTTTTTCAAACACGTAATCATATTACACATTACTGCCCTAGCAATTTGCTTCTTTCATCTAACCGTATATCCTGTGTCAGTAATAGCAGATCTAACCATGTTCCTTTTAACAACTGTATAGTGTTTCCAGAATGAATGGCCTGTAATTTATTTAACCATCCCCTGCCGATAGACATTCAGATATGTGTCAACTCTTGCGAACAGTGCTATAGTGAACACCCTTTCCGTTCTCCAGTAAAACTCCGGGAACCAAACCCAGTGGACATGTAAACAAAATGGCTAGCTGGGAGTAGAGCAGAGATGTTTCCAGAACCTGGAGAGCTGGTACTGTGCGGTGGAAAGAACCTTGAAATAAGGAGATAGATTTGAAGCCCAACTCAGCCAACTGCCGAGTAACTCTGGGCTGCTTGATGCAGTTTGCTGAGCTCGTACATAATGATAACACCAACCCTGTTTACATCACCACCGTGGGGTGGAGAGAAAATAATGTATGTTATAATGTATAAAGTGCAAATATAGACTACAGTTTTGTTTTTTTAATTTTATGTAGGCTCCATGCCCCACATGGGGCTTAAACTCACAACCCTGAGGTTAAGGGGCACCTGGTTGGCTCAGTCGGTTAAGCTTCTGACTCTTGGACTTGGGCTCAGGTCATGATCGCGAGGTTTGTGAGTTTGAGCCCCACATCGTCTTTGGGCTCTGCAGTGATAGGCCGGAGCCTGCTTGGAATTCTCTCTCCCTCTCTCTCTGCTCCTCCCCCGCTTGCTCCCTATGTCTCTCAAAACCCTGAGATTAAGAGTCACAGGCTCTACCAGTTGAGCCAGCCAGGCACCCCCATAGGTTACAGTTGTGACACTTGAAGCCTGAAGACCCTAGCTCATTAGCACCTAGGATACCCCGTGACCTTTAGTGGAGTGGAGTTCAAAATTCGATTTAAAAAAAAAAAAAAAAGTAAACATTTTATTTTGGAGGAATTTAGATTTGTAGAAAAGGTGCAAAAATAATGCAGAGAGTTCCCATGTACTCTTCAGCCGGTTTTCCTAATGTCAGTATCTTACACGACCATGACACGTTGCGAAAACCAACACATTAACATCGGTATAATCCTGATAACTAAACTAGAGACTTCACTGAGATTTCACCAGTTCAGAACTTTGATTTCGAAGAAAATTCTAAAGGAACACTTTCACTTTATAAAAATTCCAAAATTGGGGCGCCTGGGTGGCTCAGTTAAGTGTCCCAACTTCGGCTCAGGTCATGATCTCAAGGTTTGTGAGTTCCAGCCCCGCGTCAGGCTCTGTGCTGACAGCTCAGAGCCTGGAGCCTGCTTCGGATTCTGTGTCTCCCTCTCTCTCTGCCCCTCCCCTGCTTGTGCTCTGTCTCTTTCAAAAATAAATAAACATTAAAAAAAAATTTTTTTTTTAATTCCAAAATTAAGGCTGAGAAAGTTCCTGAGGGTCAGCTAGTTCACCCACCCATTCTGTGCTAAAATTCTCTCTCCAGTACCCCATGAAGCATGTGACCCGTTTTGCTCTTCCTGCCCGGGGGGGGGGGGGGGGGGGGTGAGACCTCTCTCTCCCATTAGTTTCCGCCAGTGGTCCTCTTGCACAGGCCATCCCTCGGCATATTTGAAGATAATATTCAAATTCTGGGCTCTCCCTAGGTGTTCTGTCTGGACTTTGTCTTACAAGCTTTCCTTATCTGATACAGTTTCCAAGCCTTTCATTATTTTGGCTGTTCACCATTATTTTGGCTGTCACACCCTGATGCAGCTCTGCAGTCTAACAGTGGCACAAAGTAGGTCCACATTGTTACCTCCATTATTAGAGACCATATTTATATTAACGGGGGCCTAAGATGACAGCAAGTTAAAAAAAAATTTTATTTATTTATTTTTTTTATTTTTGAGAGAGAGAGGAAAAAAATACACGAACAGGGAAGGGGAAGAGAGACAGAGGGGGACAGAGGATCCAAAGTAGGCTCTTGCTGACAGCAGAGAGAGAGCCCAGTGCGGGGCTCGAACTCATGAACTGTGAGATCATGACCTGGGCTGAAGCCGGATGCTTAACCAACTGAGCCACCCAGGCGCCCCTAACTTTTTTTAAGATTGTAAAAGAACAGGTGACCCTTGAACAACATGGGGATTAGGGACACCAACCTCCACACAGTCAAAAATCCATGTATAGGGGCGCCTGGGTGGCTCAGTCAGTTAAGCGTCTGACTTCGGCTTAGGTCATGATCTCACAGTTCATGAGTTCGAGCCCCGCGTCGGGCTCTGTGCTGACAGCTCAGAGCCTGGAGCCTGTTTCGGATTCTGTGTCTCCCTCTCTCTCTGCCCCTCCCCAATTCATGCTCTGTCTCTCTCTGTCTCAAAAATAAATAAACGTTAAAAAAAAAAAAATCCATGTATAACTTTTGACTCCCCCCCCAAACTTAATTACTAATAGCCTACTGTTGACCAAAAGCCTTACCAATAACACTCGATTGTATATACATATAACGCACACACACACACAGAACATATATTCTGTATGTTATGCATACTATACACTGTATTCTTACAGTAAAGTAAGCTAGAGAAAAGAAAATGTTATTAGGAAAATCATGAGGAAGAGAAAATACATTTACAGTACTATATTGTATTCTGCGGGGGGGGGGGATCCTCCTGAGAAGTAGATCCACGCAGTTGAAAAGCATGTAGAAGAAATTACAAATCATCGAAAATTCCACCACCTAGCTATCACTCTTGTTGCCATTTTGGGTTATATCCTTCTAGTACCAGTTGCTTTCCACTGATCTCACTGTAAGTCTTTATATATGCTACTGCTAAGCCATGGCGCCCCCCTTCTTTCTTCATGAATAGTTGGTTTGCTGAACCTAAGACCGAGGACTCTTGTCGAATTCTCATCTTGTTCAATTTGGCCCATTTCTGCAGTCAGTTGAAATCTCTCTGTTCATCAGTTTACTGGTTGCCCCTCTTGCTTGGAGACTTGCACAAATTTGTGGAACGTTCCCTGGGCCTGCAGGAGTCTGCCTTTACCCAAAGGGCACTGAGCCCTTCCACACTAAGCTCGTGTAGAAGGCACCAGTAAAGCAGATCACCAAAAAAAGATCCTAAAGATCTTGCAAAGGATTTACCGTGCAGTGTCTTACAAGGCAAGCAAAAAAGGCAGAGTTACTATCAGAAGGGAAAAATGATATTGAACTTTCTTATACCTATCTTACGACATATTTTGAATTACATGAACTTTCTTATACCTATCTTACGACTTATTTTGAATTACAGAGGGACCATAAATTTAGAACCGGCGTGGTTTGACATAATAGTATCAATTCAGAAAGAACCGAGGTCAGATCCTAGCGGAAGACCCTGTGGTTACACGTGCATCACTTCGTTTCTTGATGGTCAATCACTTCTCCACTTAGACCTTAGAGCCAGCCTGTACTACTCCGCAGGATGTTAGAAACAGTCTTACCCATGCTCTGTGATAAGAGGCTATTTACTCCTACCGCACCTTTCAACTCTCCTTAAACTCCAGTCCCCATCCTCACTCTCAGTTGATGACCTTGCGTTCTATTTTCTTGAGCAAATTAAACTTCTCAGAAGGAACTGCCAGAGGCTCCCACCGCCCCCGCGCACCTGCCGCCTGCCCCCGTGCGTGTCAGTGACACCAGATCTCTGCTCCTCCTGCAGCCAGCCAGTCTCTCTGTGCACTGGGTCCCGTCCCTGTCAAGGACGTGGTTGGAGCCACTCTCCTCCCTCACGTATCACCAGCTGTTCCCTCTCTGAGTTATTCCTATCCATAAATAAACATGCTGTCATTTCTCCCATCCTTAAAAAAATAAACAAAAACCCTAAACTCCCATCCCCCTCCCACTACAGCCCCATTGCTCTGCTCATATTTACAGGAAAAAGTTTATCTATATTCTGCTCCCAGTTCCTCCTCTTCCATTTTTTTTTTTTTTTCTTTCCTTGAATCCACTGTAAACCAGGGCCTTTGACACCGGATTTCACTACAGCTTGTGTTGTCCGGGTCATGACAACATGTGAGCCCTGCGTGGTCAAACCCAGTAATGCTAGTACCTGATCTGTTTGGCTGTTACTCCTCAGTCTCCTTTGCTCTTTCCTTTGTGGGCTCAGCCCTTGGGCCTGCATATTGGTACTTGTTCCCTTGGTGATCTCACACACTCTCATGGGCTTTAATATGCTGACTTTTTAAACCTCCAGTCCAGACCTCTTCCCAAAATTCCAGTCTTAACATCTGCACTTGGATGTCTAATAAGCAGTCGTGTCCAGAATTGAATTCTGATCTTCCCTTCCACATCTGTTCCTCCTGCAGGCTTCCCATCTCGGGTGACACCATGCCCTCCAGTTACTCAGTCCCAAAACCTTGCCGTCACCCTTGCCAGAATCCCACCACTTTCTCACTGGGCTGCCACTAGACCCAGTCAGTGCTTCCAAGCCAGTAGAAAAAGTCACCCCTTTTGGGTGGATGCAGCTGTGGCCTTGGGGAGGGTACAACAACCTGCTTCTACCCCTGTCCTATCTTCCCACAGCCCCTTGTCCACACGGCAAAGGGATCCTTTAAAATCAGTTTCTGTTTGGGGGCACCTGCAGGGTTGGGATTCAGTTGGTTAAGGGTCCGGCTCTTGATCTCAGCTCAGGCCTTGATCTCAGGGTTGTGGGTTCAAGCCCCACATTGGGGCTCTAAAAAAAAAAAAAAAATCAGCTTCTGTTTCAGTTACCCATTGCTGCATCACAAACCTCAACAACCAGTGGCTTACAATAAGAACAATTTTATTATTTCTTACAATTCTGTGGGACTGCTGGCACACTTCTGCTGGTTTCGTCTGTGCCCATTCCCACAGCTTCAGTTGGCTGGAAGGTCCAAAACAGGCTCCCTCACACATCTAGCAGCTGCTTCTAGCTGTCAGCCGAGCGTGGGGTGCCTCAGTTTCCCCACGTGGAGCCTCTCATCCTCCTGTGGGCTACATCGGGCTTCTTCACAACATGGTGGTCTCATCGTTTCAAAAGTGTGGTCTTTGGGGACACCTGGCTGGCTCGGTTGGTTAAGTGACAGACTTTGGCTCAGGTCATGTAATTGTGTTCATGAGCTCAGTTCATGTCATGAATTCGAGCCTCCGGGAGTCAGGCTCTCTGTTGTCAGTGCAGAACCCGCTTCAGATCCACTGTCTCCCTCTCTCTCTCTACCCCTCCCCTTGAACACTTTCTCTCAAAAAGGAATAAACATTAAAAAAGAAGAAGAAGTATGGTCTTTGGAATTTCAGCCCCACCCCACCCCCCTGCCGTCCCCAGACCCACCAAATCAGAATCTGCATTTTAACAAGATCCTCAGGAGATTCTTATGTACCACAGAGGCTGAAAAGCACTGCTTTGAGATATAAATCCAGTCCCTGCTCAAAAACCTCTAAAGGTTCTCATTTCAGTCACTGAAAAAGCCAAAATATACAGCCCCTTTAATTCCATCTCCTCTTGCTGGCATCCCCCCCCTCCACGATGACCTCCATGCCATGCCTTAACGCATGCCAAGCGTTCTACAGCCCCAGTGCTTTCCACTATTGTGGATACCCCCACCTCACACTTGCTGTTCCCTCTGCCCAGATCTCTGCCCAGCTGCCTTCCTCGCCTTCCATAGGTCTTTTCTCCAGTCACTTTATCAGGAAGACTCTCCGTCTACCCCTATCCACAGGCCAAGCCCCAACCCCCTTCCTGCTCTTTTTTTCTACATAGCACCAATCATCATCTAATACAGTATATCTTTAACTTACTTAGTTTATTGTCCATCTTCCCCTTCTGAGAATGTAAACTGTATAAAGAAAAGGGTTTTTTTAACTATCGTAAAATTATACATAACATTTACAATATTATGTCTATTAAGTATATTCACATTGTTGTGCAACCATCACCACCATCCATCTCCAGAAATTTCTCGTCTTCCCAGACTGACACTCTCATACCCATTAAACAACAACTCCGCATCCCTCCTCTGCCCAGCTCCTGACAACCACCATTCTACTTCCCGTCCCTATGAACTTGACTGTTCTAGGTACCTCCTATAAGTGGAATCCATTTTGTAACACGTGTCAGAATTTCCTGTGTCCCATTATTCAGCCCTAAAACGAAGGAAATTCCGACACATGCAACAAAATGGATGAGCCTTTGTTCCTGAGAGGTGTGCTTCCTCCTTTTAGAAGTAGATTCCCAAGAGCCTTCACTTCCAAAAGAGACCATTTTCATCAGAAGTAAAAATCTGATGTTGGGTCTGCCTTCTTCATTAATCCATTGTCTTCATAGAGAGGTAAATTTCTTTGTACCTCCTTCATTCGTACTTCCTGCCTCACCAGATGGCTTTGCGTAAATGGAAACCGACCAAGAACGGCATCCAAGGAAGGCACTTCTGTTGAATCTTCTGTCTGTGAAGGTCTATTGCTGAAATGTACCCTTTAGTTGTAGCCAGCTTGCCTCTGATCACATCCAACATTAAAGTCAGGGAGGTTGCATATGAAGTAATGTGGCTCCCACATCACGCTGACTTCACTCCCTGCTTACCAGTTGCCCTTAAGGATGCACTCTTTGTGACACCACAGTGTGTCGTTGATTGTGGCCAGCTGGTTCTTCTTCCGCCTTTATCTGTATCTTTTAAACCCTTGAACTTTCTGGAAAGTTTCTTGTGCTGCCTCATGGTTACCTTTTATGATCTCCTCCTCTCCTTCACTATTCGAAAAAAGAGGAAAGGAGGGTAGTAGGAAGTGTTAGTGTAAATACCTTGCTCGGGCTTTGGAGCGGGTAGTCCTGGATTCAGAGCTTGGCTCCATGCACTGTTCCTTCATGTGTGACGTGACTCATGTCACTTAACTCCCCCAGGGCCTCCAGGTCCACATTAGCAAATAAAAACACCTACTTGGAAGTGATTGATGTTGTAAGGATTAATAAGCATGTATATAAAGCACCCAGCACAAAGCAGGGACTTAGGAAATAGCAGCTGTCATAATCGGGATCGTTTGCAGAATTTCCCAAATAGGAATCATCTTCCGCCCCAGACTCTCTTTCCAGGGAGTCATATGTATCTGTCCTCTGAACCCTCACTGAGATTGAGCTCCATGGTCCGGTCCCTGGTTGACCTCATCACTGTCACCTTTCCCAGCATCTATGACTCTGCCTCAGGTACCCAGTAGGTGCAAAGTAAATTGCTGTTGGTGGATTGAACGGAATCCTCTTAATTTTTATACTTAAGATTCTGTACATAAACTGTACTTCTCAGGGCTTTTTGTATGTCTTATGTTTTCTCATGTTTAGGAAAGGCAAAACTGGGATGCTTGGGTGGCTCAGTCAGTTAAGGGTCCAACTCGATCTCAGCTCAGGCCTTGATCTCAGGGTCATGGGTTCAAGCCCCACATTGGGCTCCACGCTGGGCGTGAAGCCTACTTAAAAGAAAGAGAGAAAGAGAGTGAGAGAGAAGAAGGAAGGAAGGAAGGAAGGAAGGAAGGAAGGAAGGAAGAAAGAAAGAAAGAAAGAAAGAAAGAAAGAAAGAAAGAAAGAAAGAAAGAAAGAAAGAAAGAAAGACAAAAGAAAGTCAAAACTAAGAGCATCTGTACAGGATTCTAGAAGGTGGAGTGCAAAGGAGTGCAGCCAGCCCTGGGACGTTTGGGGGAGGAAAGTGTACGTGTTAAGAGGCAGCAGTCAGAGTCTGACCAGGAGGGTAAGTTCAGGGTGTCTATCAGAAATGACATCCCATCGCTTTTGCTGTATTCTGTTTGTTAGAAGTCGCTGGGTCCAGCCCACGCACAGGGAGAGGGGCTTACACAAAGGTATAAATACCAGGTGGCAAGGATCGTCTGGAGCCATCTCACCAGCTGCCCACCATGCTCCCATTTTGGAAATCAAGAAACTGAAGCTCAGAGAGATTTAGTAACTTCCTTAAGGGGTCACCTAGTAATTTGTCGGTGCAGGGTTCCAACCGAGAGCAGCTTTTAATCACTGAGCACATAAACAAAGTCACCTTAAATAATATATTGAGTAGTAAGCACTCTGTGATGCTTCCGAGCTCTTTCAGGCTTCACCATCACCCTGCAAAGTTGGTTAATGTCACCCCCCATCAGCAACACTAGAGCACTTGAGTGAATGGGAGGGATGTAACCATTTGCCCAAGGCCATGGAGTGGCTGAGCTATCCATTCCTAAAGAAAGAGTGGAGAATAGTGGAGAAGGGTTTGGCCTGGCGTGGGGAGGGCAGGTGCTGTAGGCGGCTCACCTCTGCTTTGTTGCAAGACCAGGTTCATCAGGCCTCTTCTTGGCTTGTGTAAAAAAAAGACCCTTCACCACCATTGGCCCCTTTCAACACGGCTCCCAGGCCCACCACTGGTGACTTCATTTCACTTGCCCTAAATGGAAACCTGCAGGTGTCAGGCATTAGACAGGAGTCACGCTCTTGCCCTGTGGTCCAGCCGCACCGGCTCTTGTCTCAGAGCTTTGACCCGGGCTCTTTTCTCTGCCTAGAATGTGCCCCACCTCTTGTCCCTCTTCCCCTGTAAACACCTACCCCTGCTTTGGCTCCCACCTCAAATCTTACTTCCTGTGGAGGCTGCACCTGCTGGAGGACTAGATCAAGCCCAAGTCACATGATTTCCCGAGTGCCCGGCGATTTCCTTTGTTTCATGTATCGTGGTCATTAACTGTGAACCGTGGCATGGTGGAGGGTAGGCTCCGGGAAGGGACACCATTTTGCTCACCATTGCATCTCCGGTGTGCCTGGCACAGTACCTGGCAAAGGGTAGGCAGTTAATGAGTGCTGCTATTATTTATTGAATGAATATTGAATAATGCCCCCTGTTTTCCCCAGGATACCTCTGTCCTGCAGTTAACTGAACCTGGTGCCTCTTCAAATCCCTACATGAAAATGCTAACTGGGGCAAGAACTAAACGGGCTCCGTCTCCCTGACTGCCCGCATAAACACTTAAAAGGGACTTCTGGAGACCTGTAGTTCTGAGTGTTCCCACCCTAGGTAATGACCTTAGTGGCGGGACTTTCAGGCTCTAAAGGACGGATAGAACAATAGCAGGAGGAGGTAGGAGATGTATTTTAGGGTAGGAGAGGCCTTGTTTTGGAACCTTTTAAATTACAGGGCCTACTCTGGAAGTGTAGGAAAGGGTTTTAATAAGAGAGGAGCATTCGTTTCATTATTTTAAAATAACGTTTACAAAGAGTTTGTAAGACCATGTATTAACACTCATTTATTTTTGAGAGAGACAGACAGAGCACAAGTGTGGGAGGGGCAGAGAGTGAGAGAGACACAGAATCCGAAGCAGGCTCCAGGCTCCGAGCTGTCAGCACAGAGCCCAATGCGGGGCTCGAACTCATGAACTGTGAGATCATGACCTGAGCCCTTAACTAAGCCACCCACGTGCCCCACAATAGCTTACCTTTATTGAGTTACTTACTACCTGTCACAACAAGCCTATAAAGTAGATACTTTTATCTCCATTTTGCAGGTGAGGAAGCTGACACATGCAGGGGGGCGGGGCGGGGGGGGGTAGGTAATTTTCTGAAGGTAACAGCCAGTAAAGGACAGAGCTCAGATTCTAACCTCATCATTTAGGCTCTAGAGCCCATACTCTTAACCACTATATTAGGCAGAGAGAAACCCATCAACTTGTTCATGGTCTTTGGATGGTAGTTTATTTTCTCTTCTCTTCTCCAGGTTTTTCTATACGGATTTACTACAGGAGTTGAATGATAACTTCTTTATTAGGGAAGAGGTGGGGTGGTAAAATTTGAAGGACGGATGTATGTTTTAGGACAGAAGAATTCACCCCATTTCCCTTTTCACTTTTCTAAATTTTCCAGAAGAGCCGATGACCACCCCAATCCTGCAGGCCACTGAAGCCCTGTCCCCCAAAGCCGAGGCCAGCACAGCACTCATAGCAGGTAACAAACGCCCTGAGCCAAATCCGAGAGACCTCTTGAATTCCACGGCTATCTCACTCCACAGATGGGGAACCCAGTGGCCGAACTAGGATTTTCCCTATGCAGGAAAGCACCACAGATTGGAGACCAAATCCAGTAATGGGCTCGTTTGGGCACATAGGTTATCTTACACACGCACACACGCAAGGCTGTAAAAGACTCCTAGAGGCTCTGTGCCAGAGACACTGCCGGTAAACGTGGGAAGTGGCCACAAACAGATGTAAGCGAGTACGGGCGCTACACTCCACTATGCGGGGAGAGATGAGGATGTGTGTGGTTTGTCAAGTGGGTGAGGAAGAGGATGGGAGGGATCAGAGAAATCCCTGCAGGAGGCTGTGGGTTTTAAAATGCCTTCCTCTTGGGATAAGGTATTTCCTGTTTCCCTCCTTCCTGTTTCTATCCTAATCATCAGGAACCGGTTGAGAGGGAGTTGTTTTGTCAGAAATCAAAAGCCTTGTGTCCTTAGCTTAAGTACCAAGGTACTCCGGGGGTCATGCACCATGGAAGTTGGACTTGGGGAATATGGATTTGCAAGTGGCCACCGGTTAATTAGAACCCTGGTTCTTAGAAATAGTGAGGGTGCTTATACATAGCGAGGGAATCGTCAAATTCAGGGGGCCCCATGAATTGCTGAGACATCCTCAGTCCTGAAACATGTCTGCATTTTCCCTCTCCTTTCCAAGTTGTTATCACCGTGGTCTTCCTCACCCTGCTCTCGGTCGTGATCTTGATCTTCTTTTACCTGTACAAGAACAAAGGCAGCTACGTCACCTACGAACCTGCAGAAGGAGAGCCCAGCGCCATCCTCCAAATGGAGAGTGACTCAGCCAAGGGCAGGGAGAAGGAGGAATATTTCATCTAATGACTCCCGGGCCCCAAGGAGCTTATCCAGGCTCCGGTGTTAACACACTATTTAATTTATTAGGCGCAAGTTTTATCTGAAACCAGTGAGCAGCACTGATCGATATAGGCAAACCTGAGCTCTTTCTAGGACACAGGCCCAAATGAATGCCAGCGTCACTGACACCAGGGACACAAAGGAAACTGCTCATGATGTCGTTAGCCAGGCCTTTCTAATATAGCGGGTTTCTGTGGCTGCCCAAGAAGGTGGAGCTGTACCCGACAACATGAGTATGTGCCCAATCATCTTCAGTGTTTTCAAGGTCGAAGGGAAGGACAGTTAAGAGTCGCTGGCTGCTCCCCTATCCCTTACCTGGTCAACTAGTTGACAGCCTGAGCAGACATAGTGTCCATACTAGTTCTTGCCAGGTGCTGGATACCACAGTAAAAGGCCAGACCAGGAGGGACAGACTATGGAGACCTCACCTCCTGATGAATGTGCTCCATCTCCTGAGCCTTCTTCCTTTCCATATTCCCCAACCACCTTACACTGATGCTACTATTTTTTTCACAATTAAAAATGTTTATTGATAATAGAAATCCGATTCTCGTGTGCAAGAAATAACTACCTTTATATTTTGACTTATCCAGACTTAATTTTTTTTAATGTTTATTTATTTTTGAGAGAGAGAGAGAGAGAGTGGGGATGGGCAGAGAGAAAGGGAGACAGGGGATCCGAAGTGGGCTCCATGCTGACAGCAGAGAGCCCCATGCAGGGCTTACTTAATTAAACCCATGAACTGTGAGATTGTGACCTGAGCCGAAGTCTGACGCTTAACCCAGCCACCCAGGTACCCCCAGGCTTTTTTTTTTTTTTTTTTTGCTTATTTAACTCTTTTACATATGTTCTCTCCCAAGCAGTAAGAACCCCAGGGAAGTTTCAGAAGTTCCAGAACCATCTCACGAGATTGAAACAAAAATGGTGGTGGGAAGCTTGTCCCAGAGGAGTGTCATTAGAAACATCCCTGGGGTGATGAGTTGGTTTACCTTCCATCCTGGAAAGGGCCAGAATTTCCCAGACCCATTCTATGTATACAGAGAGGGCACCAGGAACTACCTCCCTACCATTTTACCCACCAATGTCCTTTGAATCAAGCCCAGAGAAGCTTCTTGGATCTTAGTCCCCAAAATTAGAGGTGTTTAAAAGATACAGTGTTTCAGTAGGAATCCTGGCTCCCCAGGTACTGTTTAGTTGGAATTAAGCTAAATCTCCTTTGAAGTCTATAAATTGTATTGCTTCCATCATCCAAACTCTGTTCCTCCCACGGTTAAGACCCAGGAGTTGAGGAATCCGTCTTGATAATCTGCTTTCAGTATTTCTCCACACAGAACTTTGGTGAAATTGAAAGGTTACCCCGAACTTAACAAAAACTGTTATACTAAAACATTTTTCTCAGGGGCGCCTGGGTGGCTCAGGCATTAAGCATCTGCCTTTGGCTCAGGTCATGATCTCATAGTTCATGAGTTCGAGTTCTACATCAGGTGAGCTCAAGCCCGTTTTGAAAGCGAGCAAGAAGGGGAGGAACAGAGAGAGAGGGAGTGAGGAGAGAGAATCCCAAGCGGGCTTCTCGCTGTCAGCGAGGCTCCTGACTTGGGGCTCAGTCTCCAGAACCATGAGATCATGACCTGAGCCAAAACCAAGAGTGGGATGCTTAACTAAGCCACCCAGGCGCCCCCTTAAGTTTATGTTCTGAATACCCCTGGCATAACAGGCTTCTAAAAATCTGAAAGAGCTTAGGAAATAAAGAAAAGGAAAACATCTAGAACGGGACTCATGAAAATGGTCAAATCTTGGCCTTACACTCCTGCATTTATTTCAAAGGCTTCGTTAAAAAACAAAACAAAACCCAACAGAATGACAACAGTACCTATTTGAATTTTAGGTGGAATATAAGATATATAGAGAAGAAACCTAAAAACAAGCTGAGTAAAGAATCCTTGAAGTGAGGTGTAATGCAACTTCATCACTTTATTCAAATCTTCAAAATAGTCTTTATTCTACATTTTTAGTATAAAAAATCCACAAGTTAAGTGCACCACAGTGTAGAGAGAGACATACAACGCTGAACTTCCATAACAGTCAATGGTACAGTCAAACATCACATGTACAGAACACAAAATTTAGATGAACTGAAATTATAAGATAAAATAAAATAAAATCCAATTTCAGAAAACAAAAATCAAAATATTAAGGATCCCTGAAATATTCTTAACCCTAATGAGATTTCACTGGACTCAAGTCATTTTGTAGTGAGGGATTCCTAATATGACCCCATTAACCCAGCTTAGGAGTTCTTGGGAGCCGTGAGTGCCTACATCAGATACTCTGACGATAAATGGTGACCAATTTTTGGATGGGAAAACGTCCCCTAATTTGGCTCTAACGTCATCAGGCTTTTGAAATGCAGCCCCCTCCCTGCCCCGACATTTTAAACAAACTTGTTTACAGTACAGTTTGCATTGATACCCTTTGTTCAAATACAGCTCTCAGGTTTTCTGGCACCGAAGCAAATTTGGGTTTAGTTCACGGATGAAGAGACAGCCTACCAGGAGGGTCCGAGAGGCACCCTCCACTTTTGCCTGAGGAGACGCAAAAAAACAGAAGTGATGGGGTCCGTGCTTGGGGCACAGAAGGGGTTTCAGAGGATCCTTGTGAAAGACTAGTTAAAAGATGGCAAGTGGGGAGAAGTGCAAGGAGAGAAGGAAGTTAGTCTGACTGGCTTTCTGTCCTGCACCATTGATTCAATGGAGATTGGCGGGAAGGAACTGGAAAACTAGGGTTGAGGGTGGGACGTGGGGCAAAGGATGGAAAGGGAAAGGCAGACAACTAATGCGTTTCATTTATAACAAGTAATAGAAATCAAAGACTTAAAGGAGATTAAAGACCAATCAGAATAATTTGGCAACTTTAATTCTTAGGAAGATCAAAGTTCCCTCCAAACCTAATTTGATGTTTTATTACTAAGAGCAAAGACCAGTATGGTACAGTATTACTCCAGAGGAATTCAAGGAAGATCCTTAGGGCTGCTTCACCCACATTCATTTTATGAATGGATGCCTCCCCTACCTCAAAATGCTTTAAGGAGGTACTGCTACCATTACATGGTTCCTTATTAAGTTTGAAAAGTGCCTGAAAGTTTGGGCACCAGAAAGACACCCCAACAACATGTGTCTAAACTGCAACTTCAGGTTAATATGACTAAAGCAGTTACATTGTGAGAAGTGCTGAAGGTATGTGATGTCTTTCTCGGCACAGAGGTGGCCTTGGTTCTTCACCAGATGGTGTAGCCACCATCTGAGCCACCCATGAAGAAGTTTCCCTTCCGCTGAGTTACGAGGACATTGGCTCCCTGCATGACTGCAAGCTGAGCAGCATTGGGAGGGCATCCAGGGGGTGGAGGCTGAAAGGAAAACACAAAGGTTGACTGGGCATAGGGCAGCTGAGACGAGGGAAGTGGGCACAGGTGAAAACGGGATCCGTTAAGAAGACGGCAGTATGCTGACCAATCACATCTTAGAGCTAGTTCTGCCACCAATGTGGATTGTAAAGCAGGTCTGGATTTTCTGTGAACCCAAAGATGCAAACAGGAAAGAGCCTACCACTCATCCAAAGGCATTCCCACCTCATTTCTAGTATATGGTTTTGAGTGGCTGGCCCTAGCAAGAGCCATTTGGGCTCTAATTTTTATGCGAGGGGGAGCGAAGCAGGAAACATAACTAAAATCTCTAGTATCTTTCCAAATGCTACTTAATAGGGATTATGGCAAATTCGAAGTAAATGCTTATGGAATGAATAAGGAGTATTACTAGCCCGGTACCAGAATGAAGCAGAAAGAGCAGCAGACAGCACTCCTAAGACAGGAAAACAAAGGAATCTGGTTAACTGAGACCCCAGGGAATGTGCCCGATGCTACTGACTTGCCACAGTTCTCCTGCCCCCTCACACCTGACTCCTGGATATCAGTGCTCACACCAATACCACAGCTACTGCCCAGGCGTGGCGAAAGGATGAATGTGTAATCTTTTCAGAAAGTTAAAAGACACAAGAGCTGAGTTTTTCTGATAAGGTCATACTCACAGGAATGTTGCCAGCAGCAGCCCCAGCTCCAAATCTGGCACCTGCATCGTACCCTCCTTCCACCAGCACTGCTGAACCAGGTGGATAGATGGGACCAACTGGATAATAAGCCATAGGGATTGTGGAACCTAAAGGTCCAACAGCCACAGATTGGGCCATGGGAAGATACAGGGAGGCTCCAGGAAACGCAGCCGACATGGTGGGGACTGTGGCAGCCCCTGGGTGCACAAAGCTCGGACGATAGAGCTACAAGAGGCAGAAGAGAAGGCCACATGTTACTTCATGACATTCCAATTTTAGAGCTCTTAATTCTCCTTAGGTAGATTACACTCTAAGTTACACAGGCTGCCTTTCCATTGCCACTCAATATTCTCCTGGATCGCTTCCTGCTATAGCTAATGTTAGACTCAAGGAACACACACTCATCTTCTTAACCTCAGCCTGTGCCAAAAGATATAATCAGATAATGCATTCTCAACCCCAAAAGAAACTGCTGAAGTATACAGGGTTTCAGATTATTCATGGCAGCACTCTCTCCTGTTTGTGGAGAGTAAATAAATATGTGAAGTCAGGCTTAGCTCAGGGCTGAAAATGTGATCCGAAGAGTATTCAGTTCAAGTCGAGTAAACTGGGAGCACCTCTGAGTAGGCAGGCGGGGCATCAGTATAGGGTGGAGCCTGAGGAAGATGCAAGGTCTGAGGGTACACTGGATTCCCAGGAGGCTGCACAGGGTAGGTTGGCTGTGTCGGATATTGACCTGGAAGACAAGGGGTGGGGGAAAATGCATGTTGCCTATCACACAGAACCACCAAAATGGGGCAGAGCATACTGGGTAGCTAACCTAGCGGCAACAAGCAGGAGATGTGGGAACAGACTGCTCTGGAGGGCCTGATTTCCGGAACCAGGAAAATAAGCATTCTCTTTGCACCCTCTTCCCGGCCTATACCCGAAGATGCTGGATTCTCAATCGACAGGAAGGCGCTCTTCCCGTTAGCATACTGGTGTAAGGGAAAGTCTAGCTGGGCCCAAGTTTCTTTCACAATGCAGGGCAGGTCTGGGCACCCGTGCCTGCCAATGTACCAACGGTCTATCCTGCCTCTGCTCTAGGTGGTCTTCATAGGCCTGGTTGTAACTGGCCAAGACCTCGTTGAGTCACAGTGGCTACGATTATTTACCCCATCGATTTCCTACTCAAGGTCGACTTCCAAATAAAGTGAGTGGTGGAAGTGAACCTTCAGACCCGAGAGAAGGTAAATGTCCTGAGGAACAACAAAGGATCGTATTCTGATAAACACTAGGGCAATCACAGGAGCCGGGAGAAGTCCAGGCCTCCATCGGAGGGAAAGGCGACAGAGACCTTTCTGGCCCCCTGGCCCGCCCACCAGCGCCGGCACCTCACTAGTTAAGCCCGGACGCCAGCCTCTGGTTCCGGAGCGCGGCGCCCCGCCTCCGCTGGC
Organism: Panthera tigris; assembly: GCF_018350195.1. Classification (NCBI taxonomy): domain Eukaryota; kingdom Metazoa; phylum Chordata; class Mammalia; order Carnivora; family Felidae; genus Panthera; species Panthera tigris. The sequence goes on along the minus strand of NC_056666.1, from coordinate 77,076,606 downwards.
TCTCCATTGGCCTGCCCAAATCCCTGCTCTAGCTCCCCATTTGCTCCTGCACATGCCTGTCATGACAAGCCTTTCCCCCCACCCCCCACCCCTCCACCCGAGCCCGCAGCTCCAAACTGCGCCACAGAGTTTAAGGGGGAAAGGGCCGGGAGGAGCGAGCAGCCGTAGTTCGGGGATGACGAAGGCTTCTGGCGCAGCCCCCGGAACTGCAGCCGGCCCAGGAGCGAGGCGAGGCTCGCCCCAAGCTTGGCGTTTGGCGACCCTGGGGTCCGGGCCCGCTCGCTCCAGGCTAGCGCTGTTCCCCGCGACGGCCCCAGCCGCCCCCTGTCCTTGCCTTTGCTGTTCATGGTGGCTGCTGGTCCGGTTCGGCTCGGCGTCGCGGACGGTTATTTTTTTCGTCCTCTTCCTGTTCGTAGTCACTTCCGTGTCACGTGACGACTCGTCCGCCTAGCGTCACCCGACGCCTGAGTGCCGCTGCTACCGGAAACTCCGCCCCTTTGCCCGGCCTCCAGTAGCTAGAGGGAGGGCTCGCGTGGTCCCGCCCGTCGCGCGCGTTGGCTCCGCCCCTTGTGTCTTGTCTTCCAACCCCCACCCGCGTCCCAAGACGCGAAGAAAACCAAATACAGGTATTGTCTCAAAACAGGATTTTTTTTTTTTTTTCTCTTTTGGGCGCTCGGAGGCAGGACCATGAAACAGTTCCCCGGAACTTTTTTCCACCTACGCGCCGCAACTCAAGGTCACGTCACCTTAACAGCCTTTCCACAAAGGGCATAGATTGCTACTTACTTCTCTACCGGCCTGAAATGTGCTCCCCAAACCTTGGCTTATCGCGCAGTTTCCCTCTTAGGAAACCCAGCTTAAGCTTCAGCTGGGTCAAGATGTATTTTGCCAGTCCAGCTGTCATCTAGCCTTTTCTGTGGTAGACTCTCAGTCCAGTCTTCGCTGCCTTGTCTGTTCCACCGACAGGCTGTCAGTATTTACTTCTGTGTCCTTTCTTTGTTACTAAAAGGCAGGGCATGCAGGCTCTGCCGCCCGTCCCCCACAGCAGCTAGCACTAAAACTGGCACGCCCGCGGTCCCCAAGGAGTGCTTGTGGCCCTGCCCTTAACTTCGGCACTTATTACAGGTGACCTGTATGGTGCTTTGTCTATATTTTCTCTATATCAGTGTTTCGCCTCTAACCTCATTTTCCTGGTGAGCAAAGATGCCATCCTTCAGGACAGCAATTAAGGTGTTCCTTCCATCTTTCATTTTAAAATATGCCAACAATGTGCAAGTACAGAGATGGAACTGAGCAAGACATTTTTAATGCTCAGATTAAGACTAGTATCGAAAAGCCTATATTTACCTTTTCCTGTATGTCTGACTCTAATCTTGAAGGCAGTGTAGTGTTAGACATTCACTCCTTCAGCCTCTTTGTGAAACGCTTAACAAATGCCAGGCACTGTTCTAAAACAAGGCCCTTGCACTCTTGAAGCTCACCTTCCTATGCAGGGGCTTGCAAAATTTTTGGCCACAAATCCACAATAACATGCTTTAAATCATGACTCAGCACACACACATGTTTACAACAAAATTTTTTGACCTCGTACTTATCCTTGTATGTACAACTGCACTGTAGTATTTTATATTCTATTTATTTTTTTCAAATCTGGTTGCAATTTCCCATCCCATTAACAAGTCAGGACCCACAGTTTGAAAAACACCTTTTTTAGTAGACTTTTATCTCCAGAGCCTTGCACCTTTTTTTAGGCTGAAGTTTGCGATCAGTAATTGGGAAGTCAAGGAGTGAATAAATCTTTGAAGGTCAGATCACACCTTCTCTGTGCCCTAACTTTTCCAAATCAGATCCTAACTTGATTCCACCCCAGAGCCTGAAACTGGAGAAGTCACTAATCTATCCCAACCCCTACTCATGCTCAAGGTGTCAGAAAATACAGAACTGAACCTAGGAAAGGGAACTTCCCTTATTTCTCTCTGTGGGCTCTCAGAAACCCTAAAAGTGTTGACTGTAGCAGTCTGTGTCAATGAGAGTATAAGAGGTGGTCCCTAAATCAAGACACGAGTTCTGTTCTCACTGTCACCCGCTGACTTTAGTCCTCTTCTACTCAGCTCCCACTTATTCTCCACGACTTACTTATTTTTAATTTTTTAAAAGTTCATTTATTTTGAGAAAGAGATAGCATGAGTGGGGGGAGGGGCAGAAAAAGAGGAAGAGAGACAGAATCCCAAGCAGGCTCCACGCTGCCAGCCTGGAGTCTGACGCAGGCCTCGAACTCTTGAAACCAGAGATCATGACCTGAGCCGAGACCAAGAGATGGACACTTAACCAACTGAGCCATCCAGGCGCCCTTCCCTACTATTTCTTAATCAGATCCTGCACCGGTGACCTTACAGGTGTAACCCATTGAAGGCCTTTAGCAGACTGAAGAAAGCTGCAGGTCAGGAAACAGTATTTCAGAGAGGTTAAGTAGTTGAACTAAGTCACCCAGCTGCAAAACCAGTAGTCCTACTCAGGTTTGTGTGACCGTCCAACGTCGTTTTTAATTTATTTACACTGTTTAATCTGTTTACATTGTTTTAAATTCCATCGCCTCCCAAGAGTCTCAGTTTTATCATCTGCCAAAAAGGTCACACAATCCTTGTGTCACCTCCAGCTCTAGACTGTTTTAGGGAAGGACGTGAACAAAGGGAAGCCTGAGAAGACAGAGGGGAAGTGGGCAGAACTGATAATCAGGTTGTACATTTTGGTCAGGCCCTACCAGTGTTAAAAACTCAAACACTGGGTGGGGCGCCTGGGTAGCTCAGTCAGGTAAGTGTCCGACTCTTGATCTCAGCTCAGTCTCAGGGTCATGAGTTCAAGCCCCATCTTGGGCTCTGTGCTGGGCATGAAGCCTACTTTAAAAAACAAAAACAAACAATGATTTCATGGATCATGGGTTCAAGCCCTGCATCAGACTCTGTGCTGACAGCTAAGAGCCTAGAGCCTGCTTCGGGTTCTGTGTCTCCCTCTCTCTGAGATCCTCCCCCACTGGTACTCTGTCTCTCAAAAATGAATAAACATTAAAACACACACACACACAGATACTTCTACTGGATGGTAAACAGCCATTGTCCTAAGTTGTCTCTGCAAGCACACCTGTCTGCTCTGACCCCCACTGGAATCCATCTCCTGCCCAGGATCTCTCCATGGTCCAGTGATGAAAAGGTAAACTATGACACCCAGGAAGCCTCCAGGCCCTACCTCCAGTGAAGGCAAGCTGCCCTCAGATTTGTCAGTGCTGCCTCTACAAGATGTTAGGTATTTTGCTTACCACTCTGGGACCTGGGCATAGAGCAAGCTAGGGCAGAGCCAAATGAGATTACCAAGAGAAATGGAAGGGTACAAGCACAGCTTCTCTGGCAGGTGGGCTTAAGGAGAAAGTGGCTACTTTCTTGTACAAGAGTCAAGAGGCTTTCTGTCTTCTTCATTCTCCAGGGTCCCCCAACCAAGATGAAATGTTCATTTTGTCATTTATCAAACATCCTTTCTTGAATTAATTTAACAACTATTTATGGAGCACCTATTATGCGCCAGGCCCTGTGACAGGCACTAGGGACACAATAGTGGAGAAGCAGGCTTCGTCCCTACCTTCCCAGAACTTAGTCTAACTAATGGGAGTGACAGAGAAGTAAACAGATAATCATAATGCAGTGTGACTAGCGCTGACGTAAGGACAGTATGGGGTGTTAGGAGAGCACATAGACTAGGTACCTAATCTCCTCTACTGGGGTCAAGTAGGGCTTCCTGCTGGCAGTGATGTTTGAGATGAAATCTGAAGGGTGAGTGGAAGTTAAGCAAGTGAAGGGAATTCCTCAAAGGAACAGCTTATGCAAAGGCCTGGGAAGTAGTGAGAGAGCTTACAGAGAGGGAGGACATGAAAACAGTTCAGTATGGCGGGAATGTGGAATGGGAGGTGAGAACTGGTAAGACGTGATGCTGAAGAGGTCAACAGGAACCAGACCACGCAAGGGACCTTGGAGCTCACAGAGGATCCTATCTTAAGACATTGGATTCTATCTAAGGGCACCAGTTAGCCACTGAAGAGCTTTCAGAGAAAAGTGACATGATCCTGTTTTAATTTTAGAAATAGCTTTCTGCCTCCAAAATGTAGACTAGATTAGAAAGGGACAAGAGTGGAAGTGTGTCTGGGAGAGCAGTCAGAATACCAATGTAGTAATTTAAGTGAGTGATGATAGCAGACTGCTCACGGAAATAGTGGTGGGGTAGAAAGAAGTCAGGGGTGGGGGGAGGGCGTTCCAGAACTCTTTACGAAGCAGAAACAAGCAGGCTAATACTCAGGATTAACGTCCAGGATTAGTTAAGAAAAATACTGTGAGGGATGAAAACTACAAAAAGTGAAAAGACAAATGACAAATTGGAGAAAAGATATTTGCAGTTTGTATCACAAGCGGCTAAGCTCCCTGTCCTAGAACTCACAGAGATCAGTAAGCCACTAGAAAAAGTAGCAAATGACATTTACAGACCGTTCAGAGAAAAGTAAATATAAATAAATGGTTTTTAAACATATGAGATGATGTTCAGTTTCACTTTTTTTGTTTAAGTTTATTTATTTTGAGACAGTGAGTGTGGGGGAGGGACAGAGAGAGAGGAAGGGAGAGGGAGGACCCCAAGCAGGCTCCACGCTTGTCAGCACAGACCCTGATGTGGGCTCGAACCCCTGACCCCTGAGATCATGACCTGAGCTAAAACCAAGAGACGCCTGACTGAGCCACCCAGGCACCCCTCAGCTTCCTTCTATTTAATAAGAAAAAGGCAAACGAAAACCGTGCAGACACCATTATCAGATTGGTAAAATCCAAACATTTGCTAACTTTGCTCTATTTGCAGGGCAGTGACCAAACAGACACTCTAATCTATTTTTTTGTTTTTATTTTCCTAAGCTGTTATTTTAATTTCAGTTAACATACAGTGTAATATTAGTCTCAGGTGTATGATACAGTGATTCAAGACTTCCATATGACCCTAGGTGCTCACCACAAGTGCACAACAAGTCCTTAATCCCCATCACCTATTTCACCCAGCCCCGCTCCCCTGTGGGTAACCATTAGTTCTCCATAATTAAGTCTGCTTCTTGATTTGTCTTGCTCTCCCTTATTTTTTCATTTTGCTTGTTTGTTTTGTTTCTTAAATTCCACACAAGTGAAATCATAACAGTATTTGTCTTTCTCTGACTACACTCTCTTGCTGGTGGGAATGTAAATTGGTATAACTCCTACTGGGTTAATTTGGCAATATCGATTGATACACGGTATCTATCTGTCAATACACATACCATCCCCATTTCTAGGAATGATTCCTACAGATATTTGCACTCATGAGAAACACTGTGTATAAAGTGTTCACCGTAGCATTGTAATAGCAAAAGATTAGGAATAACCCATATGTCCAATAATAGGGAAGCAGTAAAACAAATCCTAGTACAGCCATACAGCTAAATATTCCGTGGCTGTAACAAAGAATGAGAAAACTCCCCAAAATACTTTTAAATTAAAAAAAAAAAAGAGAGAAAGAAAGAAAAAGAAAGAAAGAAAAGAAAGAAAAAGAAAGCTTCAGAACAGTGTGGTTAGCATGATGCCTTTGGTAAAAGAGCAGGAAAACCAAGAATACTCTAGTATTTGAGTAAAGAAATTCTTTTTTTTTTTTTATTTTTTTTTTTTAACGTTTATTTATTTTTGAGACAGAGAGAGACAGAGCATGAACGGGGGAGGGTCAGAGAGAGAGGGAGACACAGAATCGGAAGCAGGCTCCAGGCTCTGGGCCATCATCAGCCCAGAGCCCGACGCGGGGCTCGAACTCACGGACCTCGAGATCATGACCTGAGCTGAAGTCGGACGCTCAACTGACTGAGCCACCCAGGCGCCCCAAGAAATTCTGAAAGAACATACAAGCTACCTACAAAAAGTGGCTACTGGTTGGCATGGGGAAACAGAAGGAAAAGTGAGACTTTTCACTGTATAACCTCTAAAATTTTTAAAAATTGGGGCACCTGGGTGGCTCAGTCAGTTAAGTGTCTAACTCTTGATTTCGGCTCAGGTCATGATTTCACAGTTCATGGGTTTGAGCCCCACATTGGGCTCCATGCTGACTGTGCAGAGCCTGCTCGGGATTCTCTTTCTCTGTCCCTCTCTGCCCCTCTCTGCTCTCTCTCTCTGTCTCTCTCAAAATAAACAAATAATAAATAAATAAATAAAATTTTTTGAACCATGTGAATGCTTACCTAGTCAAAAAATTAAAGCAATGTTGGCACACCTATGAAAATGGCTAAATAAACTTAAAAAAATTTTTTTTAAATAAATACAATAAAATGGCTAATATAAAAAGCCTGACTATTTCAAGTGTTAGAATGTATAGCTATTAGAACTCTCATATGCTGCTAGTAAGAGTATAAAATGGTCTAACCACTTTGGAAACAGTATGGCAGAATCTTTAAAAGTTAAACATACACATAGAACGACCCTACAATCCAGCAATCGCACTACTAAGTATTTACCCAAAGGATACAAAAACTGATTGTTTATAGCAGCATCTATCAACAGTAGCCAAATTATGAAAAGATCCCAAATGTCCATCAACTGATGAATGGATAAAGAAGTTGTTATATATATATACACACACATATATATACACATACATATATATATATGTATATATATATATAACAACATATATATATATATACACACACACATGTATATATACACATGTATATATTAAATTAAATATATATACACACACACACACACACATATATATATACACACACATATATACATACAATGGAATATTATTCAGCCATAAAAAAGAATGAAATGTTGCCATTTGCAATGATGTGGATAGAGCTAGAATGTATCATGCTAAGCGAAATAAGTCAGTCGGAGAAAGACAAATACCCTGTCATTTCACTCATATATGGAATTTAAGAAAAAGAACAGATGAACATAGGGAGAGAAAAAGAGAGGCAAACCCATAAAACAAACTCTTAATTAGAACAAACTGAGGGTTGCTGGGGGGGGGGGGGGCGGGGAATGGGTTAAACGGGTGATGGGTATTAAGGAGGCACTTGTGATGAGCACTAGGTATTGTGTGTAGGTGATGAATCACTAGATGCTACTCCTGAAACTAATACTGCGCTATATGTTGACGAACTGGCATTTAAACAAAAACTTGAAATAAATAAACAATAGGGGCGCCTGGGTGGCGCCCAGTCGGTTGAGCGTCCGACTTCCGCTCAGGTCACGATCTCACGGTCCATGAGCTCGAGCCCTGCGTCGGGCTCTGGGCTGATGGCCCAGAGCCTGGAGCCTGCTTCCGATTCTGTGTCTCCCTCTCTCTCTGCCCCTCCCCCGTTCATGCTCTGTCGCTCTCTGTCTCAAAAATAAATAAACGTTAAAAAAAAATTTTTTTTTAATAAAAAATAAACAAATAATAAACAAAACAATTTTTTTTTAAGTTCATACCATATGATCCAGCTATTCCAATCCTGTTAACCCAAGAGAAATGAAAGCGTATGGGCACACACAGACTTCCAAGGATATTTATAACAGCTTTATTTGTAACAGCCCCCAGCTGGAAACAACACAAATGACTGTCAACAGGCCAATGGGTAAACAAATTGTTGTATTGCTATACAGTAAAAAGGAATGAACTATGGAAGTGCCCGGGTGGCTCAGTCGGTTAAGCGTCCAACTTCGGCTCAGGTCACGATCTCACGGTTGGTGGGTTTGAGCCCCGCGTCAGGCTCTCCGCTGACAGCTCGGAGCCTGGAGCCTGCTTCGGATTCTGGGTCTCCCTCTCTCTGCCCCTCCCCACTCAACCTCCGTCTCTCAATAAACATGAAAAAAGTTTTTTTAACATAAAAAAAAAAAAAGGAACTATGGATGCACACAAACTGGATAATCTCAATTATGCTGAGTGAAAGGAACCACACCAAAGAAAAATAAAAACTAAAAAATGCATACTGTAGGATTCTGTTTATATAAAATTTTGGAAAATACAAGTTAATCTACGGTGACAAAAAGCAGATCAGTGGTTGCCTGGGGGAGGGGGAGGGACAGAAGGAAAGATGGATTCCTGGAAAATTTTGGCGGGTAATGGATGTGTTAATTATCTTGATTGTGATCATGGTTTTCATGGGTGTATATGTGTGTCAAAATTTATCAAATTGTACATCTTAAATGTCCAGTTTATCATGTGTCATTATACCTCAGTAAAGGTATGTTAGGGGTGCCTGAGTGGCTCAGTTGGTTAAGCATTGGACTCTTGATTTTGGCTGAGGTCATGATCTCAAGGTCATAAGATCAAGCCTCACATCGGGCTCTGAGCTGGATGTGGAGCAAAATTAGGGCAGAAGTTAGCAAATGCTAGAGTACAGATGGGTAAGCTGTGGTCTGAGGGTTCAGAGAATGGCCTTGCCTCTTCCTGCTGGGTCCCTACTTCCAATTAATCAGGCCGAGTAGAGCTTTTTTATGTACCTTTTTTTTTTTTTAACTTTTTTTAAAAGTTTATTTATTTTGAGAGAGCGCAAGAGAGCAAGCATGAGTCGGGGAGAGGCAGAGAGAGGGAATCCCAACCAGGCTCTGCACTGTCAGCGCGGGGCTCAAACCCAAGAGCTGTGAGATCATGACCTGGGCCTAAGTCAAGAGTTGGACACTTAACTGACTGAGCCACCCAGGCGCCCCTTTTTATGTACCTTAATTGAACACCTACTACGTGTTGTGCTCTTGACTTATGTAACTGGAAGAACAAAACCACCTCCTATTTCCCAGCCCAAAGGAGGAGGGTAGTGGTTTGTGGAAGAATCCAATCAGGCTCTTTGAAGCAGCCTTTTCAAAGCTTTGGCTGGTTTTTGTGTAACTAAGGGAACAAGGATTACAAGATATATGACTCAGAAATGGACCCTCCTTTCTTATTCCAGGCAAGCCTTTGTAGGAGAGGCACTAACACCGCTCTGCATAATAATGCAAAGGGCTAATTCCACCGTGGCAGGGGCAGCGGCTCTTCTTTGGGGGTTTTGACCAATTTTTCTCAGGGTGAAATCCCAAGCCACCTGCACCAGAATCATTCCGTGCTTATTAAAAGTGCAAAGTAATGCAGTGATACTAACACACATTCGCCTGTTTGGGGGTTGAGATCTCATTTTATTCTTCGAGGTACGGGTATGTGTCACAAAGGTTACTTACTTCCCAAAGGACAGTCAGAAGAATAAAGCCTCATCTGCATCTCAGTCTGGCCAAGAGACTGGAAGGGTTCTGGACTCGGGTGCCAGCGGCCCCTAGACAGTTCTGCTGGGTGAACTCTGTGTGCCAGAGCTCACTGGGACACATGCTCTGTGGCGCCTTTCCCCTGGTCCATCTCATAGCACCACACACCCTCCCCCCCCTCCCCCGCAACACTCACCTCTTCCAGACTGGATTTGTCAGATTTAGGGAAATTTGCTGGCAGTAGCTGAGGAACATGAGGGAGGAAGGCCCTGGGGCTTCCCAGAAAGAAGTGGAGGTTTAAAAAAAAAAAATTTTTTTTTAACTTTATTTATTTTGAGAGAGACAGAGACAGCTTGAGTGGGGGAGAGGCAGAGAGACAGGGAGACCAAGAATCCCAAGCAACTCTGTGCTGTCAGCACAGAGCCCGACGCGAAGCGGGACTCGAACTCATGAAAACCACGAGATCACAACCTGAACCGAAACCAAGAGCCGGATGCTTACCCAACTGAGCCACCCAGGCGCCCCAGAAGTGCAGGTTTGAAAGAGTTTCTAGGGAGGGAAGCAGACCTGAGGACAGGGAGCCAGGTTAGTGTCTGGGGTACATCCATGAAAGGTACAGACCCTTTAATAAAGATTGAATTTCTTAGCTGTTTTTCACTTGGATTATAGGGAAAGTTAAAGGCAAACTTATTTATTTTACTTTATTTTATTTTATTTTATTTTATTTTATTTTATTTTATTTTAGAGAGAGAGTGTGAGCGGGGGACAGGGGCAGAGGGAGAGAGAGAGAACCTTAAGAAAGCTCCACGCTCAGCTCAGAGCCTGATGTGGGGCTCAATCCCAAGACTCTGGGATCATGACCTGAGCCAAAATCAAGAGTTGGACATTCAACCGACTGAGCCACCCAGGCACCCGAAAGCAAAATTTTTTTTAAAGTTTATTTTTATTTTGCGAGAGAGCACGCAAGAGAGAGCACGCAAGAGAGAGCAGGAGTTGGGGAGGGGCACAGAGAGAGGGAGAGAGAATTCTAAGCAGGCTCTGCACCATCAGCACAGAGCCCAACACAGGACTCGATCCCATAAACCATGAGATCATGACCTGAGCCGAAATCAAGAGTCATATACTCAACCAACTGAGCCACCCAGGTACCCCCCCCAAAGGCAAATTTTTAGTGTTTTCCCTTATTCATTGCAATTCTCTTTAGTCTTCCCCCAACCCTTCGGCAAAGAACACTTTGTACAGTCATGTTGAGGAGAACTTACAGCTCTGCTCCACTGTGAATATAGTTGCATTTCATCCAGAGGAACCACACCAGGAGTTTTAGACCATGGCCAGCAGCCAGGTGAAGGGCCCAGGACCGAATGGAACAGAAGGTCAAGCAGAAGACTTGGGAGACGGGCATGAGACAAACCTTGCCTTTTATTCCACTTCCCCAAATACACTAGAGAGAGACAGGTGACCCTTAAAATGGAAGGATTTTGGGGGGGGGGGGGAGGAAAATGCTGACACTTGGATTTATATACATTATCTCCTCTAACACTTAAAAAAACCCTAGGAGTGAATGTTATTCCCATTTTACAAATGGGAAGCTATGGCTTAAAGACCTGTCCAAGGTTACACAGCTAGTAAGTGACCATGGTCACATCTGAACACAAATCTATGCATCTGATTGGATTATAATGTCTCCTACTTGTTCCTGTGGCAATGGGGGTTGGCTGCCTGTCCATGCCCCAGAGACATTCGTTATTCTCTGTTCTATAGAATTTTGTATTATTCGATGCTTTCAAACCTATATTGCTTCTGTAGTTCACAGAAATAATAAAAATATTTTAAAAGGGGGGGGGCATAATCAAATCAATGGTTTGTGGAAAACATTGTAAAATGCCTCTATCTTGGGACTGGTGGTCTTTATCACCCAGAGGACTTAGGAAGACAGAATATAAAGAACATGAAACACAAAAGAAAATTTAGGCTCTACTCCTGGTCTGCTCCTTACCGGCTATATGGCCTTAGACAAGTCACTTGACCTCTCTGAGCCTCAGTTTTCCTCATCTTGACTATTATTCCTACCTCACAGATTTGGTGTGAAGGTCAAATAAGAAGATAAATGATGAATACTTCTGGAGCTATAGAAATCAGCCTGTATCTTAGTTAATCTAAGTATTAACTCTATCAGATTTACCGAAGCTGCTCTTTAATTGCAAGGAAGGATACCCCCCTCTGGCCACTTCCTGGGCACAATCTCTGTGTAAGCAGGAATCAGGGGCCTTTAGCCAAGTTAAATGAATGGTGGTTGATTCTGCCAATTTATTTCCTACTCCAGGCTTTCTTTCCCTCTTATCTACGCATCTGCATGTCAGAAATAAATTTCTGTTTCCTACAATATCATTTTTTTGATGGAAACTTCTAGACTTACTCAGATGGGAGAAGGGGGGCGAGGAGAACAAAAGACCACATTTCTTCCGCATTTCAATCAACAACCTCATTTTCTTCTAACAGTTGAAGTGAACTTCTTATGAATAATGGATGATGGCCTGATGAATATGCACACAGCCTATTATGCCTGTGAGGTTTGGTAAATAATTTATGAGCTAAAATGTTCCTCACCTTGTTACTGTACAAAAATTATGGGAAAAAAAACATATTTACCCTTTGAGCTGGTAGGGTGATCCGTCAGAGTGACAGCAGCTTAGTAATACAGTCCTACATCATTGCTAAGATTACAGTAAATAGAATAAAATATATGCATTTCAGGGTGGGAGGTCTGTAAAAACTGGAGTTTGCAAGCCACACTCTCACATACAAGTTTTCAAAAACTCTGGCTTCTCAGAAAACAAGCAAACAACGACAGCAAAATACCTCTGGCTTCTCACCTTAAAATATCCCTGCATTGTTAACAGTACTCAGCGACCTTCCCCTCTCCCACCTATTCTCTTCCCAAGGGCTTCCACATGACCAGTCAAGATGGACGGCAGCTTCCTGGTTTCGTGAAAACTGGCCAACCGCGACAGGCCATAACATGGCAAAATCTAAGATTCCAGAGACGTTTTTTAAAAAAATTCTAAAAGCTTTCAGAGAGAACAAACAGGTAGCACACAGAGGGGAAAAACTGGTGGAGAAGGACTTGGAAATGCATTGCTGTCTTTTGTCTCCTCCCAATTGAGGGTTGTTTTTTTTTTCCTGCTGACCAACCTGACTCCCTGCTGTATCATCCTCCAACTCACTCCCACCTGCCCAAACCTCATTCCCTTAGCAACAACAGTGATGCCTTTAATCTGGTGATGGGGGGAGGGGCAAGATCAACTATGGACACGAGGAAGGTGTTTGGGAAAACAGGCATGGATCCTGGGGAAATTTGGTTGTTCTACCACAATTCTGAAAACGTGAAACTGGGTGAGTTCTCAAGCCAGGGAAGATAGGACACCAGGGACTATCTGCTTCGATTCCCAGAGCTTTCTAGGAATGGAGTACCAAGCCAAGGGAGCCGTCAACAGACTCTTGCTATCCCCCTGATGTGCTGAGTGCTTGGTGGAGACCAGACAAAAAAGGAAACAGAAGGCCCTGCCCCACATCTGGTGGGGAAACCAATATGTTCTCCAAAAAAAGAACGAATGGCCTATAAACTACAAATTAGATAATGAAGTTATTGGAACAATGATGTAGCTAAAATAATACTAATTAGAACAACATGATATTATTCAAGAAAGCTTTTTGCAGGAGATAAACCTTGAGTGGAGTTTACAAAGGAAGAAAGACCCAATTAAACTGAAAGATTAGAGGTATATATGGCCAGGCCTTCCTGATGTGGGCCCTGCCAATCTTCCCAGCCCCATTTTGTGCAATTTTCACTGCTGTGCTCCAGCCATGTTGATCCTCTTTCAGTGTCTTGAATGCCAAGTTCTTTCCTGCCAGATGGCCTCTGCCCGGCCTCTGCCTCTGCTGTTCCTTCTGCCTCCTGCCTATCCTGTCTTTTAAAGTTTGTCTTACATTTCACTTCTTCAGAAAGGTCTCCCCTGCCCTGCCCCCCAGTGTTATTCTCTTTCACATCACGTTGTTTTCCTTCTTTCTTTCTTTCTTTCTTTCTTTCTTTTTATTTATTTATTTATTTATTTATTTATTTATTTATTTATTTATTTTGAGAGAGAGAAAGAGCATGAGCAGGGGAGGGGCAGAGAGAGAGGGAGAGAGAGAGTGAATCCCAAGCAGGCTCTGTCTGCACTGTCCGTGCAGAGCCTGATGTGGGGCTCAAACTCCCAAACTGCAAGATCATGACCTGAGCCAAAATCAGGAGTCGGACCCCTAACCAAACTGAGCCACCCAGGTGCCCCTGTTCACAGCAGCTTTATCCATAAGGGACAAAAACAAGAATAACCCGAATGCCCATCCGTAGTAGAATGGATATATTGTGGCATAATTATGCAATGGAATATATATACAGCAACAAAAAAAGAGCAAACAATACTGCTAGGCACAACAACATGGATGAATCTCAGGAACATATGTTCAGTGACAGAAGGCAGACCCAAGAGCACATACTGTCTTGATTCCATTTATATGAAGTTCAAGAACCAGCAAAGCTAATCTATGGTGATAGAATTCAGAATAGTGGTTAACAGTTGAGTCTTCTTGGGTGTTGGAAGTGCTCTTTTTTTTTTTTTAAAGTAGGCTCCATGCCCAACGTGGGGCTTGAACTCAAAACCCTGAAATCAAGAATTGCATGCTCTACTGACTGAGCCAGCCAGGTGTCCCGGAAATGCTCTATATCTCGTTTGGGATGGTGATGATAATTATGTAAAACTTCAAGTTGTACATTTAAGACTTAGGTACTTTACTGGGTGCACATGTCAAACCTGAATTTAAAAAAAATTAAGCACACAAAGAAGTAATATATGCTCATCATCAAAAATTTAAGCAATGCAGAAGCATACACAATACAAATTAGAGGTTTCCTTTTTCCAGAGAAAACCACAATTAACATTTTGATGTATCTCTCCCCCCAACCCCTTCCATCACGTCCATTTCTTTCTTCAAACTATCCTTCATATTTACATTCAAAACATTTGATCTGTGTCTAGTACCAAACCAAGTCGCATAGACTAAGGGTTTCTGCCTTCGTGTGATAACGTTCAAGAGTAAGAATGTGCCCCTTCTTCACAGAGTGATGGGAAATACAAAAATGAGTAAGTCACAGCCTGTGCTCTCAAGGAATTTACAGTCAGAGGGGAAAGACCACAGAGACTACAGACCAAACAAAACTCCCAAGAGGGGCACTTGGGTGGCTCAGTTGGTTAAACATCCCACTCTTGGTTTCAGCTCAGGTCATGATCTCGTGGTTTGTGCGTTCAAGCCCCACATCCGGCTCCACACTGACAGTGCAGAGCCTGCCTGGGATTCCCTCTCTCCCTCTGTCTCTGCCCCTCCTCTACTGTCTCTCTCTCTCTCTCTCTCTCTCTCAAAAATAAATGAACTTAAAAAAAATTTTTTTTGAACTCCCAAGAGATAGAATACCATGATATGTATGAGTTTCACAAGGCCATTAAAGTGGATATAAGACTATTGTACAGGTAATGATACATCTGTATAGAGCTTATAGTTTTTTAAGCGTTTTCACACACAGCCCCACTATTAAACTTCTTAACCCTAGGAATTGTGCCTATAGATAGTACCCTCATTTTCTAAGTAATGAAGAAGTTCAACTACTTGCCTGGACTGCAAGCGGAAGAGTTGGGACTAAAACCTCAACGATCTGACTCCTAATCCACCAGCAGGAACTCCTCACCCCCACACGGAAACAGCAAACGGGCAGCACCTGAGCCCGGCTGGCCCAGCAGATGATGACGTCAGGCCTCAAGGGGGAAGCTTCTGTGAGCAGGACCTCTGGGTGCGAGCAGGCTCCCGGTGACATTCTGGAAAAGCCTGTGGAGCCACTGGTGCGGCTTCCCTTCTATACCCCTCCCCTGCAGGGTCTTCCCCTAAGGGGCTTAAAGAACGGTCGGGGGAGGGCTGAGGACTCCACAGATTCTCCCCGTGCTACCTGTCACTCCTCTATCTCCCGCTCTCCCCGAAATCCACCAAATTGGGGGTGGGGCGGGCAGTGGGTGTGCAATCCGGGCCAACAACAGGCGCCTACATTGAGGGATCCATATTCGCTGAATTTAGAGCCTCCCTAAATTATTCTCCCCTCATTCCTTCTCTTCCCCCTTGGGACTTCCAACTCCTTCCTCTTCACTTGCAACTACTTCTCCAACCTGCTTTCCCTCAGCCCCCAACTCTGCCTTTTCCAATCCCTTCCCCTACCTTCAAAAGCCCCTAGGAAACCAAATCCTCCACACCACCATCACCAGCAAAGCACAACGTTGTTTGTCTCCATTTTACCGAACTTTGTCTTTTTTTTTTTTTTTTTTTTTTACATTTCTTGTCCACTTGGACAAGAAGACAGGGAAGTCGTCTTTAGACAAGACAGCCCACAACAAACCGCCACTGGGGTGAGGGTGGAGGGTGCATTCAGGACCTGGGTTCCCTCCCTGAAATGGAGCTGGCTGAGCGCCCACGAGTTCCCCCTCCTCTGTCGCGGTGGGGTTCCGGCCTGGGGCTTGGGAATGGACCTGAACTTGACTTTCCGGACGAGGAGGGGCACAGCTGACTAACCTAGAGTGGAAAGGCGGCTGCGACGGGGAGTCACCGCCCCAACCCCAGGCTGAAGGGACCGTGGCACAGAGTCTCCACTTCAGACTCCCGTGCTCCCCCTCTCGCACCTTCCAAAATGAAAGCACCTCGAGCAGCACCTCCGAGGGGGCTGCGTGACCCGCCCCACGGACCCTCCATTCCAGTCCAGGAAGGGAGCCCTTGGGGCCTCCTGGCGTGGCCAGGGGCTAAGGGTGCTGCCCTCCCCACCCCCACCCCTCGTTCCCCGCTCCCCAGATCCCCTCCCTTCCTCCACCACCCGCCCAGCCCGCCGCCCCCGGCGGCTGGCGCGCGCGGTGCAGCATGCGGCAAAGCTCTTTGCATAAATTATGCTCATGACGCAGCAGCTAAAAAAATCCAAGTAGCAGAAGGAGGGAAAAAAAGGGGGGGGAGGGAGAGGGGGGGCCGTGGAAGGGGTAAAAGAAGAAAAATATATATACCTGCCCGCCCCCCCCCCCAGCTCCCCCACCCCGCTTCCCGGCCGCCCCCCCTCTGCCCAGCGCAGCCCGCGGAGTCCCCTTCGGCTCTGCCCAGCCCGGCCTGGGGGCCCGGGGGCGGCGGCGGGTCCCGACCGGCTCCCGGGCCGAGCCGAGCCCAGCCAAGCCGCACTGGCTTCTTTGTCTGCGGGCGGCGGCCGCCTGGCCCCGGCCCCGGCCCCGGCCCCCTGGCCCGGGCTGTGAGATGAATCTGTAATCGGTGGCCGCCGGGCACCCGGGGCGGAGGCGGCTCGGGCTCGGGCTCCGGTAAGTAGCGGGGTCCGGGGCGGGGAGGGGTTTGCACGGACGGGGAGGGGGCCGGGCAGGGGAGGTTTCGGGTTTGGTTAATATGCAATGCCCGTAATTAGCATAATTTATATATTTATGATAAAGAGAAAAAATGCCGCGGGGCCGGGGTGCCGGGATGCCGGGCCGGGGCGGCGGGGAGCTCCGGGAGTGGGACAGCGCGCGGCCGCCTGCCTGGGGCCGGAGACCCCGGGGCCGCGCCCTGGTCCGCCCGCGGGCCGGCGGGGACCCGGGGAGGGGAGGGGGCGGCCGCCAGGTGGACCCCGTGGGGTGCTTGGACCTGGCCCCTCCCCGTTTCTGCCCCTGGAGCCCTGGTGGGGTACGGACCAGAGCGGACGTTACGTACACAGACCCGGTGGCGACCAGAAGCCGATTCTTGCCCCGCAGGAGCACCTGGACGCCTGGGTTCCTGGCGGTTAAGGTCAACTGAGGCGGCCTAGGCGACCTGTCATAATTCTCCCCAGCCGCAGTACACTGGTGGGACTCAGGGTTAGGAACCCAGGCGTTGCTGGAAGGGTGGGGGAATGTGGGAGGGTCACCATCGAGCAGAGCATGAGCGCTTCATAAATATTTAATAACAATATTATTATTAATAAATAGTCATAATAATGGGCCCGTTAGGTGCTTCCTGGCCATTCTCACCTGGCCAGGCCAAGGGAGTCCCAGGGTGTCTTCTAATCCCCACTTTAGCGTTGGGATCCCCCACTCAGCTATAATTGGAAGCCTGAAACCACAGAATAGCCTTGGCTGCAGGGCAAGGAGAAATAAAACACTGTCAGGAAGCCTTTCTGGGCAAACGAAAAGAAGTTCTTTGCAAAGATTTGAGCCTCATCTACTTTCCCGATTCCTTGTTCCAAAAGTAGAGGTTGATCTTCAATTGTTCATAGACATCTATCCCTCCTCTCCTTATCTTGGTATTTTAAGGCAGCCAACATCGACGAGCAGGGCCTAATGAGGAATAATTCCATATATTCCCTTTTGATTGAAGTCCTGGGCTCAGGGGGATATTTCTGTGACCTGGTTTGTTGTTGTTGTTGTTGTTTTGCATATGTGCCATAGAACTTCATTTTGTTTATTGGTCCAACAAAAATACCCAGTATGTGCCAAGTTCTGAACAGTACAGACAGAATTGACCTTGTCATGGAGTTTTCATTTCAGTTTGCTGGCTATAAAATCTTAATAGTAATCTTTTACATTTTTTAACACTTTGCAATTGAAAACATTTTTATATCGTGCTTTAGTTCGATGAAAAATAAAAATAATAGTCACAAACAGTTACATAGTGTTGGCTGTGTGCCAGGCCGTGTTCTAAATGCCTTACCTAAGTGTTATCAGTTTAATCCTTACAATGACCCGTGAGGTGGGTACTGTAATTTAGCCCCATTTTACAGATAAGAAAACTGAGGCTTAGAGAGATTACTTGAGGAGAAGCAGTACTCAACCTGGGTCTTCTGCCTTTAAGCCCCAAGCTCTTTCTGTGTCAAAAGGTGGGTCAGTGAGGCCACAGAGGGAATGGGAGGGAAACTGGATTGCCACACTAGGAAAGAGTTGGTGTGGTCAGGGTTCTCCAGAACTTATTGCTACTTCTCTCTCTTTTTTTTTTTTTAATTTTTATTTATTTTTGAAAGAGAGAGAACAAGCGGGGAAGGGGCAGAGAGAAAGGGGGACAGAGGATCTGAAGCGAGACAGCAGAGAGCCTGATGTGGGGCTCGAACCCATGAACTGCAAGGTCATGACCTGAGGCGAAGGCTGCTGCTTAACCGACTGAGCCACCCAGGTGCCCCTGTTGCTACTTCTTTGAAATAATTTTTAAGTAGTCCTAGTACTGCAAATGGGGGCCAGAAAAATTTGAAATAGGATCTGTGTTTTGAGGGAGAAGGAAATATGAGGAAGCCAAATGATATGACCTGATTTCTTAGTTTATGTTTTTGGCTTATAGTCATTGACCCCCTGTTATGTATGAGGTATTGTACTAGGCACTGGGGTATGTTAATAAGTGGACAGGTCTTGGAGCTTACGGTCTGGTGGGGGAATATAGCTACTTTTTATTTTTCACATTTCATTTGCCCCCTCCTTTCACCCTGCCTAGGATGAATCATGTTTGGGCACAAAGGAAAGGGTACAGGAGGAGAAACTAAATCTAAATGTGTCCTTATAAACTAGGTTTACTGTTCGCTTATATATGTCTAAGATTATAAATGGTAATTTGGAAAAGGGGAATTAAAGTCATTCACTACTTTCCTATCTTTTTACTCTTCCCTTTCTTCTGGCCCATGTGTATACCTAGCTGGTTTACCAATGGCTTGCCAAGCCATTTATCTCTGCTCATGACATTGGGGTGGGGGGGGCGTGGCTCTGGAGGAGAACTGAGAGCTTCCATTTTCCAATGTGTCCTGATCCTTTGGGACCAGAACAGGCCCTTTCCATTTCCGGAGAGGAGGCTTGGTATTGTGTTAGGAGGATAGGGATCTGGGGCAGGTGGACACTGACTTCAATTTCGAACCTTCCATGGACTTTCCTGTGCCCTTGGGCAAATCACCGGACTTTTCTCTATCTCCATTTCCCTGTCGATAAAACCGAGAATCGTAATAAGAGCACCATACTAAGCATTTTACTTACATGATCTCATATCACCGTTATAACAACCCCCATAAGGCCTTTCCATTTAATCACCATGTTAAAGATAAGGAACTTGAGTTTCAGAGAGAGTAAGTCAGTTGTCCAAGATCACACAGCTATTTCACGGCCAAGCTGGGATTTGAGTCTAGGTTTCCTCCCAAAGCCTATACGCCTACTTCTCTTTAACCCTCAACTTTCTATCTGTAAAAGTGAGAGCAATAATAGCTAACTGTTCTTAGTGTTTTACACAGTAAGTCCAAGGTGAGGTCTCTTATTATTTATCCCTGAGAAAACAGAGAAGTAACCTGCCCCTCTGTGGAAGGTCACACAATTGGTCAGGCTTCGGTGTGTATTTGCTCTATGGCCTGGGGGGGGCTGGTGTCAGAATTGAATAATAATAGTTAATATATATTGAACCCTTTTGCAATTTACTACAACCCTAGCCCTGTTTCAAATATAGTAACTGAGGCACAGAGAGGTTAGGTCCTTGTCCAAGGTTCTCACGGTGAAGAAATCGTTTATAATTTTTTTAAAAATTTGTTTCGAGAGAGACAGAGACAATGCAAGTGGGGGAGGGGCAGAGAGCGAGAGGAAGAGAGAGAATCCCAAACAGGCTCCACACTGTCAGCGCAGAGCCCGATGCGGGGCTCAAACCCCTGAAGCCATGAGATCATGACCTGAGCCAAAACTGAAATTCGACGCTTAACCGACTGAGCCACCGGGGCGCACCCCATCACAGTGAAGAACTCTTAAAACTGAGAGGTGAATCTAGGCTCTCAACTGCTACACTAAAGTGGCATGAGATAATGTATGTAAATTTTTATAATAACTACCATTTTCTGAGCCCTTACTATGTGCCAGGCATCGACCTAAACTTTTTACACGCGTTAATTTATTCAGTCCTCACTATAACCCTATGAAGTAGGTGCTGTTTATCTCATTTTTTTTTTCAGATGAAGAAACTGAGGCACAAAAGTTAAACCATTTGTCCTGAGGCCCACAGCTAGTAAATATCAAGGCTGAGATTGTGAACCCAACCCATATTGGAAGGGAGAGCCAATGGGATTCGGTGAAGGAGTGAATGTGACCAGTAAGAGAGAAGGCAAGGATGATGGCAAGGTTTTTGGCCTGAGCATCTGTGGAACGAGGTAGTTGCCCATTGGCTGGCGTGGGGAAGGCTGCATGCAGGTAGAACAGGTTTGAGGTGGAAATCTAGAGTTTGGTTTTGAACAGGTGGAATATGAGAGGATATGAACAATCAGTAGGCATTTGGATATATGAGGCTGAAGTTCCCTGAGGAGGTCCCGGCCAGAGATTGAGATTTGGTCCTTGTGTGGCTGAGTGAGCGCACCTGGGGAGGAAGTGAGGAGTTCATGGCACCATTCAGCTCGGCCCCAGTTACCAGTCTTGGCTAATCTGCCAATCCCCTGCTTCCTGTCATTGTGGCCTTTTTGAATGGCAGCTTTGCAAGAGGTAAGTGGGTATACAGCTGAAACATAAAAGTAGTGTAGAATGCCCACAAACAACCTAGCCTGAGGAAATTACGTCAAAAACACTTTTTTAAGTTTATTTGCTTATTTTGAGAGAGAGAGAGAGAGAGAGAGAGTGGGAGAGGGTCAGAGGGAGAAGGAGAGAGAGAATCCTAAGCTCTGTGCTGTCAGCACGGGGCTGGACTCAAGGCTCGATCCCATGAACCGTGAGATCACGACGTGAGCCGAAATCAAGAGTTGGATGCTTAACCAACTGAGCCACCCAGGCGCCCTATGTCACAACAAATGTGACTTTCTTTCCATTGAATACATAAAACTAATTTCAGCTTAATCGACCATTCCTCAGAGTCCAGTAACTTCACGCAGCGTATCCTGCCCCTCCAAATGACTGGATAATGAGAAGGCATTTTACACCTTGAAAACCTCACCCACGGGGCGCCTGGGTGGCTCAGTCGGTTGAGCGTCCGACTTCGGCTCGGGTCACGATCTCGCGGTCTGTGAGTTCGAGCCCCGCATCGGGCTCTGTGCTGACAGCTCAGAGCCTGGAGCCTGCTTCCGATTCTGTGTCTCCCTCTCTCTCTGCCCCTCCCCTGCTCATGCTCTGTCTCTCTCTGTCTCAAAAATAAATAAAAACGTTAAAAAAATTTAAAAAAAAAAAAAGAAAGAAAACCTCAACCACATTAAGTGTTAAGGGAGGGATTAAACCCACAGAAATGAAGGGGCGCCTGGGTGGCTCACTTGGTGAGGCATCTGACTCTTGATTTCAGCTCAGACAATGATCTGAGGGTCATGGGATCAAGCCCCATGTCAGCCTCCCTACTCAGCGTGGAGCCTGCTTAAAATTCACATGCACGCACACTCTCTCTCTCTCTCTAAAACAACAATGACAACAACAACAGAACACAGAAATGCGTCTGAGTTAAAAGTCTGAACCCCATATAAGAACTTCCATTTTCCTCTATATGGTGTAATATTTTTTTTTCAAGTTTATTTTTGAGAGAGAGAGAGAGAGAGAGAGAGCACTAGTGGGGGAGGGGGCAGAGGGAGAGAATCTTAAGCAGGCTCCATGCCCAGTGGAGGAGGGGGGGGTGGGGGGTTGGAGGGGGTCCCCGACGTGGGGCTCGATCCCGTGACCACAAGATCATGACCTGAGCCGATATCAAGAGTCGGCCACTCAGCAGACTGAGCCACCCAGGCACCCCATCTTCATACATAAAATTTCGTGTCTGAAACACACGCTCTCGTGGAACAAGGGGAAAAGGACCACACCAGATTGCATTAGGTATCCCTTCTGTGGATCCTCTACTACCTTCTATTTATCCACCATGACATTTAAACATACTGTAACGTAGTTATCTTTTTATTTCCTTGACTCCCACGTCAGACTGAAGGCTTCTCAACAAAGCTGGCAAATGTCTTTTTCCCTCATTGTAGCCCCAACACCCAGCACATAGTAGCCACTGAAATATTTGTTGAATAAATAAGGGATGAAACATTTCAGAATTTTTCCCAGTAGGATCTCCGGCTACTCTAAGGGGTTCGGATTTGTCTGAGATTTCCTAACGCTCCTCCCCGGTGTCTTAGAATGTTGCCCTAAGCGAGCCCAGAGCAGTTGCCAAAGGAGAATGATACATAGAACCCGGTCCCCTAACTCATTCCCCTCCCTGGGAACTCCTTGATGGTCCTGGAGCTCTGGATTTTCGGATTGTGAGCAAATGCTTGAGCACACACAGTTCATTCTCTCCCCGAGGCTACCTGTGTTTTTAGATGTTAGCACAGGAAAGTGAGGGATAAATGAGCCATCTGGTAAGCAGCCGTGGTGCTTTGCCAGGTTTGATTCAGGTGTTTTTCACTCCACTCACTGGAGAAAGAAGACAAAGGAGGAGGCTCTGGGTGGGCGCTGGCTCCCGTCCCAGCTTTACCCAGAGCAGCTCTGCCGTGATCTGTGTGTGTAGTGTTCTACTGCCAAAGTGATCACAGGAGTCCCTTCTCTTAAAACAGACTGTGGATCATCTCTCCTCCCTGGCTGTCAGGCTGTGGACCCTGCATGGCATCATGAGCTCAAAGCAGGCCATTCAAATGTATGTACCCCAGTCATTAGGGAACTGGTCAAAAAGCAAACTAAAGATGGCGGTCTGGTCAGTGAGACCAAGCCACAGCCTAAGGCTTGAGGAATGTGGAAAGTTCCTGGCAAGGGGGTGGGGCTAGGTCCAGGAGTAAGTCTGCACAGATGCTGAACTAGGGGAACACACAGGACACAGCTCAGAGTCAAAATGCTGAGTGTCTACTTCTCAGCGATGTGTTTGTGCCCCATGCATATCTCTGATAGGCGTCCTGTAGAGCCAAGGCTAAGGAGTCATGTAAGGCCAAGTCTAAAGCCAAGGGTGTTCTAGGGTCTGAAATGAGGGAGGCCTTTGTCTCTGTTCTGCCTGTATTTCTGGTGTGCTGAAGCCTGGTTGGTGGGTTAGAGTGGGCCTGTGTGTGGCCAGAGGCTCTGAGCCAGGACTGACTTTGCCCTTGACACAAAGGACTAGACGTTGAGAAACCAGGCCCACCCCACATAAGCGCATAGAATCTCAAGGGCAGAAGGGATCTTAGAATCACCTGAACCTTCTCTACTACTTGAATCTCCCTAGTAACACAGCCACAAAAGTGGATAGTTACCTAACAACTCTCCATAAGTGGCCATGGTTGGCCGAAAGGAGCCAGTGACCACAACAAGACTATGAGCAGACTTTGAGCCCCTCTTGAGCAGATGCCCCTTGCCCCACAATGACTGGCTGCCAATGCCTCCCACCTAAAGGCCTTTGGGATTGGAAAATTCTTCCTCCATGAAATGTACATATCAAGCTATAATGGACCCAGATTTACCTTGCATACCTTTCCTCTCAGTTTGGTGTCTGCCTTTTATTTGAATTTGCAAATGACTTGCTAATTGACATTCTTTTTTTAAGTTTATTTACTTATTTTGGGGGGAAGAGCGAGAATCCCCAGCAGCCTCTGCACTGTCAGTATAGAGCCCAACTCGAGGCTCACACCCATGAACCATGAGATCATGACCTAAGCTGAGGTCAAGAGTCGGACACTTAACCGACTGAGCCACCCAAGTGCCCCAGACTTCTTTATGTAACAAATTCCATGGCTCATCCCAGTTCCCATCCAGAAGTGGTGGTAAATTGTCAAGTTCTTGGCAAAACTCATAGAAGGCCCCCATGTACAAAATCTGGAGGAGGACATTACCCAGGAATGAGGCTAGAGTCCCAGTGAGGTTGGAAGATGCCTACTACCTCTTCCAGCAAATTCCTCTGCCCCTCCTGTACCCCCTTGTACCTAAAAAGAGAGGCCTCATTTCCTCTTTTTTCAAATTGCTAGGTGTCTTGAATTTCTTGCCCTCACTTTCATTCCTACTGTAGGTGGTCAGGGAAGGAAATGGAGAGAGGGAACCTCATGGTTCTCCTTGCCTCTTTGGCCAGGGAACATTCTACCAAAGGGTGAAGACCCTAAAACCTCTTAGGTGAGCCAGCAACAACACTCTTAGGCATATATACCAAAGAACTGAAAACAAATATTCAAACAAAAACTTGTACACAAAAATTCATTGAAGCACTATTCACATGGTCAAAAGGTAGAAACAACCCAAACATCTATCAGCCGAGGAATGGAGAGACAAAATGTGGTATATCCATACAATGGATTTTTTTCCAAGACCTACGAGTTTAATTACCTACTAGACCACCCAGATGGAAATATGTGGTAAATGAATGGAAACAAGGGTCATAAAATTAGGAGAAAGGCAGGCATTTTTAGAGCAGTTTAGGTTTAGATGTTCATCAGGTTGGGCTTTTAAAAAAAAAAAAAACATTTAAAACAAATACTTTCTTAAGATTTTATTTTTAAGTAGTCTCTACACCCAGCATGGGACTTGAACTCATAACGCTGCAATTAAAAGTCACATGCTCCACCAATTGAGCCAGCAGGGCACCTCTTAAAATAAAATTCTTTACCACAGTGAAAAAACAATATACTAAAACGGAATTCCAGAATTGTCCAAATGATTTTTTAATCATGATTAATTTTTTTCCACATTTCTTTAAATGTCAAGTTTTCTTTGGCAAATTTATCCAAAAACATAAATTTTCATTGTATAATTTAGTTTATATTTATATAACAGGGTGCCCTAAATTGATGTTCATCAGAATACAGTTCTCTAAGCCCTAATGGCTTATATCTTCCCTTTAAAGTGTGTAAGTATCAAAAAAATGTGTATCTTTTAATTATTTTATCATTTTCAAAGATAGTCTAGAGAAAACATGAATTAAACACCTGTAAGTTCTTCATTTTTTTTTTAAGTTTATTTATTTTGAGAGAAAGAGAGACCCAGAGAGCACAAGCAGGGGAGGGGCACAGAGAGAGAGAGAGAGAGAGAGAGAGAGAGAGAGAGAGAGAGAATCCTAAGCAGGCTTCCTACTGTCAGCACAGAGCCCAACTTGGGGCTTGAACTCATGAACTGTGAGATTGTGACCTGAGCCGAGATCAAGAGTCAGATGCTTTTTTAAAAAATTAAGTTTATTTATTTATGTTGAGAGAAAGAGAACAAGCAGCGTAGGGGCAGAGAGAGAGAATGAGAATCCCAAGCAGGCTCTGCACTGCCAGTGCAGAGACCAATGCTGGGCTCAAACCCGTGAACCGTGAGGTCATGACCCAAGTGGAAATCAAGAGTCAGAAGCTTAACCGGCTGAGCCACCCAGGTGTCCCAGTTCTTCATTTCTGTTGCAGTGTAGCAATTGGTCCTCTAACCCATGGTGGTCTATCAGCTGAGCAAGGCTGAGTCTTGTTCTCAGATGCAGCTGACTGCACCTCGTAAAGCAACTGACTACAGGCTTCTCCGCCTCTTTTTCAGACAACCGTAACTAACACAAATCATTCTTTGATATACGTTCTGCTAGTTTCATCCCCCAGATCCTCCTTTGGGAATTCTCATTCGCCAAATAGTTTTTGAAGACCATTGCACGACACAGTATCAAGTCATTAGATTCACATGCGCTGATAATTCTTGAAGGTATTTTCCAAATGCTTCCTTCCTTCAGCTTTACCATCTGTGTGTTTAAAATGGTCTCAAAAGTTCCAGGGCCACCTGGCGGGCTCCGTCAGTAGTGCGCGTGACTCTTGGTCTTGAGGTCATGCGTTCAAGCCCTGTGTTGGGTGTAGAGATTAATAAATAAATAAGTAACCTTCAAAAAAAAAAAAAAAAAAGAGTTCTGAGATTCCAAACAGTTTTCTTCTGGAGAAGATGCCGGTGTCTTTGAAAAGGTTCGATAGTTTTCTTCATTCTCTGCTTTGAGGTGTTTTACCATGCTGTAACAGGGATTACATGAAAATCTTCCGTTCCTCAGTCATTGTCTAAGTGTTGCACTTACAGGGTTTTTTATTTTTTTATTTTTATTAAAAAAAATTTTTTTTAACGTTTTATTTATTTTTGAGACAGGGAGAGACAGAGCATGAGCAGGGGAGGGGCAGAGAGAGGGAGACACAGAATCTGAAACAGGCTCTAGGCTCTGAGCTGTCAGCACAGAGCCCGACGCGGGGCTCGAACTCACGGACCGAGAGATCATGACATGAGCCGAAGTTGGATGCTTAACCGACTGAGCCACCCAGGCGCCCCATCTTTTTTTTTTTTAATGTTTATTTTTGAGACAGAGGGAGACAGAGCGTGAGTGGGGGAGGGGCAGAGAGAGAGGGAGACACAGAGTCTGAAACAGGCTCTGGGCTCCGAGCTGTCAGCACAGACCCCAACATGGGGCTCGAACCCACGAACCGTGAGATCATGACCTGAGCCCAAGTCGGATGCTTAACCGACTGAGCCACCCAGGCGCCCCATACAGGGTTTTTTCTTGAACCGCTTGTGTGGGGAGGTGGTGGATTGGCACACACCTGTGGAGGGCTGGTCGAGTCACAGCTGAGTGTGATGAGCTTTCCATCTTGGAAATGGAACCTCAGTTTGCCTCTCTCTCAGCCCTCCCCAGAGAGAAAGCCCACCCGATATTATTCGTTATTCCATAGCTATAAAAAGGATCAAAGTCCTGATGCGTGCCTTGACAACGTTTTGCTAAAAGAAGCCAGACACAAAGGCCACTTACTGTATGCATCTGTTTTTATGAAATATGGAGAATAGACACATCCATAAAGAAAAGGCCGACTGGCGGCTGCCAGGGGCCGGTGGTGGCAGAGAAAGGGAGGAATTGCTAATGGGTATGGGGTTCCCTTTGGGGATGATGAAAATGTTCTGGAACTAAACAGTGGTGGTGGTTGCACAACATTATAAATGCATTCAATTCCGCGGAGTTTTGCGCTTTAAAATGGTTAAAATGGTGAATTTTATGTTACGTGGATTTTACCTCAATCAATAAAATAATCGAAGAAGGAGAACCTGTCAGCCAACCCAGGGTTGAAAGAGGAGGAGGAAGTCGACAGAGGGGGAAGCTAGCGCATTTCTCTGAGCTTAGGTCCCTCATCTGGACCATGGTGGTGGTAATTCTCCCATCCCCCAGCGGGCATGAGTAATGAGCTTGAGTAAGTGTTATAGAAATACTTAGCACTTATAGGCGCTCAACGTAAATGTTAATTGCCTTCTTTTCTGTATAAGTATCTAAACCTATTTGTCCGCTTTATACCTTTATTTCTTACGACTCTATGGTCTGTGAATCTGTTCTTCACGAGGGCTCCTCCCACTCCCTCTCCCTGCATTTGGCAGGGAGATCATGACATGAGCCATCTGGGATGTTGTCCTGGCTCCCGCGTTAAAGGCCAGGATGGTCCTTAGGCCACTGCCACAGAATCACTTAAGAGCTGCTTCTGTGGGACCCGTCGGCTGAATCAGACTCTCAGGGGAATCTGGGGTCTGCATTTTTATTTATTTATTTTTAAATGTTTATTTATTATTGAGAGACAGAGAGACACAGAGCGTGAGCAGGGGAGGGGTAGAGAGAGGGGGAGACATAGAATTTGAAGTACGCTCCAGGATCTGAGCTGTCAGCACAGAGCCCGATGTGGGGCTCAAACTCACAAACTGCGAGATCATGACCTGAGCCGAAGTCAGTTGCCCAACCAACTGAGCCACCCAGGCACCCCTGGGGTCTGCATTTTTAATAAGTGCTCCAAGTGGTGATCACGCACATTCAGATTTGGGACTACTGTTTCAATTTATTCGGGTCTTTACCATCTCTTCCAGGAAGTCTGTTCAGACTCCTCCCCTGAGAAGCCCTC